>NC_091150.1:46642875-46765375 GCF_040958095.1 Procambarus clarkii | reverse complement strand
CTGTTGGGCTACTTGTCGCCCTGTTGGGCTACTTGTCGCCCTGTTGGGCTACTTGTCGCCCTGTTGGGCTACTTGTCGCCCGGTTGGGCTACTTGTCGCCCGGTTGGGCTACTTGTCGGCCGTTTGGGCTACTTGTCGCCCGTTTGGGCTACTTGTCGCCCGTTTGGGTTCCCTTTTTTTGGGCTCTTTGCTTCTTTGGCCGGTTTTCTTGTTCCTGCTTCCTCTTTTGGCTCTTTTTCTCGTGCAATAGTCCTGGCTGGCGCCTTCCCGCAGGGAGGGTGTGCGGTTCGGCCAGCGTGTTATGCGCATGCGCCGTGGAGTTTGTTTTGGTCTGGGCGATGGTTCAGTGCTGGGGTTTTGCGCCCTTTTTTGCTACAGTGCTTCGCCTCTCGTTCTTCTCCCTGGCTGCGGTATGTGCCCCTTTGCGCCAGGGGTGTCCTGGTTCCCAGTTGTGGGGAGGACACCGCGGTTTTCTGTGTCATGGGTGTGGACCGCCTCCTTCGCCTCTCCCTGTTCTCCTGCGGGTCCGGCTCTGGCGTCTTCACCTGGCGGTGCTCCCAAGTTCTTCTGGGCACGGTTGAGTCGTGTCAAGTTCGAGCCACCATTCGCCAGGTGAGTTTCTGCGGTCTGGCGTCTTTTGGCCGGGCGCTGGATGCGGCGGTGTTCATATACCTGTCTTTATTTAGGTATAATTTTGTACGACTGAGACCGTTCGCACACCAGTGACTGTCCCTTTATCACCCCTTCCTGTCCCCCTCCTGTGCATGTCCAACCCATGCTACAGTCGTTCAGGGGACCCTCCTTTTTTAATGTTGTGAGGTGTGGGGGTTGTAGGGTTGGTTCTGTACTCACCTGGTGAGGCTCCTGGCTGTGCTTGCAGGATTTGAGCTCTGGCTCTTGGGTCCCGCCTATCTGGTAGAACTTGCGGGATAGTACCAGTGGAGTGCAGTGGTGCTATTGGCACTTTTGGGGAACACTGTATTACCATCAGTGGTCTGTGCTTGTTACACGACCTACTTGCGAGCATAAGCCTTCTTGCTGGTTCGTCCGTGGACTTCCAGGGCGCACTGGCCTGTTTTCGTATGGCAGTTCCGGCCCGTCCTGGTTGTGGGGGTATGTGGGCCGGTGGACTGCTCCTAGCAGCTGCCTGGTGGGCCATCCTCTGGCCGGTCTGGCCTGACCTTGGGCCGGGCTTGAGGTGTAAAAGAGCTCCCAGTACCTCATCCAGCAGGTATCGAGCGGGGTTTCTCCGCCGTCGGTCGCCTGGTGCAGGTTTCTGGGCCTGCAGGGTTTTGTCGTGTCTCCGTTGGCCCTGTCTGGGGTCTGCCTGCTCCGTTCTCTGCCTTTGCAGAGGGGAGTTGCTATTTACATGTTGCATGTTGCAGTGGTGCCTGTTGCTGCTGCTGCTGCACGTGAGCATTGGTACCGTGTTTCACGGTGGCGTGTCCTTGTTCCTGTGTCCGGTTGTGGAGTGGCGCTTTGCTGCCGTTTTGTGCCTGGGGATTGCGTGGGGTTTTTGTCCCTGCCTGATTGTCCACCCCTGGTTGTTCTCCTGGTTTTTTTTTTTTGTGCTTCTGCTCTTTCTTCCTGCCTCTTCTGCAGCAGGAATGTTCTGCGTGTGTTCTTAGGCGTTGGTCAGCCTGTGTCCTGTGATGTGCTTCTTTGTTTCGGTCTGTTGCAGTTGTTCGGGCCCCTTGGTTCGGGTCCTGTTCTGGCGGCGACCCTTCCGCCTTCTTTGGTTTTCCTAGCTTGCCCTGCCGGTTGTTGTTGTTGTTTTATTTTTTTTGGGGGGGTTCTTGCGATGTCTCGCGTCGGACCCGTCGTTTCTGAACTCCTGGCGGGCTTGCATGCTTCGGAGTTTTTCTGTTCGGCAGACGTTCCATCTCCTTGTGCCGCCTGGGTTTCGGTGGTCGCGCCCGAGATCTTCTCGCGGCTCCGCCTTTTTCCTGGGCTCGGGGGGGCCTTGTCGGGGCTGCTTATGTTCTGCCTCGTGGTCTCGCCTCCGGTTGGTGGTCGGGTGGCTTCGTGGTAGGTGTCCCACCTGCGTGCTTCTTGGCGGCAGTATGGGGTATTTTGGCGGTCCTTCCTTTTCCTGTCCCTTCTTCGGTGGGTCCTTCTTGTTGGCTTGGTTTACTCTCGGCTTGGTTTTCTAGTGGGGGTTGGGGGCCGTCGTCTTGCCACATACTGTCGCCTCTTTTCGTGCGGCGCAGGCGGAGCCGCTTCAGCTTGCTTTCGGTCTTGGTGTTGCGTCTGCACCGTTAGTCAGCTGTCTTGTGCGTCATTTCACCTCCGGCCTGTTCGTGCGCCGCTTGCACCATCCTGGTCTCTGGTCAGCGTGCTCTGTCTTCTCCTCGGTTGGTAGTGCCCCTTCGGTTCCGGTGTGTTTTTTCGTCGGCTCTTTCCTTTGGGCCTTTGCCTCTGGGGGTCGGTTCGCTGTGTTTTCTTGCTCCTTCGGTTTTAGCGTTTTGGTTGTTTGATGGCAGCAGTCTCCATCTTTTCTGGCGCGGGGTGGGGCTGCTGCATTCTGGAGGGGTCCAGGGTTTGTTGGTGCTTCATTGGTCGGGCCGGGGGTGTGTCGTTTTTGTGTTCAGTGGCGGCCCTCTGCTGTTGTTTGCGTGCCACGGCGTTTGGGTCCGGAGCGCGTTTTGCGTTGATCCGGTTCTGTTCTTCCCGGTTCGCGGGTGATGGTGTCCCGGGTGGTCAGCCGTGTTCTTGTGGCTAAGCTGCCTGTGTTCTTCCCTTATGCCTGTGGCGTTCGTGGCTTCGCTGCTCTCGCTGCCGTCTGGGCGACGTGGCCTTGCAGTCTTTCGGGCATGGATTTTTGGTGTTCGTGCAGGGGCCTTGCTGCTCGTGGTTCTCGTGTTGTTCCCGGGATTTTCGGGGCTGTGGCGCCTTGGGTTGGCGTTTGCTGCCGGTTGTCTCGCCTCCTTGGGGGGTGCGTGGTGTCCGCCTCCCGGTTTTGTCCCTTTGACCTTCCTCTGTGGGTAGTTAGCTCCGGGGAGCCGACGGGGCTCCCCCCAGAAAACCAGCGTTGAATGTAATGAAACGCCATTTTCTGGGTGAGACCCGGAGGCTCCCCGGCAACCCTCCCTCCCTCCGGTCGGCGTTTTTCGCGTGTTTTGACATCCAGCCTCAGAACTGATGGGTGGATAGCCGGCGTGGGAGGTCTGGGGCTCCCCCTTCCCCCTCCCGGGGAGGGGGGAGCTGCGCAGACAGCGGCGCGGTGACGTATGACGTCATACTAGTTTCCGTGTTTTCTGTTGAAGAGTTCTATTCACTAGTTCGGCTTAGGTAGCAATTTTCACCAGAATAGGGGTTTGTTTTGGAATGCTTACCTTTCTGGATGCTTGACCCGGTCGATGGCAGACATAGAATGCTTCCAACCACACGGGGGTTTCTATAGGCCATTGCTCCCCTTGCCTCTCTGAGGGGGCCAGGTTCTGGCTCGTGGTCCCCGGTAGGCCCTAGAACTCCATACACATGACTGATGCCAAAGTCTGACATTAGCATATCAGCCGGTAAAGCTCCGGGGAGCCTCCGGGTCTCACCCAGAAAATGGCGTTTCATTACATTCAACGCTGGTTTTTTGGTTGTCTTCTGGTCTCTGGTGGCGGCGAACGGCTTCTCCCCCTTTGGGGGGTTCGGGGTTGGCAGGGTGGCCTTCTTCCCCTGCGCTTCGTCATGTCATCTTAGTGGGTGCGTTGGGCGTGGTGGATCTGCCCCATCCTTCCGGGGTTCCTGTCTGCTCTATGCAGACACGGGCCTGGCGGATCTGTGGTTCTTCTGGACTTGTTCCGTCTGCGCCCTGGATTCTATGCCCTCATCGTATTACTGTTGTCTCTAGTCCGACTTCTGTTGGGGCCAGGTGCCTGGATGGTGGCCCTGGACCTCCAGGTCACTTCTTGGCACTTTCCTCTCCAGGTTTTCGGGGCTGGTACAGTTGGGGGTCCCGGGTTGCTCAGCGGTTGCTCGAGCGGTTGTGCGGGAGTCTGACCTTCAACCTGCTGTTCTGCCCGCAGGGTCGGGTTTGGCTTCGGCGTCTGTTAAGTTCCTTCGGAGACTCCCCTGCCACCTCTCTTGCAATTGTTGGGTTCGTCCTCCAGGGATCTTGTGTTGGTGCTGCGTCACCAGCTTCCTCTTTGGGGTTTTTGGGGATTCTGTGCCTTGGCACCTCCCTGAGCCTTCACTCGATGTGTTCCCGGATGGGTCATCACTCGGCTGGGGCTTTGTGACCAGTGCTCACCAGGTCGGCCGGGGATGGTGGGGTCTGTCTGTCCGTCAGGCTCACAGCATGGTTCGGAAGTTCATGGCTGTCTGGTTTGCGCTTCGGAGGGTTCGGGTCACTCAGTGCTCTACCATCCAGCTCTATTTGGCCTGTTCTCTGGCAGTTCTTTGCCAGAACCAAATGGTTTCCCTTAGGTGTTTGACCTTTGGGGTTGGTCCCTACGAGTGGCTTGTTTGCTGGATTCTTGGGGTTTAGCCAACCGTGAGGTTCATGTCTTGGGTGTGTCCTGCGTCCTGGCAGACAGCCTGTCTCGGTTCATTCCTCTGTTAGCGGATTGGTCAGTCGTCACCGACTTGTTTTGTTGGCTCTGCCGGACGTATAAACCCCTGGCCCATGGACACCTTCTGGTTGGCATGCTCTAGGCGTTGCCCATTCTATGTGGCGCCCCTACCCCCCTGCGAGGCGTTCACGGTGGATGCCTTTCGGCAGGACTGGTCGAGGTGGGGGTACCTGTTCCTCTTCTCCCGGTCCAGCTGTTACTTTGGGTTCTGGCTCGGTTAGAGTCCATTCCCAAGGAGAGTAGTCTTCATGGTCCCTTGGTGGCTGGCCCAACTTTATTTTCAGATGCTGCTTGATAGGTGTCCGAACCCAGGGCGTTTTCCTGCGGCTCCGCCTCTTTTGGTAGGTCGGACCGGTCCTCTATATGACTGGTTCCGCCTTCTCCTCAGCTCTTCACATCTGGTATTTTGATGCGGGTATCACCATCTCTATGGTCATCAGGTGGCTTCATTGATGGTGTCCCACCTGCGAGCTTCGTCTCGGCGACAGTATGACATTCCTGGTGTTTCTAAGCACCTTTTTCTTGCTCTTCATAGGTTGCCTTCTCTTTCGCATCGGGTTATCTTGTCCTTTCTTGGGTTTTCAGGACTACAGTTATTTGATGTTTCTTACTGTCGCCTCGTTTTATGTGGCACTGGCTGAGCCGCTCTGGCTTGCGTTCGGGGTGGACGTCACATCTGCCCCGTTCTGTACTCTTTCTCATGTTTTGTTCCACCTACGGCCAGCTCATGCATCGCCTGAGCTGTCCTGGTCCTTGATCAGGGTGCCCTCTTATCTTCTTCTCCTCAGTTTGTGGTAGCCCCTTTGGTTCAAGTTTGGTTTTCATAGGCCATATTTTGTTGGCATGGGCCTCTGTGGGTCGAGTCGAGGAGCTTCCGGCTCTTCCGGTACAGAGGTTTCTGCTCTTTGGTACTTGTGGTAGTTTTGTACGTTTACAGCCTTTCTCTGTCCTTCTGGCGACGGCCGAGACTGCTGCTTTCCAGAGGGGGTCCTTGGGTTATTGATTCTTGGTTGGTTCGGCCGGGGGTGCGTCCTGTGTTGTCTGGTTGTGCCTCTTTGCCGTTACCTGCGTACCGTGTCTAGGGATGCGCTTTGGGTTGATCTGGTTCCCCTCGTTCCCCGTTTCAGGGCACAGGTCTCCCAGGTCGTCCGCAGAGTTTTTGAGTCTTCCAGCCTGCGGTCTATCCTTGCGCCCGTGCTGTTCGGATGCTTGTAGCTTTCGCTGCTTTGTTGGTGACGTCTAGGGCTCATTTTGGGCGCGAGGATTTGAGGGTTGCATAGGTTCCTGGCCACCCGTTCTTTGTGCATGTTTCTACCCGTGCGTTCTTGTCTTGCCTTGGGTTGCAGGTTGCAGCCTGTTGTTCTCGGCTTCGCATTGCTCTCAGCTTTGCATTGCAGAGTTTGTGGCGGCCGCCTCCCGGGTCAGCTCTTTTTTTTCTTTCTCTTTGGGTATGAAGCTTCAGGAAGCCGTAGGAGCTCCCCACAGACAACCAGCATTGAATGTAATGAAACTTCATTTTCTGGGTGAGCCCTGGAGGCTCCTTGGCAACCCTCCCTCCCACCGTTCAGCGTTTTTTTCGCATTGGTTGAAGCTTAGCCTCCGAACTGATGCTAGGCAGCCGGCGTGGTGAGGTCCGGGACCCCGCCTCCCTCTCTCAGGGTGGGGAGGGCTGCGCGGACGATCAGCGCGGCAGTATAGTGTGATGTTTGCTTGTTTGCGTGTTTCCTTGGGAGCGTAGGGAGTTGCCACCTCTGTTCGGTTTTGTGTTTTAGTTTTTTACCATGTGGGGTTTGTTTTGTTATGCCTACCTTTCTGGGTGCCTAACCCCAGTCGATGGCATATAAGGAAAACCTTAACCACAAGGGGGTTTTCCAGGGCCTTTGCTCCCTGAAATCTGTCTGAAGGGGCCAGGTTCTGACGCTGGTCCCTGATTGGTCTGAACTCCTTAGTTAATGTCTCGGTCTAATATAACATACATTAGCCCGATAAGCTCCAGGGAGCCTCCGGGGCTCACCCAGAGAATGGCGTTTCATTACATTCATCGCTGGTTTTTTAATTAAAAGTGTGTGTCCATGTATTGCTTGCTGGTGGGCTGTAAGCATTTACAATTATCAGCTTATCATCCTGATTCCAGACCTGCATTGCCATTATGTTAACATCTCTAGGGTTTTCAATTATTAATTGAACACTCTTACCTGCAGGTGTTCTTTCACCAGTGCAGCCGCTAATACCCCCTTACAAGTTTTCCTATCACATATCCAAACTGAGTAACCCCTTGGGAATACAACCTCATTTAAAATATTTTCTTCAAGTTTCATCTCTGTTAATGCGACAATATCTTGGACCGTGAGCTGAATTATATCCTTCAACTCCAATACTTCTTTATCTCACTCCATTTATGTTGGTGAGATGGTATATACTATTTTCAGGCACATGTTCCCCTTTCCATTGTTTTCTGGGGGGAGCCCCTACGGCTCCCTGGAGCTTATCGGGCTAATGTGTGTTATGTTAGACCGGGACATTAGCTATGGAGTTCAGACCTACCAGGGACCAGCGCCAGAACCTGGCCCCTTCAGAGAGGTTTCAGGGAGCAATGGCCCTGGAAAACCCCATATGGTTGGGGGTTTTCCTTATCTGCCATCGACCGGGGTTAGGCACCCAGAAAGGTAGGCGTAACAAAACAAACCCCACATGGTAAAAAACTACAACAAAAACCGAACAGAGAGGTAGAAAACTCCCTACAATCCCAAGGAAAACAATCAAACAATCAATTTACTGCCGCGCCGGTCGTCCGCGCAGCCCTCCCCTCCCCGGGAGGGGGAGGGGGGGGCCCCGGACCTCACCGCGCCGGCTGCCGTCAGTTCGCAAGCTAGTGTCAACCGGGATAGACGCTTCTCTGGCCTCAAATTCCTTGGCGGTGTTTGCCTCGTGTGGCGTTCTCTGCTGTTGTTGTGGTGTGCGGTGGCCAGGAGTACTTCATCAGTGCCGGGGCTGCATGCGTCTAGGGCTTCCTTCCCTAGGCGCCCTGTGAGTACTGCCCTTGCGTGTCAGGGTTATCTTCTCTGGGGCGTTCGGGAACCGCTCCCGTAGAGGTTTTTGCTGCTCGGCATTTGCCTCGCCCTTGGGGCCAGCTGGGGCTTGGGGCCCTTGTTTGGCCTTGGGTAGGGAGTGGTTTTGTGCTGGTTAGGGCGTCAAGGTGTTGCGCGGCCTGCCACCTAAGCGGCGACCGGTTCCTGTTGCTCTGGGGACGGTGTACTTTTGCGGGGTTTTTCTTTTGTTTTGTTTTTGGTTGCCTGGTGGAGGTGCTGCCTCGTGGGCCCATAGTTCCCCTGGTATTGTTTTGGTGGTCCTCTGCTAGGCCCCCGTGCTTGTACATGTCCCAGGGGCTTTCAGTCTTATCATTTACCCGTGTTTTGTTTGGGTTTCTTAACCGGTTAGCAACACCTTGCCCGGGCTTCCCGTAGTTGCTACCCTACGGGCCCTGGAAACCCCTGTCGGGGCTCGGGGACCCATGGAGGCGTCTCCCGAGTTCCAGCCTGCCTTGTGCGGGTTTGAAGGTTGCAGTGTGCCCTTGTCTCAGGGTGACAGTCACCTGTTTTGCCTCCGTCATGCTGCCTGTTGGGTCAATGACGCCTTTGACCCGGAGTCTTGCGAGTCCTGTTCTCTGCTTGTGCTCAGGTTTTACTCTGAGGATGTTCCTATTAGAGTACAGGCAGCATCAGCGTTGCATGTTAGATTTAGGTTATTGCAACGCGCTAGGTTGGTTTCCCACCTGGATGCCCCGAGGCTGCCCCGTTTTGGCTTTAGGGACCCTGACCTGGGGGCGTTGATTGCTATGGCTTTGTCTCCTACGCCCTCTGGTCCTTCCCCTGTGGTTCTTCCTGCACCACCCCCCCCTGTGTCCGGCTCCGAAACGTATGCGGCTTTCGGCTTTGGCACAGGATTTAGTTGGTGGAGAGACTCGGGCTGCTTCGGGGGCTGCCCCATTCGGGTCGGGGACGGAGGCATTTGAGCCGGTTCCTCCTGCCGAGGCTTCTGGGTCCCACCAGCAGGCCCCCTTGTCTGCCTTTCCCTTGGACTCTACCTTTTCTTCAGGGGTAGAGGGTTTGGAGGACGGCTCTGCCCCGGGTCCCGACGTAAGGGATCCTGGGGCTGGGGAGGAGTCGGCCTGGGGGCCTTGGGCCCCCTGTGACCCCGCTTGGGTGCTTTTGCCTTCCCCACGGGGTTTATTGTTGCAGGGGGAGGGGTTTTCTTATCCTCCCTCCCTGTATGAGTATGATTTGGGTTCGGCTCCTCCCCGTGTTCGGTTCCGGGCGCCTTTGGGTACCTCGGCTCCGTCTTTACAGGGGTTTGCTACTTCCCGTCTCTCTGCGAAGGTGGCTCGGGAAGCTCTTGCTGCATACCTCTTGCGAGACCCGGGTTATGCCTCCCCAATGGATCCGTCCTCGTTTGAGTTCGGTTCTTCTTCCCGTTTTTGGGTACGTTTGGAGGTTCCGGGGTCTTCCTGGCTAGCAGACTGCCCTTTCTTTTCGTTGGGGGCGTGGCATGGGTTCTGTCGGACCCGCACGCTTGATTGGCGCGAGACTGCTACTTTTATGCAGGTTTACCTGGGGGGCGAGTTTGAGCACCTTAATGCGTGCTTATTCGCTCCTGTGCTTTCTCGGGATGTTGGCCTTTTCCAGCTTCACGTGCAGGTTCCTCAGCTTTCGGCTTCCTTGGTTGCGGAGGAGTTGCGCTCCCGTGGGCATTTGGCTTCGGTCTTGCGTTTCTTTTCCCTTCTCGAGCTCTCTTCTACTTGGCTCGAGGAGGATGTGGGAGCGTTGGCTGAAGGGCCTTCGTCCGGGGCGCTTTCTTCGGCAGCTAGGGCGTCGGCTGCACTGTTGAAGCTCTTTGCGCCCATCCTGAAGGAAGCGGTGTCTCTGTTTTTTGCTTCTCGCCTCGCGTGCCGTCAGGCTGTGCTCGCCCTCTCTTTGGATTCCGCTTGGGCCCTGGCTCTTAGGTTTTCGTCTCCTTTTTGTCCGTTGCTGTTTGCAGAGTCTGCGGTGTCCCAGTTTCTGCATGCGGCTTCGGCTAGTTGTCGTCCTATGGCGGACTTGTTGATTCTCCGGAGCAGTCGTTCTCGGCAGTTTCGGAGGGGTCGTGCCAGGGTTTCGGTTTCCGCTGGTCGAGGTGGGCCTTTGGTGCCGGTTTCTGAGCCGTTGTTCCCTTTGGGGCCAGCGTCGTCTGGGCGGCGCAGTGTTCGCCCTGTTCGACGGTTGGGTTCTCGTGCGGGGCGTCGGCCCTTTCGCAGTTTGCCCCGTTGACGGGGCGATGGGGGGGAGGCTCGCTCTGTTTGCCCACGCTTGGTCCCACGATTTGTGGGCCTTTTCGGTCGTGTCATCCGGCCTGCGGTGGCGTTGGGCGACTCGTCCTCCTTTGGGGGGTTCGGGGCTGACAGGGCAGGTCTCTTCTCCTGCGCTTCGTCAAGTCATCTTGGAGTGGGTGCGCTTGGGCGTGGTCGAACCGACTACGTCCCTCAGGTGGGTTTCCCGCCTGTTTCCAGTGCCGAAACGGGACTGTGCGGATCTGAGGTTCATTCTGGACTTGTCCCGTCTGAACCCCTGGATTCCTTGCCCCTCCTTTCGGATGACTACTCTGTCTCAGGTCCGGCTTCTGTTGGAGCCGGGTGCCTGGATGGTGTCCCTGGACCTAAAGGACGCGTATTGGCACGTTCCTATTCATCCGGGGTTCAGGGACTGGTTAGGCTTCGTGGTAGGGCGTCACGCTTACCGTTTTCGATGCCTACCTTTTGGCCTGAATCTGGCACCTCGCGTTTTCACGCGTCTGACCCGAGTTGTGGTGACCCGTCTGCGTCTTCTCGGGATTCGGGTTTTGGCCTACCTCGACGACTGGCTGGTGTGGGCTCCCAGTCGGTCAGCTTGTCTGCTCGCCAGGGATTTGGTTCTTTCCCAGCTCGCCAGGTTCGGGTTCCTGGTGAACTGGAGGAAGTCCCATCTGGTTCCGTCCCAGGTTCGGACCTGGCTGGGTCTTGTTTGGGATTCTCGGACCGCTTCCTTGTCTCTACCTCCGGTGGCGTTGCGACGGCTGCGGGACCGCCGTTTGCTGTTTCTGAGAGGGTCCCGGGTCACTCGGCGGTTGCTCGAGCGGTTGTGCGGGAGTCTGAACTTCGCCATGCTAGTCTACCCGCCGGGTCGGGTTTGGCTTCGGCGTCTGTTTTGGTTCCTTCGGGGACGTCCGTTCCGCCTCTCTCGCGATCGTTGGGTTCGCCCTCCGGGGGTCTTATGTCGGTTGCTGCGTCACCGTCTTCCTCTTCGGATTTTTCGGGGTTCGGTGCCTTGGCGCCTTCCCGAGCCCTCGCTCGATGTGTTCACGGACGCGTCGTCTCTCGGCTGGGGCTTTGTGACCAGTGCTCACCAGGCAGGCCAGGGTCGGTGGGGTCCGTCCTTCCATCGGGCTCACAGCACGGTTCGGGAGTTCGCGGCTGTCTGGTTCGCGCTTCGGAGGGTTCGGGTCGCTCGGGGATCGACCATTCGCCTCCATTCGGACTGTTCTCCGGTGGTTCATTGCCTGAACCGCGGGGGTTCTCTTCGGTCCTTGGCTCTTTGGGGTTGGTCCCTTCGAGTGGTTCGTCTGCTGGATTCTCGGGGTTTGGCTCTCCGTGCGGTTCACGTCCGGGGAGTGTCCAACGTTCTGGCGGACGGTCTGTCTCGCTTCCTTCCCCTGTCCACGGAATGGACGGTCGACGACGACTCGTTTCGTTGGATCTGCCAGACGTACGGTCTCCCAGATGTGGACCTCTTCGCGTCGGCGTGGTCCCGGCGTCTCCCTCTATATGTGACGCCCTTCCCCGACTGCGAGGCGTTCGCGGTGGATGCTTTTCGGCAGGACTGGTCGAGGTGGGGTTACCTGTACCTTTTTCCTCCGGTCCAGCTGTTGCTTCGGGTTCTGGTTCGGTTAGAGACATTCCCGGGGAGAGTAGTCCTCGTGGCCCCTTGGTGGCCGGCCCAGCCTTGGTTTCCGGTGCTTCTGGCTCGGTGCCCGAACCCGGGACGTTTCCCGCGGCTCCGCCTCTTTCAGCAGGTCGGTCCGATCCGGTACGGGGCTGGTTCGACCTTCTCCTCTGCTCTTCGCGTCTGGTCTTTTTGACGCGGGTGTATCACCATTTCTATGGTGATCAGGTGGCTTCTTTGATGGTGTCCCACCTGAGAGCTTCGTCTAGGCGACAGTATGAAGTTTCCTGGCGTTCCTTTCGCCATTTTCTGGCTCTTCGTAGGTTGTCTTTTCTCTCGGATCGGGTTGTTTTGTCCTTCCTTACTTGGCTTTTTCAGGACCGTCATTTGATGCCTAATACTGTCGCCTCGTATCGTGCGGCGCTGGCGGAGCCGCTCCAGCTCGCTTTCGGGGTGGACGTCACATCCGCCCCGTTTCGTAAGCTTTCCCGTGCTATGTTTCACCTCCGGCCTGCTCATGCGCCGCCTGAGCCGTCCTGGTCCTTGGACAGGGTGCTCTCCTATCTTTCCTCTCCTCGGTTTGTGGTGGCCCCTTCGGTTCCTGATTGTTTTTCCAAGGCTTTGTTTTTGTTGGCATTGGCCTCTGGGGGCCGGGTAGGGGAGCTTCATGCTCTCCTCCGGCGCAGGGGTTACTGCTCTTTTGGTCCTGGGGGTAGGTTTGTCCGTTTGCAGCCTTCTCCGTCCTTTCTGGCAAAGAACGAGACGGCTGCTTTCCGGAGGGGTCCGTGGGTCATTGATGCTTGGTTGGTTCGGCCGGGGGTGCATCATGTGTTGTGTCCTGTTGCTGCACTTCGCCGTTACCTGCGCGCTTCGGCCGGAGTGGCTGGGGATGCGCTTTGGGTTGATCCGGTTTCCCTCGTTCCCTGTTCCAGGGCTCGGGTCTCCCAGGTTGTCCGCAGGGTTATTAAATCTAGCCAGCCTGCGGTCTATCCTCGCGCCCATGACGTTAGGAAGTTTGCGGCTTTGGCTGCCGTGTTTGGTAATATGTCTTGGGCTCATATTCGGGCGCGTGGATTTTGGAAGTCGAACAGGGTCCTGGCCGCCCGTTATTTGGTGAATGTCCCTGCTCCTCGTCGTTCTTGTGTTGCTTTGGGTCGCAGGTTGCAGCCAGTTGTCTCGACTTCGAGTTGAGGAGTTTGTGGCCACCGCCTCCCGGGTAAGTCCCATTTTTCCTTCTCTTTGGGTATGTAGCTCCAGGGAGCCGTAGGGGCTCCCCCCAGAAAACCAGCGTTGAATGTAATGAAACGCCATTTTCTGGGTGAGCCCCGGAGGCTCCCTGGTTACCCTCCCTCCCATCCGGTCGGCGGGGTTTTTTCGCGTTGGTTGAAGCCTAGTTTCCGAACTGACGGCAGCCGGCGCGGTGAGGTCCGGGGCCCCCCCCCCTCCCCCTCCCGGGGAGGGGAGGGCTGCGCGGACGACCGGCGCGGCAGTAAATTGATTGTTTGATTGTTTTCCTTGGGATTGTAGGGAGTTTTCTACCTCTCTGTTCGGTTTTTGTTGTAGTTTTTTACCATGTGGGGTTTGTTTTGTTACGCCTACCTTTCTGGGTGCCTAACCCCGGTCGATGGCATATAAGGAAAACCCCCAACCATATGGGGTTTTCCAGGGCCATTGCTCCCTGAAACCTCTCTGAAGGGGCCAGGTTCTGGCGCTGGTCCCTGGTAGGTCTGAACTCCATAGCTAATGTCCCGGTCTAACATAACACACATTAGCCCGATAAGCTCCAGGGAGCCTCCGGGGCTCACCCAGAAAATGGCGTTTCATTACATTCAACACTGGTTTTTTACACCCCCTTCCTCTAATGATTTTGTTGCTTTGTCTTTATGTACCATTTCGCTAGCTTTCCAGTCCTTAACACTTTGTAGAAAAAGGAATTCCTTTCTTCATTTCTATCCCCGTTTAGACGTTTCACTTCAATGAGGTTCAATTTCAGCTGTTGAATGTAATGGGATGCAATTTTCTGGGTGAGCCCTGGAGGCTCTCTGGCACCCTCCTTCCCTCCGTTCAGTAATTTAGTTTTGCTTTTGATGCTCACCCGTCGTGGGGGGTCCGGGGCTCCCCCTTCCAAGGAGGGGAGGGCTGTGCAGAGAAGCAGCGCAGCGGCTGTGTATGACTTTTACATGTTTGCTTGTATCCTTGAGAGTTGGGGGAGTTCTGCCTCCCTGTTCGGTCTTCGGTTGCAATTTTCTTAGCAAGTGGGGTTTGTTTCGTCATGCCTAACTTTCTGGGTACCTAACCCTGGTCGATAGCAGACTTCCCTTGTCTATGTGGGGGAGGGGAGGTGTTCCAGGGGCCATTGCTTCCTGTGCCTCTCTGAAGGGGGGGGCCAGTTTATGGCTCGTGGTCCCCAGTAGGCTGAACTTCACTGACTAATGCCCTAGACTAATATATCAATTCAATAGCTCCTGGGAGCCTCTGGGGCTCACCCAGAAAATGGCATTTCATTACATTCAATGCTGGTTTTCTGTGGAGATACCCCCTTCATCTTTGCGGAGCTATACCGGGCTGATGTGTATTTATTCGACTGTGGCAGCAGTGAGTCAATAGAGTTCTTAGCCTTATCTTGAGTTTATCTTGAGATGATTTCAGGGCTTTAGCGTCCCCGAGGCCCAGTCCTCGACCAGGCCTCCTTATTGTTGCACACCCCCCTGGGAAGCAGCTCGTAGCAGCTGTCTGACTCCCAGGTACCTATTTACTGCTAGGTAACAGGGGCATCAGGGTGAAAGAAACATTTTGCCCATTTGTCTCCGCCTCCACTGGGAATCGAACCCGGAACCTCAGGACTGTGAATCCAAAGCGCTGTCCACCCAGCTGTCACGCGCCCTTGAAGCCTACCGGAGACCATGAACTAGAACCTGCTCCCTTCAGAGAGGCACGAGGATTAACTTCCACAAACTGTTCGGGGGCTACCTACACAGGATTCTTTTTCTGCTTGGTGATTGCCTGGGTGCCTTGGTGATCTGGATGAAGTCCCATTTGGTTCTCTTTTCAGGTCTGGGCTTGGCTGAGTCTCGTGTGAGACTCTTAGACCGCTTCTTTGTCCATCCCTCCAGCAGCAACTGCTTGGTGATTGCCTGGGTGCCTTGGTGAACTGGATGAAGTCCCATTTGATTCCCTTTCAGGTTTGGGCTTGGCTGAGTCTCGTGTGAGACTCTTAGTTACTTCTTTGCCTATCCTTCCAGCGGCGTTGTTGCTGCTGCAGTTCCTCCTTTGGCTTCTTTTGGAGGGTACCTGGGTCACTCGTCAGTTGCTCGAGCAGCAGTGCTGGAGTCTGACCGTCATCGTGCTGGTCTAGTCTATCAGTCGGTTCAGATCTGGCTTGAGCTGCTGTTCTGGTTCCTTCGGGGATGTCCTCGTATCATGTGGCGCTGGCGGAGCCGCTTCAGCTTGCATTCGGGGTGGGTTCACTTCTGCTCCATTCCACAAGCTTTCTCTGGCATTTTTTCTTCTCCGGCCTGCTCATGCGCCGCCTGACCTGTCCTGGTCATTGGACCGGGTGCTTTCTTTTCTCTCTTCTCCTCGATTTGTGGTGGCCCCTATGGTTCAGGACTGTTTTTCTAAGGCTCTTTTCTTGTTTGCATTGGCCTCTGGGGGTCGATGGCATGCTCGAGAAATTTCACGCTTTCCTTCAGTGCAGGGGTTTCTGCTCTTTCGGTCCTGGTGGTCGTTTTGTTCGTTTGCAGCTGTCTCCTTCTTTTCTGGTGAAGAAAGACACTGCTTCTTTTCAGAGGGGTCCTTGGGTTATTAATGAATCGTTAGTTAGGCATGGAGTTCATCATATTTTGTGTCTGGTTGCGACTTTTTGTCATTGCTTGCACGCCACGGCCTTTGTTGCAGGGGACCCATTTTGTTGACTTGACTCTGTTTTTTCTTCTCCCTGTTCCAGGGCGTAGGTCTCCCAGGTCGTCCGCAGGATTATTCGGTCTAGCTAGCCTATGGTCTATCCCTGTGCCCATGACATTCATAAGTTCGTGACTTCGGCTGCTGTTTTTGGTAATATGTCTGTGGCTGACATTCAGGCACGGGGTTATTGAGGTCAAACAGAGTCCTGGCCGCACGGTACCTCATTAATGTTCCTGGCCCTTCTCGGTTGTGTGTAGCCTTGGGTCGCAAATTGCAGCCAATTGTCTCGACTTCGAGTGGCAGCCACTTCCCGGGTAAGTCCTTCTTGTTTTTGTCTTTGCATAAGGAGCTCCGGGGAACCAATGGGGCTCTCCACAGAAAACAGCATTGAATGTAATGAAATGCCATTTTGTGGGTGAGACCTAGAGGTCCCCTGGCATCCCTCCCTCCCTCCCTCTGGTTGGCAGTATTTCACATTTTTTAATATTCAGCCTCTGAACTGGGGTTGGATAGCCATTGTGGGAGGTCTGGGGCCCCCGTTCCACCTCCCATGGAGTGGGGAGCTGCGCAGACAGCAGGGCGGTGATGTCATGTTTGTTTGCATGTTTTCTGATTTGGGGAGTTCTGCTTGCTCGTTCGGCTTTCGATTTGTAGTTTTTAACCAGCTGTAGTTTGTTTTGTGATTCCTACCTTTCTTGATGCCCCACCTGGTAGATGGCAGATTTAGACTGCTTTCAACTACATGGGGGTGTCTATGGGCCATTGCTCCTCGTGCCTCTTTGAGGAGGCCATGTTTTGGTTCATGGTCCCCAGTAGGCTTATAACTCCATCGATTGACTCTTGCCACAGTTTAATATATATATACACATCAGCCGGTAAAGCTCCAGGGAGCCTCCAGGACTCACCCAGAAAATGGCGTTTCATTATGTTCAACGCTGATTTTTTTAGTGCTCTACAGTTGTTTCTATTTATATATTTATTTATTTTATTTATTTATTTATTATGTGCATTATTCATTTTACTCCTATGTTTCTTTCCCATTTTTTAAATTAAAATATTTTTCATTAATACACTAGGTATTCAGTCCAGTGCCACCAACTGATGAGAGTGACACCCCTACAGAGTTCACTCCACCACCCACTTCTGCTGTACCTACAAGAGCTGACAGTTGGGACCTAAATGCACAAGGTATATTAATAAACTGAAGTGAAGCTCCTGAGCTAATCTCTGGCACCACCTGGCATTTACTAGGAGTTTATCTGGAGAGGGTTCTGAGAGTTTTTGTCCTCCCAAGCCCGGCATGGGGCCATGCTCTACCTATGATAACCTGGTCCAACAGTATATTGCTTGGTGCACATATCCACTACAACTCAGCTTATTTGGCATGCCTTGCAAAAGCTTAAATAATTGCCTCTTTAAGAAGTCTGCCTTTCTTCCAGCAATATTTCTTTTGCTTGCTTGGAGAGTATTGAACAGCCTTAGATGTCTTGTATTTACTAAGTACTCTCTGATAGTGTCTTTGGCACCTCTTCTCCTCACTAGTTCTGTTTTGCATTTCCTTATGCATCTTTTGCTCCAGTATGTTGTTCTGTGGAGAGTTCCCTTTGGCTCCCCAGAGCTAAACCGGTCTGATGTGTATATATATTAGACAGTGGCAACAGTCAATCGAAGGAGTTCTAGGCCTACCTGGGACCAGAGCCAGAACCTGGCCCCCCTCAAGAGAGGCACAAGGAGCAATGGCCTAAAGACAACCCCATGTAATTGGAAGCAGTCTTTGTCTGCCATCTACCAGGTCAGGCACCCAGACAGGTAGGAATTAAAAAAACAAACTACTGCTGGTCAAAAATTTCAAACTAAAAGCTGAACTAGCAAACAGAACTCCCCAATCAAAAACAAGGAAACAAGTATGACATCACCACAAACGTCGCACATCTGTCTGCGCATCCCCCCCCATCCTCTTCCTGGGAGGGAAACGGGGGGGCATCCCAGACCCCGACGCCATAAACTCTCCTCAGTTCAGAAGGCTGTTGTGAAGGGTGACGGTCGATCGACTCTGGCTTCATTCTTTGAGCAGTGCTGCAGAGCGGTGTTGTTGTTCAGTGTTGGTGTTGTGCAAGCCAGGAGTAACACAAGAGTGCTAGGGCTGCTTGCACCTAGGGCCACCACCTTCCCTAGGTGCCCTGCGGCCTCAGGGTTATCTTCCCTGAGCCGTTCGGGAACTACCTCCGCATGGTTCTGTTGCTGCTCGGTTATTGCCCGCCCTTGGGGTTCAGCTGGGGTGGTTCTTACTCCTGATTGCCCTTAGGTAGGAGGTAGTTTTGTCGCTGGCTGGGGGTGTGAGGTACTGTGCTGCTGTCTGATATACACATAGCGACCAGTTCTGTTCACCTGGAGACATTGTGCTTTTGCAGGGTTTTTCTTTTGTTTTTGTATTGGTTTGTCTGGTGGGGGTCTGCCTGGTGTGGCAGTAGGACCACTTGTATGATTTTGGTGGCCCTCCACTAGGTCCCCGTGCTTGTACACATCACAGGGGTTCAGCTCTTAGTTTGTTTGCTTGCTAGCTCCCGGATAATCAGTTAGCAGTACCTCATCTGGGCTTCCCTTAGCAGTCAGCCTAAGGGTCCTGGAAACCCCCATTGGGGCTCAATGGTTTGATGGAAGAGACCTCCGAATCCCACCTAGCTTTGTGTGAGTTTGAAGGTTGCTCTGACCCCTTGACTCAGGGTGACACTCACCCTTTTTGCCTCCATCATGCTGCTTGTTGGGTCAGTGACACCTTTGACCCAGAATCCTGCGAGTGGTGTTCCTTGCTTGTACTCCAATTCACCCAGTCCAATGAGATTGATATTCGGGTGCAAGCAGCTTCTGTATTGCATGCGCGATTTAGGTTGCTTGCCTTTCCGGATGCCCCGCAGCTGCCCCGGTTTTGTTATAGAAACCCGGACTTGGGGGTGTTAGTAGCCTCGACTTTGGTTTCATCTGCACTCCTTAGTCCTCCCCCTGCTCTGGTTCATCCTCCTCCCCCCTCCTCCTTGCTCCCAGTTCCCAAATGTCTGAGGGTTTCAAAGTCGGGGCAGGATTTGCCTGGTGATGAGTCTCGGACGGCTTTGGGATTGCCTCTTCCGGTTCGGCGGCGGAGGCATTTGAGCCTATTCCTCCTGCTGGAACCTTTGGGTCGCACCAGCGGACCCCCTTCATCCCGGCTCTTCCGGCGGACTCTGCTTTTTCTCCAGAGGCAGAGGGTTTGTATGATTGCTTGGCCCCGGGTCCTGATGTGAAGGTTCCCGGGGCTGGGAAGGACTTTACTTGGAGGGGGGGGGGGCTTGGGCCCTGTTTGACCTCGTTTGGGTGTTGTATCCTCGGGGCGGGACTTGTTGTTACAGGGGGAGGGGTTTTCCTATCCTCACCTCCCTGGACGAATTAGACATGAGTGCGACTCCTTCCCGAGTTCGCTTCTGCATTCCTTTGGGTTCTTCAGTTCCCTCTTTTTCAGAGAGGTTTTCGGCTTCCCGCATCACTCCAAAGGTGGTGTGGGAAGCCCTTTCGGCTTACCTCTTGCGTGATCCGGATTACGCCTTGGTAATGGATCCTTCTTCTTTCGAGTTTGGCTCCTCGAGTCCTTTCTGGGTGCGTTATGAGGTGCCAGAGTCTTCCTGGTTGGCAAACTTTCCTTTCTTTTCGTTGGGGGCATGGCATTCGTTCTGTCAGACCCGTGCGATGGAATGGCAGGAGATTACTACGGTTGTTCAGGTTTACCTATAGGGCGAGTTTGCACCTCAGTGCGTGGTTGTTCGCTCCCGTACATCCTTGTGATGTCGGTCAGGTGCAGCTTCACACATAGGTTCCCTCCCTTTCGGTGTCACTAGTGGTTGAGGATTTGTGTGCTCGTGGGCATTTGCCTTCGGTCCTGCTTTTCTTTTCCCTGCTGGAGCTGTCTTAGTACTAGCTTAGTAAAGATGTACAGGAACTGGAATTTGGACCAGTACTGAGATCAGTACTGGGGTTGCATGGGCTTAGGGGCTTCCTTCCCTAAGCGCCTTGTGAATACTGCCCTTGTCTGGTTAGAGTTGTCTTCCCCGGGGCGTTCGGGAATCATTTCTGTGGAGGTTCTTGCTGCTTGGCATTTACTTCGCTCTTGGGGCCAGCTGGGGTTTTGGGGCCTCTTGTTTTGCCTTGGGAAGGAAGTGGTGTCGTGCTTTTTAGGGCATCAAAGTGTTGTGCAGCCTGCCTACCTACACAGCGGCCGGTTCCTGTTTTTTTCTGGGGACGCTGTACTTTTGTGGGGTTTTTATATCATTTTTGTTTCAATTTGCCTGTTGGGTGTCTGCCTAGTGTGGCTATAGTTTCACTGATAATATTTTGGTGGCCCTCTGCTAGGCCCCTGTGATTGTACACGTTGCAAGGGTTTCAGTGTTGTACCCTTGCGACCCTTGTATTGTCCCCTTGTTTGCTTTGTGTTTTAACCGGTTAGCAGCACCTTGCCCGGGCTTCCCGTAGTCGACACCCTACGGGCCCTGGAAAACCCTGTCGGGGCTCGGTGGACCAATGGATACGTCTTCCGGGTTCCAGTTCTGTTTGGGCGGGTTCGTTGGTTGCTGTGCCCTTGTCTCAGGGTGACACTCAACTCTTTTGCCTCCGTCGTGCTGCCTGTTGGGTCAACGACATCTTGACCCAGAGTCTTGCGAGTCGTGTTCCCTGTTCGTTCTCCAGTACTATTCTGGTGTCATTACTGTTAGAGAACAGGCAGCACCCACAATGCATACTAGGTTTCGGTTGCTGCAACACGCTAGGAGTCAGTTGCTGCGTCACCGGCTTCCTCTTTGGGTTTTTCAGGGTTCAGTGCCTTTGCACCTCCCTGATCTCTCGCTCGATGTGTTCACGGATGAGTCTACTCATGACTGGGGCTTTGTGACCAGTGCTCGCTAGGCCGGCCATGGGCGATGAGTTCCATCTATCCATCGGGCTCACAGCACAGTGCGGTAGTTCGCGGCGGTTTTGTTTTCGTTTCAGAGGGTTCGGTCACTCGGGGTTCGACTATTCGGCTCCATTCGGACTGTTTTCCGGTGGTCCGTTTCCTGACCTGAGGGGATTCTCTTCGGTCCTTGCCTCTTTGTGGCTCATCTGCTGTCTTCTCAGGGTTTGGCTCTCCGTGCGGATCATTTCTGGGGAGTGTCCAACGTCCTGGCGGACGGCCTGTCCCATTTCATTTCTTTGTCCAAAGATTGGACAGTCTGTTACTGTTCGTACACACTGCTCGTAATATCGGGTACAGTGTTAAGTATAGTCTAGGGACACTGACTGTATCTAAATATGATATAACAGGGTGCCCCGTGATACAGTACAAGAAAGAAAAAATATAACACCAGGTTATAAACATAGGCACAATTTATATATATAGTATAATATAATTAACAAACAAACTAAAGGCATGTAATATCAATACTATCTAACATGGCAATCACTTTGAATAACACTAGTGAATCAATGGCTAAATAATTAAAAGCAATATTCTTCTAGACAAAAATTATGCTACATTACTAAAACAGAACAGAGCACTTAACCGTATATGTTTCCCAGGTGACGTCTCAAAACAAACCCCTATTCTGGTGAAAATATTGCTACCGGAAGCCGAACGAGTGGACAGAACTTCCCAAACAAAATTAGGAAACTAGCATGATGTCATCACGTCGCTGCGCCTCCGTCTGCGCACCCCCTCCCTCCCCGGGAGGGGGAAGGGAGAGCCCCAGACCCTCCGCACCGGCGATCCAACCGGCAGTTTTTGGCTGATTTGATTACTGACTGGTCGGGTGCCTCTGGCTCGGGTTTTGTTTCAATTCTATGCCTTGTGGTGTGGGCTGTCTCTCCAGGTGGTGTGTGTGAACCAGGCACAATATTCCACGGTACTCGGGCTGCATGCGCCTAGGGCTCTCTTCCCTAGATGCCCTGTAAGTACTGCCCTTGGGGCTTGGGGCCACCTTCCACAAGTTACCTTGGATTCTACTTCTGTTGTGTCCTTTACTGATCAGTACTTGGCTGCCCTTGGAGTCAGCTGAGGTTTTGTTGCCCTTGTTTGTCTCTGGGTAGGATGTAGTTTTCGTCACTGGTAGGGGCGCGGAGAACTGTACAGCTAGTTTTCACTAATAACAGCGGCCGGCTCTGTTCCGCCTGGGTACGTTGTCCTCTTGCGTTTTGTTTTTTGTTTTTTCCTGGTTGGGGGGTCTGGGTTTTTGGTCTCCCTTTGCTGTTCTAGGGGTATTTATATATATATTTTTGGTTGTGTGGTACTCCCTTTTTGGCCCCAATGAGTGGACACGTCCCGGGGGTTCAGTTTTTAGAAGTTTTGTTTTGTAGACTTGGTCCCCCCTTTACTTGTGAGGCTGGGGCTTTGGGGGAATGGTTCGGCCCTGGGTCACCCCCTTTCCTCACCTTTTTCGTGCTTATGTCGCGATACTGTTCCATTCGTATCGGGATCCCTGCATGTCCCTTGGTCAGGGGTGCCTTTGGGTCCATATGTACCTCCATGCATTTGTGCTCGTTTGTCACGGTTCTCATTGGTTCGCGATCCTCTTTGATACTTCAAATATTATTGGAACGTCTGTTGACTTCCAGTTTAAGTTTGCCTCCAGCCCTTTCTCGGACTCGTGGGTCCTTTTCCATCCTCCTTGTCTTCATTCGATTCTGTTTTGCCTTATTTTGTAGTCACATCGTCTCTCCTTCCTGTTTCGACATTCGTCATATTCGTTACATACTCCTTGCTGGTGTATGTACAACTGGTGTACGAGCCACGCCACACGGAAGACAGGTGGTGCAGTTCGTACCTCGGGCGCTGGCTTCGGGGTGATCGTTTTGTTTCTGAGTGGTTATCTTGAGGATATCTTGAGATGATTTCGGGGCTTTGAGTCCCCGCGGCCCAGTCCTTGACCAGGACCTCCTTTTTGTTACACACCCCCTGGGAAGCAGCCCGTAGCAGCTGTCTACTGTTATTTACTGCTAGGTAACAGGACATCAGGGTGAAAGAAACATTTTGCCCATTTGTCTCCGCCTCCACCGGCGATCGAACCCGGAATCTCAGGACTACGAATCTGAAGCACTGTCCACCCAGCTGTCAGGGCCCCGGTTGTCAGGTGTTCACATATGTTCTGCATCCTTTCTCACTCATCTTCTCTCTCCAGTCATAGCCCCCTAGGTGCTGGGGATGTTCTGGATTTTATATGTGGGGACATCACTTCGTTCTTTTCTCTGTTTATGAGTATCGGGTGGCTCAGAGTGGAGCCACCTCCACCTCTGTCCTGCAACTCGTCTTCTGCTGGGCACGCATCTCTGGACATATTCCACTAGCGATGTTCCTGGTATGTTACTCGGCTCGACTGTGTCGTGACACAGTCGTGTCTCCGCTCTGCAGGTAAGATTGTACAGTCTGGCAACTCTGTTGACCAGGTGCTGGTTCTCAAATTTTGGTGGGGGTGTTGGTGTTGTGTGTTTTGCTTGGGCAATTTGCGTGAGTCTTACCGTGGCTTTCCTTGGTCAGTATTTCATGTTCTTAGTTACACTGTGGGACGCAGGTCAGGTATTCGATGCCTTTTGTTTAGTCTTTAGGCGCTTAAATTTTTTCTTGCTATCTGGACACTCCTTCGTTGCCTTAGTCTTTGCTGTCTGTTTATTCTTCCTTGCCTCGGTCTATGCTCTCTGGATGCTCCTTCCTTGCCTGTCTTTCAGGGCCTGGCTGCACCCTTCTATACATTGGAGTCTCTCTGTATATGTGGTTGGTCCTGTACCTTACGTTACCGGCTGCTACTTAGATCATCTTCGTTCGTCATATTCATTGCACTCTCTTGTCCCGAGCTCCCTGTGCTTGGACCGTTTTTCGGGTCTTTTCATTGTCTATTTCCATATTTCCTACCTCTATACTACGCATTGTGGTGCATCTTGGTAGGTGCTTATTGGCTATATTGAAGTTGGTGCTGGGTTGCCCTCTATACATGGTTTTGGGCTGTTTCACATGTACATGTTGTTTCTCTGCTTTTGGGCTGCCCCGGTATTCAGTTCTGGACCTGCATTCTTTCATTTTCCTTGTATGTCTCTGCCAGTTTTTGTCCTCACCTAGTTTTACTCTCCTAGTTGTGCTTGTGGGGGTTGAGCTCTAGCTCTTTGGTCCCGCCTCTCAACTGTCGTTCAACTGGTGTACAGATTAATGAGCTTACCATACATACCTAATGAGCTCTACCATATCTACATTTTGGACCTGTGTCTGGAGTCTGCCTTCACCACATCACTGCCTAATGCATTCCATATATTAACTGCTCTGACACTGCACAGGTTCTTTCTAACATCTCTGTGGCTCATTGGGGTACTCGGTTTCCACCTGTCCCCTTCTTTGCATACCAACCATGTTTAACAGTTTCTCTTTCTCTCCCCTGTCAATTCCTCTGAGAATTTTGTGGGTAGTGTTCATATCTCTCCTTCCTCTTGTCTTTATGTCGTGAGTTGTATTTCCCCCAAATAGAGGGAATACAGAGAACATATACGGCACGCATAGACGAGATAAAGGACCTAAATTATTGGCATCGTCTCAAAGCTCTCCAAATGTACTCACTAGAAAGGAGACGAGAGAGATACCAAATAATATACACATGGAAAATACTGGAGGGACAGGTCTCAAATCTGCACAGCAAAATAACAACGTACTGGAGTGAACGACATGGAAGAAAATGCAGAATAGAACCAGTGAAGAGCAGAGGTGCCATGGGCACAATCAGAGAACACTGTATGAACATCAGAGGTCCACAGTTGTTCAACGTCCTACCAGCGAGCATCAGAAATATTAGCCGAAACAACCGTGGACATCTTCAAGAGGAAACTAGGTTGTTTTCTTCAAGAAGTATCGGACCAACCGGGCTATGATGGGTATGTGGGCCTGAGGGCCGCTCTAAGCAACAGCCTGATGGACCAAACTCTCACAAGTCAAGTCTGGCCTCGGGCCGGGCATGGGGAGTAGAAGAACTCCCAGAACCCCATCAAGCAGGTATCCCCCCAGCCTGTCCTTGAAACTCATGCCTCTTCACTCGGGGACTAGCCTTGTGGCGTACCTCTGCACTTTTTCATGCTTCATCTTGTGCTTGACAAGATATGGGCTCCATGCTGCAGCCATTTGCTCCGGGATTGGTCTTTTATATGTGGTATACAAGGTGCTTGCACTGTCCGAGGGTGGATGTTGATTCCGATTACCCACTCCTGCCACTACGGATCCTTTTCGTTGCAATAGGAGGAGCTCATTTTCTGGTCCTGGCTGTGGCTTTTGTATTCCTTTCACGGACGTTCTTTTTGTTTTAGTGTGGTGTGCGTCCTGCGTAATTCTCCTCATATATACTTCGGTGATGCGTGTGTCGTTTTTCCCTGCTGGAGCTGGTTGCGCTTCTCCTGCGGGTTGCGTGGTCGCTGTTTTCACTTCGTGTTTTGGTTTGTGATCCTCGTTTCCTTGTGGGCCTCTTATTGGTACCCTTTGGTATTGGTATCCCACTTGTGTGGGAGCCGGTCGGCCGAGCGGACAGCACGCTGGACTTGTGATCCTGTGGTCCTGGGTTCGATCCCAGGCGCCGGCGAGAAACAATGGGCAAAGTTTCTTTCACCCTATGCCCCTGTTACCTAGCAGTAAAATAGGTACCTGGGTGTTAGTCAGCTGTCACGGGCTGCTTCCTGGGGGTGGAGGCCTGGTCGAGGACCGGGCTGTAGGGGACACTAAAAAAAAAGCCCCGGAATCATCTCAAGATAACCTCAAGATAACCCTGGCGGCTGTTCCTTTTGGTTCTTTGCCAGCCTTGGCTGGGAGCGTTTCTTTGCTTGGTGTCCGATCCAGAGTGTCTTCCCACGGCTCCCCCTCTTTTTGTGGATCGGTCCAGCCCAGTACACTGCTGGCTTGTTCTTCCCTTCGAGTCTTCAAGTCTCGGGTTCTCGTCACTTGTGTGGGCGCTGGTGGCTTCGTTGTTGGTCTCCCTCCTGCGTGCTTTGTCTCAACGGCAGTGTGTAGTTCCACACGGTCTTTCCAGTTTTCTTATTACTGCGTAGATGTACTACGGTCTCTGATAGGGTTGTCTTGTCCTTCCGTTCGGTGTTGTTCCAGGACCGTCATTGGTGCCAGGTATTGTCGCCTCGTATCGAGCGACGCTGGAGGGGTTGCTCCAGCTTGCATTCGGTGTTGCTGTTCCTTCTGCTCTGTTCTGCTTGCTGTCTAGTTTGTTTTTAACCTCCGGTATGCTGATGCGCTTTCAATGCCGTCCTGGTCATTGGTCCGGGTGGTCTATCTTCTTTCTTCTCCTTGGTTTGTCGTGACCCCTTCGGTTCTGGTGTATTTTTTCTGCTCGTTAGGTCCTGGTGGTAGGTTATTCGTTTGCTGCAGTCTCCTACTTTTCGGGTGAAGTTTGGGTCTGCTGTTTTCCAGAGGGGTCCTTGGGTTGCTGTTTGTTGGTCAGGCCGGGAGTGCTTTGTGTATTGTGTTCGGTTGCGGCTCTTTGCTGTTTTCTGCACGTCTTGGCCTCTGGGGCCATGGGTGCGTTTTGGTTTGCCCGGGTTCCCTTCCTTCCTGTTCTGGAGTTAGGGTTTCCCGGGTCATCTGCGGGGTCCTTTGGTTTGGCCTGTGGTTTTGTTTTTCGGTTGGATGCGTGGCGTCCGCCTTCTGGTTCCTTCCCTCACCCTTATCTGTGGTGAGGTAGCTCCTGGGAGTCGACGGGGCTCCCCCCTCCCCCAGAAAACCAGCATTGAATATAATGAAATGCCATTTTCTAGGTGAGTCCTGGAGGCTCCCCGGCATCCCTCCCTCCCTCCCTCCGATCGGTGGTGTTTTTCGTGTATTTTGACATCCAGCCTAAGAACTGCAGGTTGGATCACCGGCTCGGAGGGTCTGGGGCTCCCCCTTCCCCCTACCAGGGAGGAGGGGAGGGGTCGCACAGACGGCGGCACGGCGACGTGATGACATCATGCTCATTTGTTAATTTTGTTTGAGGAGTTCTGTCACTCGTTCGGCTTTTGGTATCAATATTTTCACCAGAATGGAGGTTTGTTTTGGGGTGCCTACCTCTCTGGGTGCCTATCCCAGTTAAATTAGGCAATTAAATTAAATTAAATTAGGCAGACATAGAATGCTCCCAACCATGGGGGGGGGGGTTTTCTATAGGCCATTGCTCCTTGTGCCACTCAGATGGGGGAGCAGGTTCTGGCTCGTGGTCCCCGGTAGGCAAGAACTCCATGCACTTTGACTGATGCCAGAAAGTTATACATATCCATTCAGCCTGGATAACTCCAAGGAGCCTCTGGGACTCACCCAGAAAATGTCGTTTTATTACATTCAACGTTGGTTTTTTCTTGATATAACATTTCACTATTTGTTTCAGGAACAGAACCTGACGCAACAAAGATGAATCAAGGATTGACTCCATTTGTGGTAATGTCTTTTTATCTGTTTTATGCATTTTATGGAAATATACAGTATTATTATAATGATCTGTTACATTTATACTTTCAAGTTGGCTAATCTAGAAGTGACATCAAAGTTATTAGTCCAAGTATTGTCTTCTGTGGAAAACATTGTTGTCGATCAAAATTCATTACCCTTTCTTTAGATAAGTTTTCTTTGACACATTAAATTAGATAAAAACTTTAAATTATCTGTATTGAATTGTTATTCTCTGTTCCTTGAAGTATTTAATATATTTATGATGTGTACTGCTTCTCCCCATCTTCCCATCTCCCTTCTCCCCATCTCCCCACGTGGAGGGGAGATGGGAAGTCCAGCGTGAGGTGGGGGGGGGGAGGGGGTTACCAGGCAGAACGTGTGATCTGCTTCTGTCCAGTCTCACCCACCCTCCCACTTGTTCACACATCTGCCAGCATGCCCACCTATCCACCTGCCAACCCAGCCACCTGTTCACTCATCAGCCTGCTCGCCCACCTGCCTGCCTTGCATGCCTACCGCTCAACCCACCCACCTGTTCACCCACTTCCTGCTCGCCCACCCACCTGACTGATAGCCCACCCACCTGACTGATAGCCCACCCATCCACCCACCCACCCACCTGTTCATCCACCTTCCTGCTCGTGCACCCACCTGCCTGATAGCCAACCCACCCACCTGTTCACTCACCTTCCTGCTCACCCACCCACCTGCCTGATAGCCCACCCACCCACCCACCTGTTCACCCACCTTCCTGCTTGCCCACCCACCTGCCTGATAGCCCACCCACCTGCCTGATAGCCCACCCACCCACCTGTTCACCCACCTGCCTGCTCGCCCACCCACCTGCCTGATAGCCCACCCTGCCACCTGTTCACCCACCTTCCTGCTTGCCCACCCACCTGCCTGATAGCCCACCCACCTGCCTGTTCACCCACCTTCCTGCCTGATGGCCCACCCAGCCTCCTGTTCACCCACCTGCCTGCTCGCCCACCCACCTGCCTGATAGCCCACCCAGCCACCTGTTCACCCATCTGCCTGTTTGCCCATCCACCAACCTGAGTGCTCGCCCACCCACCCACCTGTTCACCCACTTCCCTGCCCATCCACCTGTTTACCCACCTGCCTGCATGCCCACCCACCCACCTGCCCACTCACCTGTTTACCCACCTACCTGCACCCCCACCTGCCTTCTCACCCACCCACCTTCCCACTTCCCTGCCCACCCACCTGTTTACCCACCTGCCTGCATGCCCACTTACCCACCTGCCAATCCACCCACCCACCTGTTCACCCACCTGCCAATCCACCCACCCACCTGTTCACCCACCTGCCAATCCACCCACCCACCTGTTCACCCACCTGCCAATCCACCCACCCACCTGTTCACCCACCTGCCTGCTCCCCCACCCACTTGCCTGCTCAAACCTGTTCACCCACCAAGCCCATCTGCCTGCCATCCACCCATCCAAAACTTACCTGCCTGAACCCACCTCTTCCTGCTTGCCCACCCACCCACCTTTCTGCCCACCCACCCACCCACCTGTTCACTCACCTGCCTGCTCGCCAACCCACCCACTTGCCTGCTCGAACCTGTTCACCCACCAAGCCCATCTGCCTGCCATCCACCCATCCAAAACTTACCTGCCTGAACCCACCTATCCCTGCCTGCCCACCCACCCACCTTTCTGCCCACCCACCCACTTTCCCTGCCCACCTACCAGCTAGGCAGCTAACCACCCACCCAGCCCCACACACTAATTAGTGTGTGTCAATTCAAATCATGTGTGTGGTATAAAAATTGTCGGAAATGGTCTCTTTTGGACTCAGAGGTGAATAAGTACTCCTATCCAGAAAATGTGATTATCCAGCTGGAGGTCCTTCCCATATAGTCCGGATAATCGAGTGGAGACAGTATATCAGTTCGATAGCTTCATGTTTCATGGAGTTTCCGGGGCTTCACCCAGAAAATGGTGTTTCATTACATTCAGTGCTGGTTTTTGCAACATTCCCTATGTTGCTCTCTATTCTTATTCTTGATGTTTCACCTTCTCTGTGTGCTTTATATAACCTAGGCTTTAGACTTTAAACTTAAAAGCTTTATAAAAGTCTTATATACTGTTGCACGTGAAAAACTATTGAAAACCCATTAAGATCAATCACATAGGGGATTTGTGCAAAATAAATCAACATATAGCAATTGGTACAGTTAAAGTGTTGGCTAATGGCTCCTTTAACCTTATTTGTGGTAATTAGCACTATTATATGGTGCTAAGCAGTGTAGCTGGTAGTTAATAATAATCAATAGTTAGCAGAATAGTAATTGGCTATCCTTGCAGTCCCAGCAATATTTACCAAAAGTTATTTAGTGGCTTACTTCTACTCTTTTGTCTTATAACAAGCAGTCAGTATAAAGTTATTTGTTTCATTGGGGCCAAAAGTGGAGTAGAACCTTGTGTGTGAGCAGTGTATTGGGTGGAGCCAAGCCCTGACTTGGTAAACAACTGAGGGTCTGCTCAGTAAGGTATTCATTCCACTGAATGCCATACCTTGTAGCACATCAAACCCTCACTGTATTATGAAGTTTGAGTAACTGTTTTATCCTGTTTGTTTTACAATTAAAGTTTGTTCCAACCATCTGTATGTTTTGTGTTTCCTAATAATGCTACCACTTCGATGAGAGAATGGCCCGTTGTGGAATATTATCTATTGCACTTATAAAGGGTTTTTAGAATCACTTGAAAGAGTGAGTTATGTTGTAAGTAAAAAATATTATTTTGTTGCAGGTTTATCATATGCCAGTAATGTATGGTGGTTATGGATATGGGTACAATCAGCAATGGGCATATTCGTATCCAGTGATGCCCTCACCTGCTGTAGAGGATGGCAAGCACACACCTCTTCCTGGTTAGTAATCTAGTTTCCTAACATCAAAATAGATATAACTTTTTGTGATCATAGTACTGATAGTGTACTTATTGAATGTTCAACATAGAGTAATGTAATGAAACACCATGTTCCGGGTGAGACCCGGAGGTTCCGGCGAAATCCCTCCCTCCCTCTTACCTTGAGGTTACCTTGAAGTGCTTCTGGGGCTTAGCGTCCCCGTGGCCCGGTCATCGACCAGGCCTCCTGGTTGCTGGACTGATCAACCAGGCTGTTGGACGCGGCTGCTCGCAGCCTGACGTATGAGTCACAGCCTGGTTGATCAGGTATCCTTTGGAGGTGCTTATCCAGTTCTCTCTTGAACACTGTGAGGGGTTTGCCAGTTATGCCCCTTATGTGTAGAGGAAGCGTGTTGAACAGTCTCGGGCCTCTGATGGTGATAGAGTTCTCTCTCAGAGTACCTGTTGCACCTCTGCTTTTCAACGGGGGTATTCTGCACATCCTGCCATGTCTTCTGGTCTCATGTGATGTTATTTCTGTGTGCAGGTTTGGGACCAGCCCCTCTAATATTTTCCATGTGTAAATTATTACGTATCTCTCCCACCTGCGCTCAAGGTAGTACAGATTTAGGCTCTTTAGTCGGTCGCAATAGTTTATATGTTTTACTGAGTGGATTCTAGCAGTAAAGGATCTCTGCACGCTCTCCAGGTCAGCAATTTCTCCAGCTTTGAACGGGGCTGTCATTGTGCAGCAGTACTCCACTCTAGAGAGAGCACAAGCGTTTTGAAAAGTATCATCATCAGTATAGCATCTCTAGTGTGAAAAGTTCTTGTTATCCAACCTGTCATTTTTCTTGCAGTTGTGACGGCTACTTTATTGTGTTCTTTAAAGGTAAGGTCTTCCGACATGAGTACACCCAGATCCTTTACATTGCCTTTTCGTTCTATGTTATGATTTGCCTGAGTTTTGTACGTGGTTTCCATTTTTATATTTTCATTTTTCCGTAGCGCATAAGCTGTAACTTATCTTCGTTAAACACCATATTATTTTCTGTAGCACATAGAAAGACCTGATCTACATCTGATTGGAGGTTTGCCGTGTCCTCTATGTTGCCTACTCTCATGAAGATCCTAGTGTCATCTGCAAAGGATGATACAGTGCTATAGGTTGTGTTCTTGTCTATGTCCGATATGAGGATGAGAAAAAGTACTGGAGCAAGCACAGTACCCTGGGGGACTGTGCTCTTCACAGTTGATGGGCTGGATTTTATTTTGTTGACTATTACACATTGGGTTTTGTTAGTCAGGAAATTGTAGATCCATCTGCCTATTTTTCTGGTAATTCCTTTTGAATGCATTTTATGTGCAATAACACCATGGTCACATTTATCAAAAGCTTTTGCGAAATCTGTGTAAATTACATCAGCGTTTTGTTTATCTTTCATAGCATCTAATGCCATATAGTGGTCCAGCAACTGCGACAGGCAAGAGCGCCCTGTTCTAAAACCATGTTGTCCGGGGTTATGGAGATGCTGTGATTCCATGTATTTTGTGATCTTACTTCTTAGCACTCTCTCAAAATTTTTTATGATGTGCGATGTTAGTACTGTCAGTCTGTAATTTTTTGCCTCTGCCTTGTTTCCTCCTTTATGAAGTGGTGCTATCTCTGTTGTTTTTAGTATATCAGGGATATACCAGTATGTAGGCTGGTATATCCCTGATATACCAGCCAGATACTGAAGCCAGTATCTAGGCTTTGTCTCCACAGAATGTGGAGGGCCTGCGATAGTGGTTTTTTACAGTTCTTGATGAATATGGAGTTCCAAGAATCTGGGCCTGGTGCAGAGTGCATAGGCATACTGTTTATGGCTTCTTCAAAATCCAGTGGGGATAGGGTGATGTCTGATATATGATTTGATGTTGGTATCATATCCATGAAAAATTAATTTGGGTTATCAATCTTTAGTGCGTTTAATGGCTCGCTGAAAACAGAGTCGTACTGCTTCCTCAGTAACGCGCTCATTTCTTTGTTATCATCAGTGAAAGTTCTATCTCCCTTTCGCAGGGGCCCGATACTAGATGTGATTTTTTATCTTGATTTTGCATAGGAGAAAAAATATTTCGGATTTCTCTCTATTTCACTGATGGCCTTTTCCTCTCTCTGCCTCTCCTGGGTTTTGTATGATTCTTGTAGCTTGAGTTCAATTGTTTCTATTTCTCTACCTAATCTTCTTCGCCGTTCTTGAGATAGAGTGCGACTCTCAAGTTGTTTCGCGATTCGTTTTCTTCGCCTATATAGGGAATGACGTTCCCGTTCCAATCTGCATCTCTTCCTCTTTTTTTTCTTAGAGGTATGTGGTTTGAACATATTTCTAGTGCTACTGAGCTTATTTTTTCCAGGCACTGGTTCAGATTTGCATTTTCTAGCTGTTCTTCTCAGTTTATTTCTGTGAAGTCCTGGTTTATTTGCTCCCAGTTTATCTGTTTATTATTGAAGTTGAATTTGCTGAAATCTCCTTCACCGGGAATCTGGACTGGTTTTGAAGGTGTATTCCCCATTGTTGTCATAACTTCAATTAAGTTGTGATCTGACTGACGTCTGGTCGGCGTTTCTTTGCGATTTTTTACATCCAGCCTCAGAACTGATGGTGGATAGCCAGTGCAACAGGTCTTGGGCCCACCTTTCCCCTCCCAGCAATGGGCGAGCTGTGCAGACATCAGCGCGGTGATGTGTGACGTCATGATCGTTTGCTCGTTTCTCTTAGGGGAGTTCTATCTTCTTGTTCGGCTTATGGTAGCAATTTTCACCAGAATAGTGGTTTGTTTTGGGACGCTTACCTTTCTGGGTATCTGACCCACTCGATGGCAGACATAGAATGCATCCAACTACATGGGGGTTTCTATAGGGCATTGCTCCCCATGCCTTTCTGAGGGGTTCAGGTTCTGGCCCGTGGTCCCCAGTAGGCCCATAGAACTCCATACACATGACTGATGCCAAAGTCTGACATTAGCATATCAGCCTGGATAAGCTCTGTGGAGCCTCCAGGTCTCACCCAGTAAATGGTGTTTCAGTACATTCAACACTGTTTTTCTGGGGGAGCCCCGTCGGCTCCCCGGAGCTATCCCAGGCTGATATGCTAATGTCAGACTTTGGCATCAGTCATGTGTATGGAGTTCTTAGGCCTACCGGGGACCACGGCCAGAACCGGGCCCCCTCAGAGAGGCAAGGGGAGCAATGGCCTATAGAAGCCCCCGTGTAGTTGGAAGCATTCTATGTCTGCCATCGACCGGAACAGGCACCCAGAAAGGTAAGCGCCCCAAAACAAACCCCTATTCTGGTTAAAATTGCTACCTAATACCGAACTAGTGGATAGAACTCCCCAACCGAAAACAAGCAAATTAGTGTGACGTCACACACTGCCGCGCCGCTGTCTGCGCAGCTCCCCCCTCCCCGGGAGGGGGAAGGGGGAGCCCCAGACCCCCCGCGCCGGCTACCCACACCTCAGTTCTTGAGGGTGCTGCTCAGCTTGTAATTCCCGACATCGCGGCCGGCTCTGTTCCTTGCGGTTCGCTGTCCTCTTGCGGGGTTTTGTTTTTCTTTTTGTTTTTTGCCTGGTGGGGGGTTCTGTCATTTTATTCAGTTTGTTTTTGCCCATCCACGTTCAGGTTTGGGACTTCGTTCCCTTTCTGGCTCCGTTACGAGGTTCCGGAGTCATCCTGGCTAGCAGACTGCCCCTTGTTTGGTCTGGATTCCTGGCATTCCTTCTGTCGTTCCCGCACGCTGGAGTGGCGGGAAGCTTCCACGGTGCTTCAGGTTTTCCTGGGGGGTGAACTTGAGTACCTGAATGAGTGCTTGTTTGCCCCTGCCCTTCCCCGCGATGTGGGCGTTATTCAGCTCCATGTGCAGGTTCCCTCCCTTTCGGCGGCGCTCGTGGCGGAGGACTTGCGCGCTCGGGGCCTTTTGTGTTCGGCCTTGCGGTTCTTTTCCCTCCTGGAGCTGTCTTCGGATTGGCTCGTGGAGGATGTGGGGACGCTTGGGTCCGTCCCGGGGTCCGGCACCTTGTCCTCGACTGCGCGTTCGTCGGCTGCCTTGTTGAAGCTGTTCACGCCGATTTTGCGGGATGCGGTTTCCCTGTTCTATGCTTCCCGTCTCGCGTGTCGGCAGGCGGTGCTGGGTTCCTCCGTGGAATCTGCTTGGGCTCTGGCTCTTAGGCGTTCTTCACCTTTTTGTCCTCTCCTGTTTGGGGAGTCGGCCGTGGCGCAGTTTATTCAGGCTGCGTCGGCGGCTTGTCGTCCGATGTCGGACTTGTTGGTTTTCCGGGGGTCCCGGGGTGGGTCTTCCCGGAAAGGTCGTGCCAGGGCTCGGGGTTCCTCTCGTCGTGGTAGGCCTCTGGTGTCAGGTTTGGGGTTGGCTCCTCCTGCGGACCCTCCCTCGTCTGGTCGGCGCGGTGTTCGCGCTGTGCGGGGTTCTGGGTCTCGTAAGGGTCGCCGGCCCTTTCGCGGTTTGCCCCTTTGACGGGGCGATGGGGGGGCGGCTTGCGCTGTTCGCCCGCGCCTGGTCCCACGATTCGTGGGCCTTTCGGGTCGTGTCTCGCGGCCTGCGGTGGCGTTGGGTGGCCCCTCCCCCCTTTGGGGGGTCGGGGCTGGCGGGGCAGGCTTCTTCCCCTGCGCTCTGTCGAGTCGTCTTGGAGTGGGTTCGCTTGGGCGTCGTCGAAACGACGTCGTCCCTCAGATGGGTTTCCCGTCTGTTTCCGGTTCCGAAACGGGACTGCGCGGACCTGCGGTTCATTCTGGACTTGTCCCGTCTGAACCCCTGGGTTCATTGCCCCTCCTTTCGGATGACTACGCTGTCTCAGGTTCGGCTCCTCTTGGAGCCGGGTGCTTGGATGGTGTCCCTGGACCTCCGGGACGCTTATTGGCATGTCCCGATTCATCCGCGGTTCAGGGACTGGCTCGGTTTTGTAGTGGGGCGTCTGAGTTACCGTTTTCGTTGTCTCCCGTTCGGGTTGAACCTGGCACCTCGCGTGTTCACACGCCTTACACGGGTTGTGGTGGCTCGTTTGCGTCTCCTAGGTGTTCGGGTGTTGGCCTACCTCGACGACTGGTTGGTTTGGGCTCCCAGCCAGTCAGCTTGCTTGCTAGCCAGGGATTTGGTTCTTTCCCAGCTCGCCGGGTTCGGGTTCTTGGTGAACTGGAGGAAGTCCCATCTGGTTCCCTCTCAGGTTCGGACTTGGCTGGGTCTCGTGTGGGACTCTCGGACCGCCTCCTTGTCTCTCCCTCCGGAGTCTCTCCTGCGGCTGCGGTCCCGCCTTCGTCTGTTTCTGGAGGGCCCTCGGGTCACCCGGCGGTTGCTCGAGGGGCTGTGCGGGAGCCTGAACTTCGCGATGGTGGTCTACCCGCCGGGTCGGGTTTGGCTTCGACGGCTGTTCTGGTTCCTTCGGGGTTCCCCCTTCCGCCTCTCTCGCGATCGCAGAGTTCGACCCCCGGGGGACTTGCGTCGGTTGCTGCGTCACCGGCTTCCTCTTCGGGTTTTTCGGGGTTCAGTGCCTTGGCGCCTACCCGAGCCCTCGCTCGTTGTGTACACGGATGCGTCGTCTCTCGGCTGGGGTTTTGTGACCAGTGCTCACCAGGCCGGCCAGGGGCGTTGGGATCCGTCCTTCCGTCGAGCTCACAGTACGGTGCGGGAGTTCGCGGCAGTGTGGTTTGCTCTGGGGAGGATTCGGGTGGCCCGCGGATCGACGATTCGGCTCCATTCGGACTGCTCTCCGGTGGTTCATTGCCTGAACCGCGGGGGTTCGATGCGGTCCTTGTCTCTTTGGGGTTGGTCGCTTCGGGTGACTCGTCTGCTGAGTTCTCGGGGTTTGGCTCTCCTGGCGGTTCACGTACGGGGCGTGTCCAACGTCTTGGCCGACGCCCTGTCTCGCTTCGTTCCCCTCTCCACGGAGTGGACGGTCGACGACGAGTCCTTCCGTTGGCTTTGCCAGACGTTCGGGCGCCCCGAGGTGGACCTCTTCGCGTCGGCGTGGTCGCGGCGTCTTCCCGTTTATGCGGCGCCCTTCCCCGATTGCGAGGCCGTCGGGGTCGATGCCTTTCGGCTCGACTGGTCGAGGTGGGGGTTCCTGTACCTCTTTCCCCCAGTTCGGCTGTTGCTCCAGGTCCTGACTCGCTTAGAGACTTACCAGGGGAGAGTTGTCCTTCTGGCCCCTTGGTGGCCGGCCCAGCCTTGGTTTCAGGCGCTGGTTGCTCGGTGTCCGAACCCGAGGGTTTTCCCGCGGCTCCGCCTCTTTCAGCAGATCGGGCCGGTACGTCACGTAGCTGGTTCGATCTTCTCCTCGAGTCTTCGCGTATGTTTTTTTTTGACTCGAGTCTATCATCATCTCTATGGTGATCAGGTGGCCTCCTTGTTGGTGTCCCACCTGAGGGCTTCTTCTCGGCGGCAGTATGAAGTTTCCTGGCGGTCCTTCCGTTTCTTTTTGCGTCTTCGTCGTGTTAGCTCCTTGTCTGTTCGGGTGGTCTTGTCCTTCCTCTCGTGGTTGTTTCAGGACCGTCATCTTATGCCTAACACTGTCGCTTCGTATCGTGCGGCGCTGGCGGAGCCGCTTCAGCTTGCTTTCGGTATCGATGTTACGTCTGCGCCGTTTCGCAAGCTGTCTCGTGCATTGTTTCACCTCCGGCCTGCTCATGCGTCGCCTGAGCCGTCCTGGTCTTTGGACAGAGTGCTCGCTTTCCTTTCATCTCCTCGTTTCGTTGTGGCCCCTTCGGTCCAGGATTGTTTTTCCAAGGCACTTTTCTTGTTGGCTTTGGCCTCTGGGGGTCGGGTAGGGGAGCTTCATGCTCTCCTCCGGCGCAGGGGTTTCTGCTCTTTTGGTCGTGGTGATAGTTTTGTTCGTTTGCAGCCGTCTCCTTCTTTTCTGGCGAAGAATGAGACTGCTGCGTTCCGGAGGGGTCCATGGGTGGTTGATGCTTGGTTGGTCAGGCCGGGGGTGCATCATGTTTTGTGTCCGGTTGCGGCGCTTCGCCGTTATTTGCGCGCCACAGCTTCTGTGTCCGGGGACGCGCTGTGGGTTGATCCGGTTTCCCTTCTTCCCTGTTCGCGGGTTCGGGTCTCTCAGGTCGTCCGCAGGGTTATTAGGTCTAGCCAGCCTGCGGTCTATCCCCGTGCCCATGACGTTCGTAAGTTCGCGGCTCTTGCTGCCGTCTTTGGGAATATGTCTTGGTCTGATATTCGGGCGCGGGGATTTTGGCGGTCGAACAGGGTCCTGGCTGCTCGTTACCTTGTGAATGTCCCTGGCCCTCGTCGGGCCTGTGTTGCTTTGGGTCGGCGGTTGCAGCCAGTTGTCTCGGCTTCGAGTTGAGGGGTGAGCGACGACCGCCTCCCGGGTAAGTCCCTCTTTTTCTGTCTGTGGGTAGTTAGCTCCGGGGAGCCGACGGGGCTCCCCCCAGAAAACCAGCGTTGAATGTAATGAAACGCCATTTTCTGGGTGAGTCCCGGAGGCTCCCCGGCATCCCTCCCTCCCTCCGGTCGGCGGTTTTTCGCGTTTTTGACATCCAGCCTCAAGAACTGAGGTGTGGGTAGCCGGCGCGGGGGGTCTGGGGCTCCCCCTTCCCCCTCCCGGGGAGGGGGGAGCTGCGCAGACAGCGGCGCGGCAGTGTGTGACGTCACACTAATTTGCTTGTTTTCGGTTGGGGAGTTCTATCCACTAGTTCGGTATTAGGTAGCAATTTTAACCAGAATAGGGGTTTGTTTTGGGGCGCTTACCTTTCTGGGTGCCTGTTCCGGTCGATGGCAGACATAGAATGCTTCCAACTACACGGGGGCTTCTATAGGCCATTGCTCCCCTTGCCTCTCTGAGGGGGCCCGGTTCTGGCCGTGGTCCCCGGTAGGCCTAAGAACTCCATACACATGACTGATGCCAAAGTCTGACATTAGCATATCAGCCTGGGATAGCTCCGGGGAGCCTCCGGGACTCACCCAGAAAATGGCGTTTCATTACATTCAACGCTGGTTTTTTTTTTCTACACCTGCCTGGGATTACCTGGGCGTTAGTTTCCATTAAGCGTTCAGGACCCTATGAATTCCCTGGGGGTGCGGGTCCGATGAATGAGTCCCTGAATTCCCCCCCCCCCCCTCGCTTCGTGCGAGTTCGAGGGGTTTCTCGGTCCCCTTGACTCAGTGTTTTTGCCTCTATCACGCTACCTGTTGGGTCGGTAACACCTTTTACCCGGAGTCGTGCGAGTTCTGTTGCTTGCTCGTGACTCAGTTTACCCAATCTCAAGATGATGTTTTACGAGTACAGGCGGCGCAGGCATTGTATGCTCGTTTTAGGTTGTTGCAGGGCGCTAGGTTGGTTGCTCACCTGGATGCCCAGAGGCTGCTCAGTTTTGCTTATAGGGACCCGGACTTGGGGGTGGGGGTTACTTCGACCTTGGTTCAATCCGCACCCTTTCATCCTTTCCCTGCTGTGGTGCATCCTGGTTTCCCCTCCCCCTTCCCTGCCCTGCTTCCGGCCCCGAAATGTCTGAGGGTTTCGGAGTCGAGGCAGGGTTTAGATGGTCTTGAGTCTCGGGTGGTCTCGGGGAATGCCCCTTCAGGTGCGTCGACGGAGGCATTCGAGTCCACTATCCCTGTCGAAGCCTTTAGGTCTGATCAGTGGGCCCCCTCTTCAGTTCGGCTTACTCGGCTGCACCGGCTTTTTCTTTAGGGGCCGGTGCTCTGTGTGATGACTCGGCCCTGAATCCCAAGGAGGGGGATCTCGGGGCTGGGGAGGGGCTGACTGAGGGGCCTTGGGCCCGGCTGTACCCCGCCTGGGATTTTCTACCCTCGGTGCGGGCTTATTGTTACAAGGAGTAGGGTTCTTTTCCCCCCCCCCCTCTGCGTATGAGTTGAATTTGGCATCTGGCTCTCCCCGAATTCGGTTCTGTGTTCCCTCAGGTGCGTCAGTCCCATCTTTCTGGAGATTTTCGGCTTCCTGCATCCAACCGTCTGCGGTGCAGGCTGCCCTGGCGTCTTACCTCCTGCGTAACCCGGAGTATCCCTCGGTGATGGATCCGTGGTCTTTCAGGTTTGGGAATTCGTTCTCTTTCTGGGTACGTTACGAGGTTCTAGAGTCCTCCTGGCTTTCGGACTATCCTATTTTTGCTTTGGATGCTCGGTATTCTTTCTGTCGTTTCCGCACGCTTGAGTGGTGCGAGATCTCGACAGTGGTTCAAGTTTTCCTGGGGGGCAAACTTGAGCACCTCAGTGAGTGTTTGTTTGCTCCTCTTCTTTCCAGGGATGTTAGCGTTCTGAAGCTCCATGTGCAGATTCCCTCCCTTTCAGCTGCGCAGGTGGCTGAGGACTTGCGTGGCCGGGGCCTCTTGGCTTCGGCCTTTGCACTTCTTTTCCCTCCTGGAGCTGTCTTCGAACTGGCTTGGGGAGAATGTGGGGGCGGTCGCGTCCATTCCGGGGTTCGGTGCCCCTGGCTCTGTGGCGCACGCGTCGTCTTCTTTGTTGAAGCTGTTTGTGCCAATCTTGCAGGATGCGGTTTCCCCTGTTTCCCTTCCCAACTCGTGTGTCGGCAGGCGGTGCTTGCCTTCTCCTTCGAATCAGCCTGGGCCCTGGCTCTTAGGATGTCTTCTCCTTTTCTGTCCTTTGCTTATTTCTCCTTCAGCCGTGGCGCAGTATATTCAGGCTGCTTCGGCCAGTTGCCGTCCTATGTCTGACATGGTTCTCTGGGGGTCCTTGGGAGGGGGGGCTTCCCAGAGAGGTCGTGCCAGGCCTTGGGGTTCCACTCGTCGTGGTAGAGCACTAGTGCCAGTTTCGGGTTCGTCTCTGCCTTTGGACCCGCCTTTGTCTTGTCAGTGCGGTGCTCGCTTTGCGAGGTTCTGGGTCTCGCCTGCCCTTTCGCAGTTCACCCCATTGACAGGGCGATGGGGGGGTGGAGGCTTGCGCTGTTCGCTCATGCCTGGTTCCACAATTTATGGGCATTTCGGGTCGTTTCCTATAGCCTGCGGTGGTGTTGGGTGACCCCCTCCTCCTTTGGAGGGTTCAGGGCTGGCAGGGCAGGCCTCTTATCCTGTGCTCCGTCGAGTCATCTTGGAGTGGGTTCGCTTGGGCATCGTCAAAACGACGACGTCCCTCAGATGGGTTTCACATCTGTTTCCAGTGCCGAAACAGGACTGTGCAGACCTGAGTTTCAATCTGGACTTGTCCCGTCTGAACCCCTGGGTTCATTGCCCCTCATCGGATGACTACGCTGTCTCAAGTTCGGCTCCTGTTGGAGCCAGGTTCTTGGATGGTGTCCCTGGACCTCCGAGACGCTTATTGGCACGTCTCGATTCATCCGGGTTTCAGGGACTGGCTCGGTTTTGTTGTGGAATGTCAAAGTTACTACTTTCATTGTCTCCCATTCGGGTTGAATCTGGCATCTCGCGTGTTCACACGCCTTATGCAGGTCATAAGGTAATACGACCTTCCTCTTCGAGTTTTTCGGGGTTCAGTGCCTTGGCGCCTGCCCAAGCCCTCGCTTGATGTGTTCACGGATGTGTTGCCTCTCAGCTGGGGCCTTCCGACCAGTGCTCACCAGGCCAGCCAGGGGCCGTGGGGTCTGTCCTTCCGTCCAGCCAACAGCACGATGTGAAAGTTTGCTGCAAAGTAGTTTGCGCTTCAGAGGGTTCGGGTCGCCAGCGGATCGACGATCCGGCTCCATACAGACTGCTCACCGGTGGTTCATTGCCTGAATCAAGGGGGATTCGATGCGGTCCTTGGCTCTTTGGCGCTGGCCACTTCGGGTGACTCGTCTGCTGAGTTCTCGAGATTTAGCTCTCCTGGCTGTTCATGTGCAGGGAGTGTCCAACGTCTTGACTGATGGACCTTCTCGTGTCGTTCCATTCTCCACGGAATGGACGGTCGACGCCGACTCCTTCCTTTGGCTCTGCCAGACATTCGGGCGCCCTGAGGTGGACCTCTTTGCGTCAGCGTGGTCGCAGCGCCTTTCCCTGTATGTGGCGCCCTTCCTCGATTGTGAGGCCATCTGGGTCGATGCCTTTTGGCAGGACTGGTCGAGGTGGTGGGTTCCTATACCTTTTTCCCCTGGTTCAGCTGTTGCTCCAGGTTCTGACTCGCTTGGAGACCTACCATGGGAGAGTAGTCCCCTTGGCCCCGTGGTAGCCAGCCCAGCCGTGATTTTAGGTACTGGTTGCCCGGTGTCCGAACCCGGAGGTTTTCCCGCGGCTCTGCCTCTTCCAACAGATCGGCCCGGTGCGTCACATGGCTGGTTTGATCTTCTCCTTGAGTCTTTGCGTATGGTCTTTTGGACTCTGGTTTATCATCATCTCTATGGTCATCAGGTGGCTTCTTTGTTGGTGTCCCACCTGCGGGTTTCGTCTCGGCAGCAGTATGAGGTCTCCTGGCGGTCCTACTAGTTCTTTTTAGGTCTTTGTCATTGTGTTTCGCTTTCTGTTCGGGTGGTCTTGTCATCTCTCTTTTGGTTTATCCAGGACCATCACCTAATGCCTAACACTGTCACCTCGTGTTGGCCACGCTGGCAGATTCACTTCAGCTTGCTTTTGGTATTGATGTTACTTTTGCACCGTTTCGCAAGCTGTCTTGTGCATTGTTTCACCTCCGGCCTGCTCATACGCTGCCTGAGTCGTCCTGGTCTTTTGACAGAGTGCTCTGTTTTCTTTCTTTTACTCGATTTGTTGTGGCCCCTTCGGTTCAGAATTGTTTTTCCAAGCATTTTTTCCTGTTGGCATTGGCCTCTGGGGGGTCGAGTTGGGGAGCTTCATGCTCTCCTCCAGCATAAGGGTTTCTGCTCCTTAGGTCTTCGTGATGGTTTTGTTCGTTTTCAGAAAGTTGTTGCTCTCTGGAGGGGTCCCTGGGTTGTTGATGCTTGGTTGGTCAGGCCTAGGATGCATCATATTTTGTGTCCGGTTGTGGCTCTTCGACATTATTTGCTCTCCACGGCTTCTGTGTCCGGGGACACGCTTTGGATTGATTCGATTTCCCTTCTATCCTGTTCGCGGGTGCGGGTCTCCCAGGTCGTCCGCAGAGTTATTAAGGCTAGCCTGCCTGCAGTGTGTCCCTGTGCCTATGACGTTCATTAGTTCACTGCTTCTGCTGCCGTCTTTGGCAACATGTCCTGGGCTGACATTCGGGCACAGGGCTTTTGGCGATCGAACAGGGTCCTGGCTGCTCGTTACTTAATGAATGTCCCTGGGCCTCATCGGGTCTGTGTCGCTTTGGGTCGGCGGCTGCAGCCAGTTCTCTCGACTTCAAGTTGAGGAATGAGCAGCGTCCGCCTCCCAGGTAAGTCCCTATGTTTTCCTCTGTGTGTAGTTAGCTACAGGGAGCCGAAGGGGCTCCCCCAAGATAAGCAGCATTGAAGGTAATGAAACTGAAGCTGAATGTCAAAACACGTGAAAAACCACTGACCGGCGGGCGGGAGGGATGCCGGGGAGCCTCCGGGTCTCACCCAGAAAATGGCGTTTCAACGCTGTTTTTTTTCTTTATCTTTGGTTAGGTAGCTCCGCGGAGTCGAAGGGGCTCTCCACAGAAAACCAGCATTGAATTTTATGAAACGCCATTTTCTGGGTGAGACCCGGAGGTTCCCAGGCATCTCTCCCTCCCTCCGGTCGTCATTTTGTTTTTTTTGTTTTTTTGATACTTAGCTTCTGAACTGAGGAGAGTTGCCGGTGTGGAGGACTGGGACCCCACTTTCCCCCTCCTGGGAAGACAGGGGAGTCCCTGACCTCCAACAGATGGGGGTTCGTTACGCCTTGCAGTGTTGCAGACAAAAAAGCCCTTAGCGGTTTAAGGGTTAAAGCTTGCCAGCCTGCGATCTACCCTCGTGTTCATAATGTCTATAAGTATGTTGCTCTAACAGCTGTGTTTGGCAATATGTCCTGGGCCGATATTCGGGGATGGAGGTTTTGGAGGTCGAGCAGGGTTCTGGCTGCCAGGTATCTTGTTAACGTCCCTGGTCTTCTGCGGTCAAGTGTTGCTTTGGGTCAAGTGTTGCAGAGGTCAATCTCTCCTTCGACTTGATTCCTTTGGTGCTGCTGCCTTTCTGGTAAGTGCCCTTTTTTTGTCTTCTGTGGGTAGTTAGCCTCAGGGAGCCAACAAGGCTTCCCACAGAAAACTAGCATTGAATGTAAAAAAACATGAATTTCTGTGTGAGCCTGAAGGCTCTCTGATCACCTCCTGTCCCCCAGTTCGTCTGGTGATTTTATCATTACAGTACCGATCGGTGGGGGGCCCGGCTAACCCTGGCTGGCTCCCACCTTCCGTAGGTAAGGAGAGAGGTGGGGGCAAACTAGCAGGGGGATAGTTTCAGGAAATTTTTGTTGTTTGTCTTCATTGTGAGCGAGTTATTTTAGTAATTTTGGGGCTGCGGTCTTGTTTTAAGCATGCATTAGTCCGTTTTGATTCACCTATCTTTCTGGATGCCTTTCCTTGGATGTAGGCAAAGATGATAAACTTTAAGTGTAAAGTGTTCATATTCTATCGCTCCCTGCACCTCTCCGAGGGGGGGGCCATGTTCTGGCTGTGGTCCACAGTAGGCAATAGAACTCCACAACTGATGACATTCAGTAGTATGGCACTTAATCAGTGTGATAGCTTCAGGGAGCCTCAGGGGTTCACCCAGAAACTGGCGTTTCATTGCATTCACTGCTTTTTCTGGGGGTAGACTCGTCGGCTCCCCGGAGTTATCCCAGGCTGATATGCTAATGTCAGACTTTGGCATCAGTAATGTGTATGGAGTTCTTAGGCCTACCGGGGACCACGGCCAGAACTGGGCCCCCTCAGAGAGGCAAGGAGAGCATTGGCCTATAGAAACCCCGAGTGGTTGGAAGCATTCTATGTCTGCCATCAACCAGATCAGGAACACAGAAAGGTAAGCACCCCAAAACAAACCCCCTATTCTGGTTAAAATTGCTACCAAAAGCCGAACTAGTGAATAGAACTCCCCAGCGAAAAACAAGCAAACTAGTGTGACGTTACACGTCGCCTCGCCGCTGTCTGCGCAGCTTTCCCTCCCCGGGAGGGGGAAGGGGGAGCCCCAGACCCTTTAAGCCAGCTATCCACACCTCAGTTCTTGAGGCTGATGCTATGGGCGAAGTTCGTGTGCTCTGGCTCCAGTGTCGCTACAGCACTGTGCTTCGTGTGTGGAGTTTGTTTTCTTTGGATGCCAGAGCCAGGAGTTATCTTCGGTACTCAGGCTGCATGCACCTAGGGCTGCCCTGTAAGTACTTCCCTAGGTGCCCTGTAAGTACTGCCCTTGGGGCTTGGGGCCACCTTCTATAGGCTCTTCGGGACCTGTTTCTGCTGGTCTGTTCTACTGTTTGGTTTTTCGGCCGCCTGTTGGGCTATTGGGTGCTCTGTTCTCCCTTGTTACCTGCAGGTAAGAGGCAGTTTGCATTGGTAGGGGCGCAGGGTACTGCGCAGCTTTGTATTCCCGACATAGCGGCCGGCTCTGTTCCTTGGGATTCATTGTCCTCTTGCTGGGTTTTGTTTTTCTTTTTCTTTTTGCCTTGTGGGGGGTTCTGCCCTATTATTCCACTGGTGTTTGCCCTTCCACGGTTCTCCTCAGTGGCGCCTCCTGCTAGGCCCCCGTGAGTGTACACGTCCCTGGGGTTAAGCTGTAGAGGTTTGCTTGGTAGTTTTAGCTACATCCTGCCTGGGACTACCTGAGCGCGAGTCCTCTTAAAGTAAACACTCAGGACCCTGGGAATCCCCTAGGGGGCGCGTGGGTCCGAGGGATGTGACCCCGGAGTCCCTGCTCGCTGTGTGCGAGTTTGAGGGTTGCTCGGTCCCCTTGTCTCGGGGTGACCCTCATTGTTTTTGCTTCCGCCACGCTGCCTGTTGTATTGGTGATACTTTTGACCCTGAGTCCTGTGAGTGTGTGAGTGTTGCTACTTGCTTGTGACTCAATTTACCCAATCCTCTGATGATTCTATTCGAGTACAGGTGGCGCGTACGTTGCAAGCTAGGTTTCGTCTGTTGCAATGCGCTCAATTGGTTGCTCACCCGGATGCCCTGGGACTGCCCCGCTTTGCTTTTCAAGACCCGGACTTGGGGGAGGGGGTCGCTTCAATCCTTGTTCAGTCTGCACCTCCTCGTCCTTCCCCTCCTGTTGTTCGTTCTGGTTCCCCCCCCCCCCCCCCCCAGCTTCCGGCGCCGAAACATCTGAGGGTTTCGGAGTCGGAGCAGGGGGTTACTTGATCTCGAGACTCGGGCAGCTTCTGGGGATGCCCCTTCTGGGGGGAAGGGGCGAGACATTTGAGTCTTGTCTCCCGGCCGAAGCTTCTGGGTCTGACCAGTGGGCCCCCCTTTCTTCTGGCTTCTACGGCTGCTCCATCCTTGTCTTGTGGGGTCGGTGCTTGGGGAGATGACTCGGCCCAGGGTCCTGCTGTGAAGGAACTCGATGCTGGGGAGGGGCTGACTTGGGGCCTTGGGCCCCGCTGGAAAAGCCGGGGTTTTTCTTCCCCTCTGAGCGGGGCTTGTTGTTACAAGGTGTGGGGTTTTCTTTTCCCCCCCCTCTGTGTAGGAGTTGGATTTGGTGTCGGCCCCTCCCCGGGTTCGGTTCCATGTTCCCTAGGGTTCGTTGGTTCCGTCTTTCCGGTGGTTTTTGCCTTTTCGCATCCAACCTGGTGTGGTGTGGGCGGCCCTTGCAGCGTACCTCCTGCGTGACCCGGATTATGCCTCGGAAATGGATCCATCCGAATTCAGGTTTGGGACTTCGTTCCCTTTCAGGCTCCGTTACGAGGTTCCGGAGTCTTCCTGGCTAGCGGACTGCCCCTTGTTTGTTTTGGATTCCTGGCATTCCTTCTGTTGTTCCCGCACGCTGGAGTGGGGGAGGGGGGGGGGGAAGCTTCCACGGTGATTTAGGGTTTCTTGAGGGGCGATCTTGAGTACCTGAAAGAGTGTTTGTTTGCCCCTGCCCTTTCCTGCGATGTGGGCGTTGTTCAGCTCCATGTGCAAGTTCCCTCCCTTTTGGCAGCACTTGTGGCGGAAAACTTGCGCGCCCGGGGCCTTTTGACTTCGGCCCTTTGGTTCTTTTCCCTCCAGGAGCTGTCCTCAGATTGGCTAGTGGAGGATGTGAGGATGCTTGGGTCCGTCCCGGGGTCCGGCGCCCTGTCCTGAGCAGTGCATTAGTCGGCTGCCTTGTTGAAGCTTTTCGCGTCGATTGTGCGAAATGCAGCTTCCCTGTTTTATGCCTCCCATCTCGCATGTCATCAGGCAGTGCTGAGTTCCTCCGCGGAATCTGCTTGGGCTCTGGCCCAAGCAGATTCCAAGCAGAGGCTATGGGGGGGGGGGGGGGAAGACTTGCACTGTTCGCCCACACCTGGTCCCACGATTCATGGGTGTTTCGGGTCGTGTCTTTCGGCCTGTGGTGGCGTTGGGTGCCCCCCTTTAGGAGGGGGAGGGGGAGGGGCTGGCAGAGCATGTTTCTTCCCCTGCGCTCTGTCATGTTGTCTGGGAGTGGGTTCGCTTGGGCGTTGTCGAAACGACGTCGTCCCTCAGATGGGTTTCCCGTCTGTTTCTGGTCCTGAAACAGGACTGTGCGGACCTGAAGTTCATTCTGGACTTGTCTCATCTGAACCCCTGGGTTCATTGCTCCTCCTTTCGGATGACTACACTGTCTCAGGTTCGGCTCCTCTTGGAACCGGGCACTTGGATGGTGTCACTGGACCTCCGGGACGCTTATTGGCATGTCCCGATTCATCCGAGGTTCCAGGACTTGGCTCGGTTTTGTTGTGGGGCATCTAAGTTACCGCTTTTGTTGTCTCCCGTTCAGGTTGAACCTGGCCCTTCGCGTGTTCACACGCCTTACTCGGGTCGTGGTGGCCCGTTTGCGTCTCTTAGGTGTTCGGGTGATGGCCTACCTCGACGACTGGTTGGTTTGGGCTCCAAGCCGTGCTAGCCAGGGATTTGGTTCTTTCCCAGCTCGCCGGGTTCGGGTTCTTGGTGAGCTGGAGGAAAGTCCCATCTGGTCCCCTCTCAGGTTCGGACTTGGCTGGGTCTCGTTTGGGACTCTCGGACCGCTTCCTTGTCTCTCCCTCTGGAGTTTCTGCTGCGGTCCCGCCTTCGTCTGTTTCTGGTGGGCCCTCGGGTCACCCGGCGGTTGCTCGAGGGGCTGACCGGAAGCCTGAACTTCGCGATGGTAATCTACCCGCCAGGTGGGGTTTGGCATTCATCGACTTTTGTGGTTCCTTCTGGGGTCGCCCGTTCCGCTTCTCTCACGATCGCTGGGTTCGACTCCCGGGGACCTTGCATCGGCTGCTGAGTTGCCGGCTTCCTCTTCGGGTTTTTCGGGATTCAGTGCCTTGGCGCCTACCCGAGCCCTCGCTTGATGTGTACACGGATGTGACGTCTCTCAGCTGGGGCTTTGTGACCAGAGCTCACCAGGCCGGCCAGGGGCGTTGGGGTCTGTTCTTCCGTTGAACTCACAGCACGGTGCGGGAGTTCGCGGTGTTGTGGTTTGCTTTTCTGAGGATTCGGGCCGCCCGCGGATCGGCAATTCGACTCCATTTGGATTGCTCTCCGGCAGTTCATTGCCTGAACTGCGGGGGTTCGATGCAGTCCTTGTCTCTTTGGCGTTGGTCACTTCGGGTGACTCGTCTGCTGAGTTCTCGGGGTTTTGGCTCTCCTGGCGGTTCACGTGCAGGGAGTGTCCAATGTCTTGGCTAACGGCCTGTCTTGCTTTGTTCCCCTCTCCACGGAGTGGATGGTCGACGATGCTTCCTTCCGTTGGCTTTGCCAGACGTTCTGGCGCCCAAGGTGGACCTCTTCGCGTCAGTGTGGTCGAGGCGCCTTCCCGTGTATGCGGCGCCCCTCCCCGATTGCGAGGCCGTCGGGGTCAATGCCTTTCGGCTGGACTGATCGAGGAGGGGTTTCTTGTACCTCTTTCTCCCGGTTCGGCTGTTGCTCCAGGTCCTGACTCGCTTGGAGACTTACCAGGGGAGAGTTGTCCTTCTGGCCCCTTGGTGGCCAGCCTAGCCTTAGTTTCAGGCGCTGCTTGCTCGGTGTCCGAACCCTAGGGTTTTCCCGTGGCTCCGCCTCTTTCAGCAGATCAGGCCAGTGCGTCACGTAACTCTTTCGATCTTCTCAAGTCTTCGCGTATGGTTTTTTACTCGAGTCTATCATCATCTCTATGGTAATCAGGTGGCCTCCTTGTTGGTGTCCCACCTGAGGGCTTCTTCTCGGCGGCAGTATTAAGTTTCCTGGCGGTCCTTCTGTTTCTTTTTGTGTCTTCATCGTGTTAGTTCGATGTCTGTTAGAGTGATCTTGTCCTTTCTCTCTTGGTTGTTTCAGAACCGTCATCTTATGCCTAATGCTGTCGCCTCATATCGTGTGGCGCTGGCGGAGCTGCTTCAGCTTGCCTTCGGTATTGATGTTACGTCTGCGCTGTTTCACAAGCTGTCTTGTGCTTTGTTTCACCTCCGGCCTGCTCATATGCTGCCTGAGCCGTCCTGGTCTTTGGACAGAATGCTCGCTTACCTTTCGTCTCCTCGTTTCGTTGTGGCCCCTTCGGTCCGGGATTGTTTCTCCAAGGCTCTTTTCTTGTTGGCATTAGCCTCTGGGGGTCGGGTCGGGGAGCTTCATGATTTCCTCCGGCGCAGGTGTTTTTCTGCTCTTTTGGTTGTGGAGATTATTTTGTTCGCTTGCAGCCGTCTCCTGCTTTTCTGGCAATGAATGAGACTGCGTTCTGGAGGGGTCCGTGGGTGGTTGATGCTTGGTTGGTATGGCCGTGGGTGTATCATGCTTTGTGTCCGGTTGTGGCGCTTTGCCGTTATTTGCGTGCCACGTCTTCTGTGTCCTGAGACGTGCTTTGCGTTGATCCGGTTTCCCTCCTTCCCTGTTCCCAGGTCGTCCGCAGGGTTATCAAATCCAGTCAGCCTGCGGTCTATCCTCGTGCCCATGATGCCCGTATGTTCTCGGTTCTTGCTGCCGTATTTGGGAATATGTCTTGGTCTGATATTCGGGCACGGGGTTTTTTGCGATCGAACAGGGTCCTGGCTGCTCATTACCTCGTCCCTGGGCCCCATCGGGCCTGTGTTGCTTTGGGTCGGCGGTTGCAACCAGTTGTCTCGACTTTGAGTTGAGGAGTGAGCGACGACCGCCTCCCAGGTAAGTCCCTCTTTTTCTGTCTGTGAGTAGTTAGCTCTGGGGAGCCAACGGGGCTCCCCCCTGAAAACCAGCGTTGAATGTAATGAAACAGCATTTTCTGGGTGAGTCCCGGAGGCTCCCTGGCATCCCTTCCTCCCTCTGGTCGGCATTTTTTTTTGTGTTTTTGTCATCCAGCCTTAGAACTTAGGTGTGGGTAGCCGGCGTGAAGGGTCTGGAACTCCCCCTTCCCCCTCCCGGGAAGGGGGGAGCTGCGCACACAGCGGCGTGGCGACATGAGACGTCACACTAGTTTGCTTGTTTTCTGTTGGGGAGTTCTATCCACTAGTTTGGCTTTTGGTAGCAATTTTAACCAAAATAGGGGTTTGTTTTGGGGTGCTTACCTTTCTGGATGCCTGATCTGGTTGATGGCAGACATAGAATGGTTCCAACCACAAGGGTTTCTATAGGCCATTGCTCCCCTTGCCTCTCTGAGAGGGGCCCAGTTCTGGCCGTGGTCCCCGGTAGGCCTAAGAACTCCATACACGAGACTGATGCTAAAGTCTGACACTGGCATATCGGCCTGGGATAGCCAGGGAGCCTCCGGGACTCACCCAGAAAATGGCGTTTCATTACATTCAACACTTTTTTTTTTTTAAGTATTTGGTGCAGGGATATGTTCCTTACTCGATTGTGCTATTGAAGTCTAGTCTTGTCAAAATTTTGATGGCAATATGTTGCTATTTTTACAGGTAGTGAAGGATATCACCAAATAGTAGCTGTTGGAGGTTGGGGTCAAGGCTATGCGGGGGACTATGGACCTGTGCTGTCCATGCCTGGCCCACCTCACCAGAACTACCCACCTATTGTACGTGAACCTAGTCCTCTACCATATCCTCCTCCACCTTATGTGAGTTTAACCCTTAACATGCTAGTGGTATAATATCCTTTCTTCTCCACAGGTGCATATAATTTTGAAAAAAAAAAAAAAAAAAAAAAAAATTCTTGCTAATCTGTTAATTTGTGTTCACTGATCATGGGGAAAATAATAAAAAAATCATAAATGGCATAATTTGCCCGCTATAGGGCAGGGACGTCTAGCAAAAAACAGGCGCTGACTCAGCGTGCGTCCCAGGCGGTCTGGCCGGAGTTGCCACAAAGAGATAATTACCTAATTATTTCAATGTCTCCGATTGATTTTTTGTAGTTTTTTTGCTGTAATATTATTCAATAGTGTGTAGTTTGATATATTTATATAATAAAATGAGTGAATCATCGCAGTACTCAAAAATATGGTGTGCATATTATTGATTCAATTATGTTCATCAATCAGTGAACAAATACTTTGTCGGTTATTACACTATATACACAGGTTACATATAAGTATCTACATGTTTTGTTCACCATAACGAACCACTAAGTTGCTTTTATGAGCCAAAAAGTAACGAGGAGTGACCGCCGTGTACCAGCCAGCCACTCACGCTCTCCCTCAAGTCACCTGACTCACCCACATTCTCTTCCCACAATACTGTTTTTGCTTTTATTCACTATATACAGACGCTATATATAAGTATCAACATTCGTGTTCACCATAACGAACCACTAAGTTGGTATGCTGAGTGGCAGTGGCAGCCTGCCACTGGCTGCCACTCCCTCCCTCCCTCCCTCCCTCCCTCCCTCCCTCCCTCCCTCCCTCCCTCCCTCACCTCACCTGACTTGCCACCATTCTCCACCCACCATACTGTTTTTGCTTTTATATACAGACGTTATATATAAGTATTTACATGTCTTGTTCACCATAACTGTACATCTAAGCTTGTATGGTGAGTAAAGGCACAAAGATGTAGCTACTCACACAGTGTGTGTGAGAACCTCACACAGTCAGCTGGCTGCTGCCCTCAAGACCAGACGCACTAATATTTCTCCTCCAACAGTACTGTTTGTGGTGTTATTATGCTATATACACACATTATATATAAATATCTACCTGTTTTACTCACCATACTTGTACAAGTAAACTGGTATGGTGCCCAAACACCATCGTGGTAACCAGTAAACAACACCGTCGTCTGCACGACGCCACCGCCCTCACCAAAATGGTGGCTCCTAACCTACTCCTCTTGCTGTTTATACCTTCTATACACACGTTATATACAGTATAAGTATCTACATTTGTGTTCACCATAGCGAACCACTAAGCTGGTATGGTGAGTGCAGTCAATAAAAGGTGGCCACACACAGTCAGAAGACATCGCCACCACCCTCCCTCCCACAGCATTACTCCTCCCTCCATGGCGCACAGCGCTAAATATCACCACAATCCTGCTATTATCAGAACCCTGGTCAGTTTTTATCACAGTCAGGGGTCTTCTGTAATAATATCATCACTACATAATAGCATGAACAAGTATATTATGGCATTTTTAGGCGATGCTGTGGTCACAAGCTGAACAGCAGTGCTGTGAGCTCGTGCTGCGTGTGCCAGGCTTGGTAGCTCACTCAATACTGAGGCCCCTAACACCCGGGAGTTTGGCCCACGATTTTTTTTTTAAATGGCGTCTGTTTACAAGAGCCCTGATGAAGGTGTGGTGAACCTCATGTATCCGCATGCCGTTTAAATCTTTAGTACTCCAACACGTCATATGACGTGATGCGCACTTTTTCGGTAAGTTACTTAACACGTCATGTGACATGTTGCGCAGTTTAAGGGTTAAAAATGTTGTAATATACCAATGTTAATGCTTGTCTTCATATATATGTATATATATATTTATTTATATTGTATGAATTTGGTTATTCGAAGCCCACTGAATCTAATATTTGGGTTTTCAAACCAAAATCAGGTTCAGATAATTTTTTGCCAAACTTTGCCGTATCAGAACAGAAATTTGGATAACTGGAGATTTGGCCAGATAACACAGACTGGCACAGAGTCTAAGTCAAATTTGGATAATTTTCTTGCAAAACTTCACCATATCCAAATAAAAATTCGGATAACCGGAGATAAGGTTACATAAATTTTCAAGAACTATACATTTCAAGATATACAGCATCACGCAAGAAGATTAACTACAACATGGTAAGCTCAAGTTTTTCTTTAAAATTATATCTCTGAAGGGAGCCCTGTCACCTCCCTGGAGCTATCGGACTGATATTATCTATATTAGTCTAGGGCTTCAGTCATAGTAGTTATATGCCTGTTGGGAACCACAAGCCAGAACCTGGTTTCCTCAGAAAGGTGCAGGAAGCAATGGCCTATGAAAACTCCACTCTTTGAGAGTATATTCATGTTTGCCATCGACCAGGAATAGGCACTAGAAAGGTAAGCGCCCCAAAATAGATCCCAACTGGTGGAAAATTGCAACCCAAGACCAAACAGAGCTTAAGAACTTTTTAAGAAAAACAAGGTAACCGTCAAATAATTATCAAACCCCCCTCCCTTCCTCCCCTCTCCAGCAGGCCACTAGGCCACCAGTTTGTTGACTGAAGTGGGTTGAGGCTGACGTCTACTCTGGCTACCATTTACTCTCAAGATTTTGCCACTATTAATTGTACCAGCCGTGTGTTCGGGGCATTGGCCAGGAGTACCAGCACTTAGGGCTATCTTCCCTAGGCGCCCTGTAAGTACATCCCTTGGGCCTCAAGGTTGTCTTCCCAGGGGTTTTTGGGTTCTTACTCTCGTAGAGGGTGCTGTCACTTGACATCGGCCATGTCCTTGGGGTCAGCGGTGGTCTTGGTGCTTTCGTGTCCCTGAGTAGGAAGTGTTTGTTGCTGGTTGAAGTGCTGGTTGGTTGTGCGCAGCTTGCATGCAAGCAGCGGTCTTTCCTGCCTGGTGGATGGCTGCCTGACTTCCCATGAGGTATGCCTAGGTTCCATTTGGTTGTCCTCCACTCGGGCCCCGAGGTTGCTCCCTTCACTGGGGCCAGTTTGCTCAGTATATAGAATGAGTTCTACTGGCTTTGCAGCACCAGTGTCTGTGGTTCCCATAGGGACTCCTTACCCTGCAGGTCCTTGAAACCCCCATTGGGGCTCGGGTGACCATGGATATGTCTTCCGAGTCCCATCTCGCCTTGTGAGAGTTTGAGGATTGTTCATTGCTCTTGTCTCAGGGTGATGATCATCCGTTTTGCCTCCATCATGCTGCTTGTTGGGTCGATGACACCTTTGACCCGGAATAATGCGAGACTTGTTCCCCGCTCGTTATTCAATACCATTCTTCTTCAGATGTTGGGGGGGTCAAGCGGCTTTCATGTTGCATGCTAGGTTTAGGTTGTTGCAATGCACTAGGTTGGTTGCCTGCTCGAATGCCGGTGGGATGCCCTGTTATGGTTTTAGGGACCTGGACTTGGGGGCGTTGGTTGCTTCAGCCTTGGTTCAGTCGGCTCCCCTGAGTCCTTCCCCTATTGGTATGGTTCACCCTGCTTCTTCCCTTCCCCCCCCCCCCTTCCCCTGCTGTTGGCTCCGAAATATCTGAGGGTTTCGGAGTCGGGGCAGGGTTTAGTTGGGGATGAGACTCGGGCGGTGCCGGGGGCTGTCCCATTCGACGCGGGGATGGAGATCTTTGAGCCTGATCCTCCCACTGAGGCTTATGGGTCTTATCAGCAGACCCCTTTATTTGATGCCTTTCCTTCAAAGGTGAAGGGCGTGGACGTCGGCTCTGTCCCAGAGCCTGGTTTTGAGGCTTCCAGGACTAGGGAGGAGTCGGCCTCTAGCGCTTAGGCCCTGTTTGATCCTGCCTGGGTCTTGGTGCCTTTGGGGCAGGGTTTGCTGTTGCAGGGTTCGGAGTTTTTGTAACCCCATTCCCTGTACGAGTTTAATATGGGGTTCGGCTTCTCCCCGGGTTCGTTTCCAGGTTCCTTTGGGTTCTGCGGCTTCGTCTTTCCAGAAGTTTTTCACCTCTCGGATTTCCCCTGCGGAGGTTCATGAGACCCTTGGTTCGTACCTCCTGCGAGACCCATACTTTGCCTCTGTGATGGACCCAGTCTCTTTTGAGCTCTATTCTCCTTCCCAGTATTGGGTGCGTTATGAAGTTCCGTCATCTTCCTGGCTTGCAGAATGCTCTTTCTTTTCGCTTGGGGCATGGCACAGGTTCTGTCATACCTGTACGTTTGATTGACGAAAGCCTACCACGGTCTTGCAGGTTTACCTGGGTGAGGGTGGGGGGTGCTTTTGAGCACCTCAATGCGTGCCTTTATGCCTCTGTGCTTCCTCGTGAGGTTAGCTTGCTCCAGTTACACACCAAGGTTCCTTCGCTTTTGGCTGCTTTGGTTGCAGAGGATCTTCACGCTCACGGGCATCTAACCCTGGTCCTGCGCTTCTTTTCGTTTGTCGAGACTGTTCTCAGACTGGCTTGTGGAGGAGTTGAGTGCCTGGCTATCGTCTGGGCCGTTGGCCTCGGCTGCTAGGGCATCGGCACTGTTGCTGAAACTGTATGCACCAAGCCTCCGAAAGACGGTGCCTCACCTTTTGCCTCTCACCGACCTCGCGTGTCGGCCGGGTGTCCTCGCTCTCTCGCTTGATTCGGCCTGGCCCCTGGCTCTTAGGTTTTCATCTCCCTTTTGTCCGTTGTTATTTGTGGACTTGGTTGTTACTCAGTTTTGCAGGCGGATTCTGCTAGTTGCCACCCTCTTTCTGATTTTTTGGTGATCTGGGGTGGGTGTTCTTATGCTGCCCAGAAAGGTCATGCCAGGGTTCAGGTCTCTGCAGGTTGAGGTGGGCTTTTGTTGCCAGCTTCTGTGCCGGTGTCTCCTCCGGAGCTGTCTTCGTCTGGTCAGCGCAATGCTTACTCTGTGCATAAGTCAGCTTCTCGGAAGGGGTGTCGGCCCTTTCGCAGGGTCGCCTCGTTGACGGGGGGAAAGGCTGGCTCTGTTTGCCCACGCTTGGTCCCACGATTCGTGGGCATTTCGGGTCGTGTCCTCTGGCCTGTGGTGGTGTTGAGCACTCCTCATCCTCTCAGAGAGTTGGGGCTAGCAGGGCAGGCTTCTTCCCCTGTGCTCTGTCATGTCATCCTGGAGTGGGTATGCTTGGGCGTGGTCGAGACAACTTTGTCCCTCAAGTAGGTCTCTCGCTTGTTTCAAGCACCAAATGGGACTGTGCGAATCTTCGGTTCATTCTGGACTTGTCTTGTCTGAACTGCTAGATTCCTTGTCCCTCCTTTTGGATGGCCACTCTGTCCCAGGTCCGGCTTCTTTTGGAGCCGGGGTCTTGAATGGTGTCTCTGGACCTCCGGGACATGTATTGGCACTTACCCATTCATCCAGGGTTCAGGGAATGGTTATTGTTTTGTGGTGTGATGGCAAGCTTGCCGCTTTTGTTGCCTTCCCTTCGAGCTGAATCTGGCACTTCGCATTTTCACTTGTCCTTCCTGGGTCGTGGTGGCCCATCTGCTTCTGCTAGGTGTTTGGCTTTTGGCTGACCTCAACGACTTGCTGGTATGGGCTCCTAGCCAGTTTGCTTGTCTGCTCTCCAGGAATTTGGTTCCTTCCCAGCTCACTGGGTTAAGATTCCTGGTGAACTGGAGGAAGTTTACCAGGAGGGGGCCTTGTGTCGCTGGCTTCCTCTTTGGGTTTTTCATGGTTCGGTGCCTTGGCGCCTTCCGGAACCCCTCACTTCATGTGTACACGGATTCCTCGTCTCTCAGCTGGGGCTTTGTGACCAATGTTCACCACGCCGGCCTGGGTCGGTAGGCTTCGTTGGGCTCACAGCACGGTGGCTTTTGCTGCAACGGATTCGGGTTGTTTGAGGCTCTACGATCCGGCTCCATTCAGACTGAGTCTCGGCAGTTCATTGCCTGAACCACTGGAATCCCTTCGGTCCTTGTCTCTTTGGGGTTGGTCACTTCGAGTGGTTCTTCTGCTGAGTTATCGGGGTTTAGCTCTCCGTGCAGTTCACGTTAAGGGTGTGTCCAATGTCCTGGTGGATGGCCTGTCTCGGTTCATTTCCCTGTACACAGAATGGATGGTCGATGCTGACTCCCTCAGTTAGCTTTGTTGGACGTGGTCCTAGGAGGTGAACCTCTTCACGTCAGCGTGGTCGAGGTGTCTCCCAGTGTATGTGGCGTCGTTCCTCGACTGCGAAGCCGTCGCGGTAGATACTTTACGACAGGACTGCATGAGATGGGGGTTACCTGTACCTCTTTTTCCCGATACAGAAGTTGCTTTGTGTTCTAGCCTGACTAAAGTCCTGTCAGGGAAGGGTTGTTCTTTTGGCCCCATGGTGGCCGGCCCAGCCTGGGTTTCAGGCGTAGCTTGCTCAGTGTCCAAACCTGGGGGCGTTTTCTGCAGCTGCACCTTTTTCAGCAGATTGGGCTGGTTCGATATACTCTTCCGCTCTTCGTATCTGGTATTTCTGACGTGTGTGTATCATCATTTGTATGGTGGTCAGGTGGCTTCTCTCATGGTGTCCCACCTGCGGTTTTCTTCTTGCCTACAGTATTAAGTCTTGGCTTTCTTTTTGTCACTTGCTGTCTCTTCGTAGGTTGACTTCTGTTTTGTTTTATATTTCCTTCTTAGCTCTTTCAGGACTGACATCTTATGCCAAATACTGTCGCCTAATATCATGCATTGATGGCGGAGCATGATTGATGAAGATTAAGCCACCCAAGAGGTGGCACGGGCATGAATAGCCCGTAAGTGGTGGCCCTTTTGAGCCATTACCAGTATCAAGAGCTGATACTGGAGATCTGTGGAGGCGCGACTGCACCCTGCGTGACGAGAGATGTCTCCCGGACCAAATGGTGACCAGATGGTGATGGCGGAGCAGTTTCCAGCTTGCGTTCAGGGTGGATGTCACTTCGGCTCAGTTCCGTAAGCCTTCTTGTGCATTTTTCCACCTTCGGCCTGCTCATGTGCTGCCTGAGCCAGTCTGGTCTTTTGACTGGATGCTCTATTTTCTCACTTCTCCTTGGTTTGTTGTGGCCCCTTCTGTTCAAGATTGTTTTCAAAGGGCTTTGTTTTTGTTGACTTTGGCCTGGGGGTCGGATTGGGGAGCTACATGCTCTCCTCTGGCGCAGGTGTTTCTTCTCTATCAGTCCTGGTGGACATTTTGTTCATTTGCAGCCGTCTCCTTTTCTGCCGAAGAATGAGGCAGCAGGCTTCCAGAGGGGTCCATGAGTTATTGATGCTTGGTTGGACAGGCGGGGGGTGCATCATGGTTTGTGTCCTGTTGTGGCTTGTGGTTTGTGTCCTGGTGCTAACAATGAAAATATACCTTCAACATTTTTTTAACCCTTAACATGCTCGGGGTCTAATATCCTGCTATCCACACAGGCGCATGTCATTTTGAAAAAAAAAAAAAATTTTTTTTTTTTGCTAATCTGTTAAGTTCTGTTCACTGATCACGGGGAAAAAAAAAAAAAAAATCTATTGTACTTACTTTTGTTGCAATAGAGCCGAGAAGCTCGGTGATGACGTCACAATCTGCATGTTCGCTCATGCAGTACACGCCCGGGAGATGTTGCGCGCGGTCCTCAAACAGCCAGAGTTGCCACAAATATATTTTCGCGCTATTTATTTACAATGTCTAAGCGCATTTTATCTAATTTTTTTTCACTAATTGTGTTTCAAATACTGTTTGAACATATTTTGTATCAATAATTGTTGCATATTTGAGTATACACAGGCGCACACAAATGTTTTCAATTACGGCAATATAATATGTCATTACAGTCTATTATATTGTATGTTCTGCTTATATTTGTATATATTTACACACACGCACACGCTATCTGCTTATATGTTTACATATTTACACACTCGCACACGCTATACACACTTTGAAGCACACTTAGAAGATTTCTAGACTGTGGTAGTCATTGAAGCAGTCGACAGCACATAATGGGATACCACACGTTTCACACCATGTTTGCACAAGCTTCCGTTTCTTGTCTCTACGTGTCGTTGTTTTACACACCAAGCAATCACGTTGGGCTATTGCACGCTTCACACCAGGTGGCAAATACTTAAGTTTGTGTGCTAGGAAGCCTTCAGTGTGAGCGAGGCGTGGAGTACCAGCATGCTGCAACAGTGGGTTTATGATGGGCCGCTGAATACCTGGGACATCTTTTGCAAACTTTCCTAATAACTGTATTGCAGCATCAAATACAAAGTCACGGAAAGTGGGCTTACGTCCAGTTCTCACAAGGTACATGTTGAAACAGTTCAGCATGCTCATGTCCACAAGATGGAAGAACACTTTTTTCGTCCACCTACATGTCTTCCGCACACACTCTGCAGTGCCAATCATCATGTCTGATTTATCAATCAACCGCATGTTGATATTATAGTCTAAAACACAGTCTGGCTTATATAGTGGTGCGTTTGTTTTATGGCTCACTTTCCCACTGTTCACCATTGTTCCATCATGAATTGTTGTCAACAAGTTCACCTCTCTTTTGTCTTTCCACCGAACTGACAAAATGTTATCACTTTTCCTTCTCTGACACTCACCAACTGCAATGTCGTTGTCAAACACAGGCATTTCCCTTCGTTGTGGCTTTACTGTACCAACCAATCCGGTTCTATTTTCTAGCAAGAACCGAGCTAGCAAGGGACTTGTATAGTAATTATCTGTGTATAAAATGTGTCCCTTGTTCATCCACGGAGCCATGATGGTCTTCACTACACTCCCCGAGAATCCATGTTCGTCGTTACCGGGAATGTCTACATCACTAGCCGAGTACAGAATCATGTGTAACACGTATCCTGTCTCACAATCACAAAGAACAAAAAATTTCAGGCCAAATCGGTTTCGTTTTGAGGGAATGTACTGTTTGAATGGAACACGTCCCTTGAAAAGTATGAGAGATTCATCAACCACCAGCTTCTGTGCTGGTACGTAAAAATCTCTGAATTTTCCAATAACATCGTTCATGTAGTGCCTCACTCGCCACAGTCTATCATCAGGTGTTCGGTCCTGAACACTTCCAAAATGTAGGCACCTGAGGAGTATCTGAAACCTGTCTCGTGACATATATTTCCCGAATAAAGGTGTTGGTATTGTCTTGTCCTTGCTCCAATAGTCATTTATTGCATGTTTGTGACAGTGCTTCATCAACAAACAGAGTGCCAAAAACACATACATTTCCGCCACTGTGGTATTTTTCCAACACTGCAGTCGTGAAAATTCTGTGATTTCCCTCTCAATCAGGTAAGCAGCATGCAGGTTCGTTTGGTGTACAATGTATTCCATGAGTGGTTCATCATAGAATGCTGTAAAATATTCCATCTCAGCCATGTCCTCACCTTGATTAGGGAAAAGGTTTGTAATCCCTACATCTTTATCGTCAAAGTGAGGAATATTAGGAATAAAATCGTCACCATCACTCCACTCAAGTACACCAGGCGTCCTGCGAGATGCAGAGGAAAGACGGCGAGGAAGCGATGCATACCGGCGACCAGGAGCTGAATACCGTCTGCGAGAAGCACGGCGGCTATGTGCACGTGAGGTGGGTGCACGTGAACACGAGGGTCTTGGTCCCTCGTGTGGTGCCATGCGGTGGCGCTTGGCCGGGCGAGATGCTGCTGACGCGACAATTTCTCGCCCAGTTACACCACTGGTACCAGCCACAGGCTCAATAAAACTTTGATCTGAGTCACTAAACCCAGAAAAGGAGTCACCTCCCTCTGACTCGTCACCCTCAAACAGAAAATATCCACAGGAACTGTGAGGTCGTGGTAGAATTGGGGTAGAAAATGGGCGAGGAGGCATGGGAGAGTGTATAGGTCTCGCCATGGCATGGCGGTCATTCTCACTTTCACTGCTGCTGCTGCTATCACCCGACAACTGTGTATAATCCTCATCGTTGTCTGAATCGTCAAACACACTTTCTTCACCTTCAGAGAATAATTCGTGGGCTATTTGCTCTGGGGTGAGGGACTGAGTGGTGCGTGCCCGTGAGGCGTTTGACCGTGCGCTCGCCATGGTGACTCTCGCTAAACTGAGGCCTCCCATGCCATCGAATCGTGAGCTGGATTTTTTTTCAAAATGGCCGCTGTTTACTAGAGCCCCTGGGCAGCGTATGGGACCCCCATGCTACACCGCGGGCCATTCAAATCGTGCGCGGTACCCATACACTTCATATGAAGTGAAGCGCAGTTGACTGGTAAAACGATTTACACTTCATATGAAGTGATGCGCACTTTAAGGGTTAAACTAGTTCGAATAGTTTGCTCAATCTCCCTCGTTTGGGAGAAGGAGGGCAGGAGACTGGATCACCCAGCTTGCCCCACCCTTATTTCTTTGCTGATAGTGCCCGGTTCCTGTTGCCTCTGGGGACGGTGTACTTTTGCGGGGGTTTTCTTTTGTTTTTATTTTCAATTGTGTGGTAGGGGTCTGCCTAGTGTGGCTATAGTTCCACTGGTAATGTTTGGTGGCCCTCTGCCAAGCCCCTGTGATTGTACATGTCACAGGGATTTTCGTTGTTGGCATCTATCCCCTTGTTAGCTTGGGTGTTAACCATTGAGCAACACCTTGCCTGGGCTTTCCGTAGTAGTCAGCCTACGGGCCCTGGAAAACCCTGTTGGGGCTCGGTGGACCACTGGATGTGTCTTCCGGGTTCCAACCCGTCTTGTGTGGGTTCATTGGTTGCTGTGCCCTTGTCTCAGGGTGACAGTCGCCACTTTTACCTCTGTCATTCTGCCTGTTGGGTCACTGACACCTTGACCCGGAATCTTGCAAGTTGTGTTCTCTGCTTGTTCTCCAGTACTCTCCTGATGTTCTTCCTGTTCAGAGTACAGGCGTCATTTGTGTTGCGTGCTCGGATTAGGTTGCTGCAACGCGCTAGGTTGGTTTCTCACCTGGATGCCTCGGGGACATCCCGTTTTGGTTAGGTGCTGTTCGCCCCTTTCCCTCCCTGTTCCCAGCTCCTGACCATCTGTGGATTTCGGGGTCGGGAGGGGTTTAGTTGGTGCCAAGAGTAAGGCGGCTTTGGGGGGTTGCCCCATTTGGGTTGGGGACAGAGGTTTTCGAGCCTGTTCCTCCTGCCAGGGCTTCTGGGTCTTACCAGCGACCTTTTCTTTGCTGCCTTTCCCCCTGGACTCTTCCTTTTCTTTAAGGGCAGAGGGTGTGGAGGACGAGGACAACTCTGCACCAGGACCTCTGTTGCGGGTTCCCGGGGTTGTGGGGGCTTTTGTGCCTGCTAGGAGATTCTGGGGCTCTTTGCCTGTCTGGGTTTTCTGCCTCGGGGCGGGGTTTTTTCGTCCCTGTCATCTGCTTACTTCCCACATTTGCTGGCATGTTTCGGATCTATTGGCGTCGGTCTCGGCTCTGGAGGCCATTTTCTTGTCTGTGGGTTGCCCCGTTTGGCCACCAGGGCAGTGCTGCGGTTTGTTTACCGGAGCCTGTGTGTGCGAGCTTGCATTTTGGGTGAGTTTTCTGTTGGGAGCCCCTACGGCTCCCTGGAGCTTATCGGGCTAATGTATGTTATATTACACCGGGACATTAGCTAAGGAGTTCAGACTTACCAGGGACCAGCGCCAGAACCTGGCCCATTCAGAGAGGTTTCAGGGAGCAATGGCCCTGGAAAACTCCCTTGTGATTGGGGTTTTCCTTACCTGCCATCAACCAGGGTTAGGTACCCAGAAAGGTAGGCATAACAAAACAAATCCTACATGGTAAAAAATTAAACAAAAAAACGAAGAGAGGTAGAAACTCCCTACAATCCCAAGGAAACAAGCAAACATCACACTTTACTGTCGCTCCGATCGTCCGCGCAGCCCTCCCCGCCTCGAGAGTCCCGGGGAGGGGGGAGTCCAGGACCTACCGCGCCGGCTGCCTAGCATCAGTTCGTAAGCTAATGTCAACCAGGATAGACACTTCTCTGGCTTCAGTTTCCTAGGCAGTGTTTGCCTTGTGTGGCGTTCACTGCCGAGTGTTGTGTTGTGTGGTGGCCAGGAGTACCTCATCAGTGCCGGGGCTGCATACCCGGCATCTTGCGAGAGAGAATAAGCAGAGATTCTCTGCTTATTCTCCAGTACTCTCCTGATGTTATTATTGTTCAGAGTACAGGCGGCATCCGTGTTGCAAGCTAGGTTGCTGCAAAACGCTAGGTTGGTTTCCCACTCGGATGCCCTGGGGCGCCCCGTTTTGGTTAGGTGCTGTTCGCCCCTTTCCCTCCCTGTTCCCGGCTCCGGACCGTCTGTGGGTTTCGGGGTTGGGGCCAAGACTCGGGCGGTTTTAAGGGCTGCCCCGTTCGGGTTGGGGACGGAGGTTTTCGAGCCTGTTCCTCCTATCAAGGTTTCTGGGTCTTACTAGCGGCCTTTTCTTGCTGCCTTTGACTCTTCTTGCTGCCTTGACTCTTCCTTTTCTTTAACCCTTAAATGGCGCATAGCTATATACCATTTGACACCCACAGGCGCATACCAAAAAAAAAAAAAAAAAAATTATTTTTTCTTCCTAACCTGTTAATTTGTGTTCACTGATCACAGGAAAAATAATAAAAAAATCGTAAGTGGCATATATTGCCAACTATAGGGCGGGGAAGTGTGACAAAAAATCAGGCGCTGACTGAGCGTGCGTCCCAGGCGGTCTGATGATCGCCAGCTGTCAGGCCAGAGTTTCCACAAAGAGATAATTACCTAATTATTTCAATGTCTCTGATTGATTTTTCGTAGTTTTTTTTGCTGTAATATTATTCAATAGTATTTAGTGTGATATATTTATATAATAAAATGAGTGAATCATCGCTGTACTCAAAAATATGGTGTGCGTATTGTTGATTCAATTATGTTCATCAAACAGTGAACAAATACTTTGTCAGTTATTACACTATATACACAGGTTATATATAAGTATCTGCATGTTTGGTTCACCATGACAAACCACTAAGTTGGTATGCTGAGTGGCAGTGGCAGGCAGTGACTGGCTGCCACTGGCTGCCACTCCCTCCCTCACCTCACCTGCCTTGCCACCATTCTCCACCCACCATACTGTTTTTGCTTTTATATACAGACGTTATATATAAGTATTTACATGTTTTGTTCACCATAACTGTACATCTAAGCTTGTATGGTGAGTAAAGGCAGAGAGACGTAGCTACTCACACAGTCAGCTGGTGAGCGCCGCCCTCAAGGCCAGACGCACTAATATTTCTCCTACAACAATACTGTTTGTGGTGTTATTATGCTATATACACACATTATATATAAATATCTACCTGTTTTATTCACCATACTTGTACAAGTAAACTGGTATGGTGCCCAAAGACCATCGTGGTCATCAGTAAACAACATGATAAGTCCTGCAGACGACGCTCCTCCCTCACCAAAATGGCGGCTCCCAACCTCCTACTCTCGCTGTTATCTCACACTATACACACGTTATATATAAGTATCTACATTTGTGTTCACCATAGCGAACCACTAAGCTGGTATGGTGAGTGCAGTCAATAAAGGGTGGCCACACACACTCAAAAGACATCGCCACCATCCTCCCTCCCACAGCATTACTCCTCCCTCCATGGCGCACAGCGCCAAATATCACCTCAATCCTGCTATTATCAGAACCCTGGTCAGTTTTATCACAGTCAGGGGTCTTCTGTAATAATATCATCGCTACATAATAGCATGAACAAGTATATTATGGCATTTTTAGGCAATGCTGTGGTCGCAAGCTGAACAGCAGTGCTGTGAACTCATGCTGCGTGTGCCAGGCTTGGTAGCTCACTCAATACTGAGGCCCCTAACACCCTGGAGTTTGGCCCACGATTTTTTTTTTAAATGGCGTCTGTTTACAAGAGCCTTGATGAAGGTGTGGTGAACCCTGTGTATCCGCGGGCCGTTTAAATCTTGCGTAGTACTCCAAAGCATCATATGATGCGATGCGCAATTTACTGCAAGTCGGTCAAAGCATCATATGATGCGATGCGCAATTGAAGGGTTAAGGGCGGAGGGCTTGGAGGACGGCTCTGCCCCGGGGCCCTCTGTTGCGGGTTCCCGGGGCTGTGGGGGATGCCTGCTAGAAGTTCTGGGGCTTTTTGCCCCTGCCTTATTCTGCTTCTGGGCGATGTTTTTCGCCCATCCAGTCTACTTGCTTTCAACTTTTGCTGGTGTGTTTTCGTATCTTTTGTGTCATTCACAGCCCCCTGTTCTGGTGGCCTTTTTCTTCTGCCGGTTTCCCGGCGTGGCCACCAGGGCAGTGTTGCGGTTTGTTTACATGCATCTAGATGTGCGAGCAAGCGGCTTGGGTGAGTTTTTTCACTTTTTTGAGGTGTTGTATTCTCCTGTTGTCGTTTCTTTGCTTTTCTTGTGTTTTCTGTACCTCTGGAAACGTTTGAGTGTTGATTTTACACTGGGTTTTCTGTTTTGTCTGTTTTGGGTCTGGGCCCTAGGGTTTGGGCTCAGTGTCCCTGTTTGTTTCTGGGGGGAGCCCCTACGGCTTCCCGGAGCTATCCATGGCTGATATGGATACCCTAACTATTTTGCATCAGTCGATGTGGGTGGAGTTCTAGGGCTACCGGGGACCACGAGCCAGAACCTGGCCCCCTCAGAGAGGCACGGGGAGCAATGGCCCATAGAAATGCATATGTGATTTTGAGCATTCTATATCTGCCATCGACCGGGACAGGCACCCAGAAAGGTAAGCGCCACAAAACAAACCCCTATTCTGGTTAAACAACAAAAATCGACAAACGAGTGGACAGAACTCCCTCAGGAAAACGAACTAACAAGTATGACGTCACGCGAGCCGCGCCGCATGTCTGCGCAGCTCCCCCCTCCCCGGGAGGGGGAAGGGGGAGCCCCAGACCCCCACGCCGGCGATCCGCGCCTCAGTTCCTCGGCTGATGGGATCATGCACGGTCGTGTGGCTCCAGCTCCAGTCTTGTCTCAGTGCTGTGACTTATTTGCAGTGCTGCTCTTACGGTGGTCGTGTGAGCTGGGAGTAGTATTCTCAGGTACTACCTTCCCTGAGTGCCCTGTAAGTACCACCCTTGGGGCTTGGGGTTGCCTTCCACAAGTCACCTTGAGTCTACCTCTGTTGGTTTTTCGCTGCTTGGCGTTTGGCCGCCCCGAGGGTTTGGGGGTTTCACTCCCTTGTTTACCTTGGGGTAAGTGGTAGTTATCGCACTGGTGGGGCGCAGGGTACTGCGTAGCTAGTTTTCACCTATGACAGCGGCCGGCTCTATTTCCTCTGGGTACGTTGTCCACTTGTGTGGTTTTTTCTTTTATTTTTGTTTTTGCCTGGTAGGGGGGTCTTCCTTGTGTTTCCCCCCCCCTTATATTAGGTTCGTTTGTGTGGTGGCACCCCCTGCTTTGCCCTCGCAAGTGGACACGTCCCTTGGGCTCAGCTTTAGCAGTTTGCTTGGTAGTTTGGGGCGCCGGTTAGCAGTGCCCTGCCTGGGATAACCCTTAGCAGACCCAGTCTAGGGGCCCTGGGAAACCCCCCCGGGGGCTCTCGGGTCCGATAGTGGAGACCCTTGCGTCCTCTCTCGCTTTGTGCGAGTTGAGGGTTGCTCTGTCCCTTTGTCTCAGGGTGACTCTCCTTGTTTTTGCCTCCGTCATGCTGCCTGTTGGGTCGGTGACACATTCGACCCTTGAGTCCTGCGAGCTTTGTTGCTTGTTTGTGACTCCATTCACCCAGTCTGCTGATGAATTCCCGTGGATGCAGGCAGCTCGCACGTTGCAGGGTAGGATGTTGCAACGCGCTCTGGTTTGTCACTTCCCCGGACGCCCCAATGCTGCCCCGCTTGTGTAGGGACCCAGACTTGGGTGGTTTTGGTCGCTTCGGCCTTGGTTCCTTCCACACCCCCCTTGTTTTTCCCCCTCCTGCTTCCGGCCCCTACGCATCTGCAGGCTTCGGGGTCGGGGCGGGGTTAGAGGTTCTGAGACTTGGGCAGTTTCGGGGGTTGCCCCGTCCGGGGTGGCTGCGGAGGCATTCGAGTCTGTTCCTCCGGCCGATGCTCCGGGGTTTTGACCAGTGGGCCCCCTTCTCTTTCAGCTCTCTCGGCTGCCCCGGCTTTTTCTTGTGAGGCCGGGGCTTTGGAGGTCGACTCGGCCCCGGGGCCTGGTGCAGAAGCTCCTGGGGTTGGGGAGGAGCGGCCTTGGAGGCTTTGGGCTCCATTGCGCCCCGCCTGGATTTCTGTCCTTCTGAGTGGGGCTTACTGTTATGGGGAGTGGGGTTTTCTTTCCCCCCTCTGCGTATGATTTGGGCTTGGGTTCTGCTCCTCCCCAGGTTCGGTTCCGTCTTCAGGAGGTTTTCGGCTAACCGCATCTCTTTGCCTGCGGTGCGGTTGGCCTTTGCGGCTTCCTCCTGCGTGTCCCGGAGTTTGCCTCCATACTGGTTCCTTGTAGCGGTTTGGACTCCTTGTCGCCGGTTGGGCTACTTCTCGCATTGTTGGGCTACTTCTCGCTTTATTGGGCTACTTCTCGCTTTATTGGGCTACTTCTCGCCTTGTTGGGCTACTTCGCGCCTGGTTGGGCTACTTCTCGCCTGGTTGGGCTACTTTCTTTCGCGTCCTGCGCATGCGCCGTGGGAGTTTGTTTTGGTTCCGGGCGGTGTGCACACGTGTTGTGCTCCAATTCTCTCGGGGGCTTCGCCTCTCGCTCTTTTCTTAATCCCATCCGTGCCCTGTTGCTTTGGGGGTGTTCTGGGGTGCCGCTGTGTGGAATTCATGAGGTATTTCCCTGCGTTCTAGGGTGGGGAGCCTCCTTCGCTGCTCCCCTCCTCTCCACATGGGCGCACTGGCCGCCTCCGGCGGATACGGACTCGAACGCTTGCGTCATGGCCCTTCAGGGCCTATATTCTGCAGGTGGGTTGGTGCGGTTTTGGCGTCTCCTTCGTCCTGACGCTGTTTTTGTTTTTGGGAGTAGGAATGGGTGTACATACGTACTTGAGAACGTGGACCGTATCACCCGAGGTGCCTACTGCAGGGCTATTAGCCCATACTGGGCAGCTCTTGTTCTCTCCACCTGATTTCTTCCTCGGTTCACGGGTGTCTGCAGGTGGCCTCTTGTCCCTTCCGAGGCGGTTCCTGCCTGTACTCCTCCTGCCCCTCTCCTATGCTTGTCAAACCTTGCTTGAGTTCGGGGCCCCGCCTCCACCTTGTTCCGCAGTGCAACGGTGGGGGTGCCTGTTTGGTAGTAAGTTTTCCTGTGTCGGAGGTTTTGTGTTCGCCTCCTTGTGTTTGCAGGTTGGGTTCTGGCTCTTTGTTTCCGCCTCTCCCCTGTCATTTGCCTGTCGGGCGGATTCTGTGCTTCTTGGGCACTCTCATCTCTGCTCTTGGGGCTGTGTATGGGGTCAGCCCATGTTGGGCTGCCTAATGTGTTCCTTTGATTGCCTGTTACACTGCACACGTTTCTTCTACCGTCCCTGTGGCTCAGTTGGGTGCTCGGTTTCCGCCTATGTCCCCTTGTGTGCCACTCGTGTACGATTTATCTATCTTCTCTGTCGCTTCCTCGGGGAATGTGGTGACATTTGCTGCGGTTTTGGTACTGCAGCTGCGTGTCGGGGTTTGTTGTGGCGTTATGTTCGGCCCTTCCGTGCTCTTTCTGGGGCTCTCCTTCCTTGCCGGTCTTGCTGTGCCGAGCCTAGTGGGCTCCCTTCCTTCGTGTTTTTCAAGGCTGCCTCGGGGTTTTCTTGATGCTGGGGCTTTGAGGGGACAGCTCGGCCCCGGGGCCTGCAGGGTGGGTTCCCGGGGCTGGGGTGGGGCTCACGTGAGAGGCCTCAGGCCCCGTTGATCCCCGCCGGGGTGTTTCTAACCCTCTGGGGGGGACTTGCAGTTTTGTGGTGTGGGGTTTTTCGTTCCCCCTCTCCGCACGATTGTGGGCGTCAGCCCCTCCCTGGGCTTGGTTTGCTTGTCCGTTGTACCCGTTGTTTCCGTCCTGTCGGTGAGTGCTTTTCTACGATCTTTGCCCCTTTTTTCCGGGACGAGTCTTCTTCCGTCATGTCCCCCTCTTCTTGGGGTTTCTGCATGACTTTTGGTCTCGGGTGCAACGGGGTTTTGGGGCCTTCGTCCTTTGTGTTTGCTTCTTTTTGTTCTCGAGCGTTCGGGACTGTTTTGCTCCTTCCCGTTTTCTGGTGCATCTGTCGTCATTCGGTTGAGCTTCCCTCCGGTCCTTTTTAGGGCTTGTGGGTCCTCTTCCCAGCAGCTTCTGGGTGTTGGCCTTTTTGTTCTTTTGTGAATATCTCTTCTCTTCACACTGTCTCGGCGCTCCTAGTTTTCCTGGGAGCGATTTTGCTCCTCCTCATGAGTCTTTTCGCTCCTGCCCTTCTGCGGGATGGTCGTGCGGGGCGGCTCCTTATGCGAGTTCCTTCCCTGTCAGCTGCACTTGTGGAGGTGGTCTTGCACACTTGTGGCATTTTCGTTTTGGTCCTGCATTTTCTTTTCCCTCCTGGGGCTGTCATAGGATTGGCTTGCGGAGGATGTAGAGGCGCTTGGGGCCGTTCCTGGGTCTGGCACCTTGGTTTCTGCTGCTAGCTTTCGGTATCGATATTCCTTCTGCGCCGTTTCACAGGTTGTATCGTGCGTTGTTACACCTCCGGCCTGCTTATGCACTGCCTGTGTCATCCTGGTCTTTGGACAGGGTGCTCTTCTGTTTTTCTTCTCCTTGGTGGTTGTGGCTCCTTGGGGTCAGGTTTTCTTTGCCTCGGTTTTCTTTTTGTGTTGGCATTCGCCTCTGGGGGCCATGTGGCAGAGCTTCTAGCTCTTCTCAGGCGCAGTGGTTTTTGGCTCCTATGGTCGTGATCATAGGTTTTCTTCATCTGCGGCCGTTCTCCCTTTTTTTCTGGTGAATGCTATACCTTGGGTTGTTGTCTCGACTTCGTGTTGTGGAGTGATTCTCCGACCGCCGCCCGGGTATGTCCCGTTGTTTTTAGGTAGTCTTTGGTGAGGTAGCTCCGGGGAGCCGTAGGGGCTCCCCCCAGAAAACCAGCGTTGAATGTAATGAAACGCCATTTTCTGGGTGAGTCCCGGAGGCTCCCCAGCACTTTCCTGCCCTCCGGTCGGCGGGGTTTTTTCACGTGTTTGATATCCAGCCTCAGAACTGGGGCGGGGATCGCCCCAGTTCTGGGGCGTGGGGGTCTGGGGCTCCCCCTTCCCCCTCCCGGGGAGGGGGGAGCTGCGCAGACATGCGGCGCTGCTCGCGTGACGTCATACTTGTTAGTTGGTTTTCCTGGGGGAGTTCTGTCCACTCGTTTGTCGATTTTTGTTGTTTAACCAGAATAGGGGTTTGTTTTGTGGCGCTTACCTTTCTGGGTGCCTGTCCCGGTCGATGGCAGATATAGAATGCTCCAAATCACATGTGCATTTCTATGGGCCATTGCTTCCCGTGCCTCTCTGAGGGGGCCAGGTTCTGGCTCGTGGTCCCCAGTAGGCCTAGAACTCCACTCACATCGACTGATGCAAAATAGTTAGGGTATCCATATCAGCCATGGATAGCTCTGGGGAGCCTCCGGGACTCACCCAGAAAATGGAGTTTCATTACATTCAACGCTGGTTTTATGCTTGCTCCCACACCTTGTCCCTCAGTTTTTGGTCTGTTTTGACCATTTCCTTGGGGGTTCTATCTTGGGACTGTGCTTTGCATTTCTGTGATGTATCTCCACTGGCAAATGTGATGGTTTGGGCTCCCCCTGGTTCGATTCTGGGTTCCTTTGGGTTCTTTGGTTTCGTTCCGGAGGTTTCTTCCTCTTGCGCCCCGTTTGTGGGTTCAGGGGGCTTTGTTTTCTCGTGTGTGACCCGGTTCTACCTTCTGGGGTTATGGAGTCTTCCTGGCTTGCAGACTGATCTTTTCGGTTTTGGCACGTGTTGTGTTCGTGCTGGGACTTTGGGGTTTTGACTGCCTCAAACAAAGGCAATTTTGTTTTGACAAAACTGCCTCAAACTGCCTTTGAGGCAGTTTTGTGCCTTCTTCGCCTGACAGGCGTGGTGCTCTCTGCCCATTGGTCAGCGGCATGTAATTTTCTTTTCACGTGTATGTGTGTGTGTGTACACATGTACATGTGTACACAAAAACTGCTTCCAATTACATGGGGGTGTCTTTAGGCCATTGCTACTCGTGCCTCTCATGAGGGGCCCAGGTTCTGGCTCTGGTCCCAGGTAGGCTTAGAACTCCTCCGATTGACTGTTGCCATGGTCTAATGTATACACATCAGCCTGGTATAGCTCCTGGGAGCCGATGGGGTTCTCCTCAGAAAAAGATGTTTTGGATTCCTCTCTATTTCACTTATGGTCTTTTGCTCTCTTTACCTCTCATGGATTTTATGATTCTAGCAACTTTAGCTCAATTGTTTCTATTTCTCTTCATAACTGCCTTTGTTGTTCTTAGGATAGAATTGAGTGTTTAAGATGTTCTGCAATTTGCTTTCATGGCCAATAGAAGGACAGCTGTTCTCATTCCAGTTTACATCTTTTACTCTTTCTCCTTAGTGGTATGTGACTTGCACACATTTCTAGAATACTGTGTCTGTTTTCTTAAGGCTCTGTTTTAAGTTTGCTTTGTCTAGTTGACTTTCTCAATATATTTCCCTTCCACATTCTAATAAAATAATTTTAATACAAATTTATAAGAATGTGTATGTAATTGTAAAAACTCATGTGTTTTCAATACTTCACAGCAGCAGGATGGACGTGAGGGGAACAGAGAGGGAGGTCCCTTCCATCACCACCACTACAGAGGACGAGGCAGGGGAGGGCCTCACCATTATAACCATGTCCCACGAGGCAGTCATCACAACAACCACCAATACTCAAATAATTATCAAGGCAACAGTTTTCAAGGTGAGACCTTTCTGTTTGAACAAACATACAAGATGGAACAAAATCAAATTTTTGTGTTCATGTCACATGTGTTACCATTTTTAAAACAATACAGTAAAACCGCGATTCAACGTAGCCCGATTCAACGAATCTCCGGCTAGTTCGCACACTTTTCAGGCCGGATTTACTCACCCAGTTCGACGCACAATGGTTCGCCGAAGCGGGGATGTTCGGATTTGCTTATGACGTTGAGACAGTTCACAGGCTGGTGGGAAAACTTTCGCATTCTATCACAGATTACAGTTATTAATTCCTTCATATGACAAGTTTGATCACACAAGTGGACCACACAAGTGGACTGCACAAGTGGTCCACAAGTGGTCCACAAGCTTACGATGTTGGGACAGAGTTCACAGAGTGGTTGAAAACTGTCTCATTCTATCACAGATTACAATAAATAATTCCTTCATAAGACAAGTTGGATCACACAAGTGGACCACACAACAAGTGAATCATATGAACCAAACACCAGCCAGAATGGTCCACAAGAAGTGACGCATATTAACCAAACACCAGCCAGATTCGTCTACACAAGTGAACGACTGAGTTTCAATGATTTTCGTTCACCGATTTGTGGCACACATATCTTTGTAAATTAATTTAAAGGCTCAAGCGTGAATAGCTAGCTAATGTGTTGAAATCTTCTTATACACATTTTCTGTGATGAAACAAGATGAGTGAGGGTGGACAGATAAGGAAATATTGTACAGTAAATCTCAATTTACAGTGAGGTTTCACTTACTTTTGTCTGTGTTGTCATAGTTCAGTGACCCTTGACTTTGAATGTTTCACATTAATAAATCATTTCTAAAACTGGTGTTCTAACCCTTTAACTGATCGGCCTATAAATATGACACCCCCCCCTGGTGCGCAAGAAATAAATTCTCAGGAAAATTTTTTTTTTTGTTCTGAAAGTGTCAAAAAACCCTCCCTGTATATGGGTATAGCAACGGAATTTTGAAATTGTACTTACTTTGGCTGCAATGGGGTCCGTAAGGTGGCGCGTGATGTCATCATTCCCCGTGCGCCCGTGCCGTAAGCTCCCGGGGCCGGTGGGGCGTCCAGGGCGGGGCGAGTGAGTTGACGCGAATAATTTTTTGTACACAGTTCCAAATACATTTTATTTGTTTTTATGTGTTAATCCTATGTATAATGAACACGTACACTATATTATGGCAGTAAAACATCCGTACTGTCCAAGGACACTGTGTTACATGCAAGACACTTGTGTACACATATGTTGCACATATTTACCATGTATCATGCTAATTTATGTATATATACAATCTATTTACAGACTATACACTGTCACACACTATATACATTCACCATCAACATGTTCAGAACACCGCGAGTGTGAGCTGTCACACCCAGCCAGCCCTCCCTCACTCCTCCAACATTGTATTTGCCAACATTGCTCCTTCCATCATACAGTTATTCACACCAATGTTTCATTTCATTTATGTATATTTACAACATATGTACACACTATACACTGTCACACAATATATACATTTACCATCAACACATTCAGAACATCGCAAGTGTGAACAGCCACACCCAGACAGGCCCTCCCTCACTCCAACATCTTACTCGCCAACATTGCTCCTCCCACCATACTGTTATTGTTTTTATTACACTATTTACACATGTTATATATACTTATCTACATGTTTTATTTACCACAACTATGCAAGTAAGCCGGTATTGTGTCCAAACAGTACAGTGGCCACCATACACTGCATGAGAAATCACACAGCAGACAGACGACGCTATGATTACGACGTCACCTCCCTCACCAAAATAGCTCCACTCAACATACTCCTGTTGCTGTTATTACACTATATACACACACACACTGTATATACCCATGTATATGTGTGTTCCCCATAGCGAACCACGAAGCTAGTATGGTGAGCAAAATAAGAGTGGCAGCCACACAGTGAGGGTACCTCAATTCTCTCCCTCCCTCCCTCACCAAAATTCCTCCTTCCACAACACTACGCACAACGCTAATTATAACCACAATCCTGGTCACTAATTTCTGTAAATGAATAATTGACCACAAGTTTATTTTGAAAAGGAACCTAAGAAGTCATTTGAAGATTCCTAGATGGACGAAATAATGCTGTGGTGCTGTGGCTAGCGCTGTGAACATCATTAACAGCATTGAATCACTGATATTTGAGCATTGTACCCCAGTCATTATTACACTCAGGCTCTTCTATAATACTATCATGGCTAAATAATACAGGTTATATATATATTTTGACATTATTAGGCGATGCTGTGGTCACACGGTGAACAGCAGTGCTGTGCGCTCATGCTGCGAGTGCCAGCCTTGGTTGCTCACTCACTACTGAGGCTCTCACACCCGGCAATGTGGACCATGATTTTTTTTAAAATGGCGTCTGTTTACAAGATCCCTGAGGAACCTGATGTGAACCCCATGTAGCTGCGGGAGTTTTGAATGGAACATGAAAAATACAAATATCTGGAGGCACGTAGCGCACCCCAGACGTGGGCCTGCAGGTGCCTTGCGCAGTTAAAGGGTTAATAACTCTTTATTATCCTAATTAAACTAAACTAAATAAAACCAAAATAAGTATTTTTTATAGCTCTTATTATCGTAATAATGTTGCTAAACTAAATATATAACCCAAAAATATATAATTTGATGTAAATTAAATATTTAAGATAAATTTATGTTGCTGAATCTGGTTTAAACCTTGGGCCGCTAAGGATCGAAATGGGATTAACACCCACATGCGCAACAAAAAAAAATAATTCAAAATTTTTTTTTTTCCTTTTAATCCCTATTTGTGTTCGCTTAGCACGGGAAAAATAATAAAAAAACTAATTGCACTTACCGCTGACGTAAATGAGCCAAGAAGATCGGCGATGACGTCACGCCTGATCTTCACTGGACCGCTGTGCGCCCGGGGTGAGTCAGGCGCGACGGAGAAGGAGCCCGAGTTGCCACGAATTTATTTTCGCGTTATTGTTTACAGTATCTATGGCGTATTTTACACCCATTTTTTTCACTGGTGTGTTTCAATATGTTCTCACAAGATGATTTATAAACATAAAACTGTTGTCAATGTATATTGTTTCCACATATTAGTGTCACAAATATTTGCACAAAAATGTCTTATTTCTCAATAAAATATATGATTTCTTATGATTTATTTCCACTATATACACTCACTTATTCTGTATTTACATGTTTTGGCACCAGTCTTGGATATTTAGAAGTCATCAAGACTGTGATACTCGTTAAAACATTGGAAATGGCACAGAGTGACCTGACACGCTATGCACCAAGTCATCACCATTTTTCTTTTCTGTTCCCTCTTGGTTGTTGACCAGCATACTACACACACACACGCTGGACTACTGCACGCTTTCCAGTTGGTGGTAAAAACCTGAGATTGTGTGTCAAAAAGGCCTCTCTGTAAGCGAGCCTAGGTGTTGGAGCATGGTGCAGTACCGGGTTCAGAATGGGCCTCTGTATGCCAGGAATTACTTTGCCAAACTTCTTTAATAATTGTGTTACTACAGTAAAATTGAATGCACAGAAAGTACGTTTACCACCTGTTTTGACAAGATACATATTGTAACTGTTCGGCATTGTTACATCAACAAGGTGGAAAAATATTTTCTTGGTCCACTTCACTGTTTTCCGTACACTACTGCCCCCACCTACACAAGGGCAAAGAACTTTTATGTTAAAGAAAAGCTAAGAAAGTAGGCAAACAATGAAATTCTTTACAAAGAATTCAAGCATGGTCGTCACTACCTGACTTGTAAACAAACTGAGTGCGCCTCGCCCCGCGCCCACAGCACCACACTCTCTTTCAACCCATACACGTACAAACAAACGTTGTCTTGCAAGTAAACCATCATGCATCAATTTAAATTTTACGATGAATTTGATGTCGTATACCAAAAAATTTGTACTCTAGGGCAGTTCTCAACTGAGGTTCCACAGTACTTTAAAAAGCATGTATACAATATGCTCATTGCATGTAGTTAGACCAAAATTGTATACAGTGGAACCTCGATTAACGAGTGGCTCTATTAACGAGTTTTTCCAGTAACGAGCAAGCCACTCGCAGCAAATTTGTCTCTATTGACGAGCTCGCCTCTATTAACACTTTCGCGCTCTCGGCGCTCAAAAAAAAAACAATACCCCAGATGCTTTCAGCACTTCGCGCGCCTACGCGGTAAGACCGAAAAAGTGTACACTCTTTTGACTGTCCTGACAATAATTGAAGGCGCACGTATTTAAATTTGGTATCACTGTGTTCGCAATGAAATTGTCTATAAGAGCATACCTATAAAATGCCGCCCAAGCATAAGGAGTATCAATACCAAATAAAAAACTATGCAGATCACTCGCCGAGAGCGCCAAACAGCAACAAAATGTTTCCACTCTCTTAATGGTTGCGAAGCCTACAGTTGTCCTACATCGCTAATTTTGGTATCATTGGAATCGCAATAAAATTCTCTACACGGACATATGCATATGAATGTTTAATATAGGTAATTGCCCACCCGCAAGAGTGTGTGCAGTGGAGAGTAGTTAGCCGCGAGCGCACTGGCGAAAACACAGGGGGGAAATCATGCTTGGAAAGTTTATACATTTATACGTTTCCTAACCCTACTTTTCTATGTACGTATTTCTTTTTTATACCAATGTGTTCGCAATAAAATTTTCTATAAGATGAAATGTATAACAATTGTACAAAGCATGTGTAAGAGAAGCGCCAAATATAGAACCACGTCGCTCAGTACTGTATGCGTTCGCGGCAGAAACGAACGCATTGTTTTCGTTCGTTTGATGTTTGTCATATTTATACTTGTTGAAACATTTTATAATTTGTATGACAGTGATCACAGTAAAATTCCCTACACAGACATATACATAACACATACAAATATTTCCCACGTGTTGGATATATCAACGGCTAAAGGAAACCCACTGCCACACGCCCGCCACACCCAGAGCCACACCCGCCACACCCCCAAACATACTTTGTGTTTTTTTTTTTTACTCATAGAAGTTTATGTGATATAATATTCATTCTGGTACCAAAAAATTCACAAATAAATTCTCTACAAAACGTATATAATATAATTTCTTATAGATGATAAAAAATTCCAAATAGGTGTACTTACCCTGTCTATGTTGATTGAAGATCAACAGTTGAGCATTTTTTCTTCACTCCACCATCTTCAGGCTTCTGATCCTGAAGTTGCTCATCTGATGTTTCTTAGGTGGAGTGAAGCTGTTGCCGGTGGTTATTTTTTCTCCACCCAAAATATCTTTCTTCGGTGGTACCTTGTGTAGCAAGGCGCAGCGCACAGTGCCACATCACAAGTTTTACATCCATATATCACGTCCCTCCTTTTGCCAGACTTGAAACAAACACGGCATCTTCTTTTTTTAGCCAAGTGCACGAGTTCATGCGTCAACTTGTAGTTGAGACGTTGTTCTGAATCTATAATTCTTCTATTTCTTGGATGCACTGGAGGAATATTGTCTTCTACAGGAACCACCAAACTTGTAGTAGAATCTTCTATGAAATCAGAAACATCAAGTGGTTCTATGTCCTCAATGTCCATTTCAGAATTTGTGGTTGATGAGTGGGCTTGAGGTGTTGAGGTGAACAGAGTACGCCTCGCACTAGATGGGCCGGGTGTTGAAACTGCCGCGTCAGCAGGAGGAGCTGCGCTGGCATCTATGTCGGGAACATGTGGTATGCTTGTTGTTGTTGCCCATTCCTCGCTGTTCCACGCCAATAAGGCTTTTATTCCTACTGCGTGAAACTCTAATAGTGTTAGTTTTTTTGTATCTGTTGAGTAGTGGTTATACAATGCGTATGCATTGTGCATGGCCATTTGCAGAAAATAGAAAGTGATCTTCTTGGTCCATTTGTGGGTTTTTCTTGCAAACTCATAATATTTGACCATTTGATCAAAATGATCAACACCTTTCATGAACTTATTGTAATCCACTATGGCCTTTGGTTTGTTCATTTTCACAATTTCTACTCCAGTTCTCCTGTCACGTTTACGAACGCGTTTCCTGCGCTGTGCTTGAGTAGTGTCGGCATTGTGGATATTGGTGATGACAGAGACGGGGCGCTTGTCCTTCCAAACTATAACATGATTTCTATTTCCATGAAAACTCCATGAATGAAACTCCATGAAAACTATTTCATGGAGAAAAATCTGAGAGTATCCCCATCCATTTCGGTTAGAAAATGGAATTTATAGAAATATTTTTTCGATGGACTACAAAAGTAGTCTGTTATGCGGAATCGTAAAAAAAAATGGTGGCGAGTTATCTCTAATCTAAAGCGCGAAAGTGTTAACGAGCAAAACCACATGGTGCTTCCTAGCATCTCGCGGGTTCTCGCAAATTCTCGGACGCCTCCGACGCCAGTGTTGTTGTTGTATCGCACACGACAAGCATCCCTCTGGATTTATTTGAGCATTTCTTTGGGTTTTTAGTGGTTTTGCGACTACAATTTGTAACACACGATATCTCCAAAGAAGCTGCTTGCTAAAGATAGTGTTGTCAAGAGGAAGAAAGACACAATTACTGTGGATTTAAAGGGAATGAGGAGGTAAGGGAGGATGCTGCCTCTTCCACTGAGATCAGGGAAGTGTTTGGAATGTTTGAAAAGGTGAACGCATTCTTGGAAAAGCTGCCCTGATAAAGCAGTGACAACCCGGTGTGTGAAAATGTTTAATTAATTTATCACTTTGTGATAACACTTTATGAAAGTTATGTCGCTTGAACGTGACACACTTTTTTCTCTTGAATACACCCAAACACTGCGCTCAAGCGTCATTTGAGCAAATATTTCTATAAAATCCAATTCTTTTCCGATCGACTTGGGGATTGTATACATGTTTGCCATGAAATTTCCGTTTTCTTTAATAACCACATTGCCTATTTGAGAAAACGGCATTGTATTGTATCTTCGTGGTAAGACTATTATATTGTTGACACAACGAGTGTAATCAACGTAGTTTTTTATTTGGTGCTGGTCTAACGCATCCTTGTGTGACATTTGAAATGAAATTTGAGTGAAATTCCCAAGAAGAGAGTGTCCGCCTGACTCAGAGGTGGTTTCTCCTTCCACACCATAACCCCTCTCCTCCTTCCCACCTCCCCATCGTCTCCCTCAAGCCAGCAACTACTCTTCATAAGGTAAAGTAAATATTAAAACACTACAACAAAACATTTATATTTACATGTGCAGTATTATATTTACATAAAAAAAGTCATACAAGTATGGATGTTTTTGGGAGTGGAACGGATTAAATTTATTTCCTTTATTTTAAATGGGGAAATTTGTTGCTCAAGACGAGTTTTCCAGGTAACGAGCTCGGTGCCAGAACGGATTAAACTCGTTAATAGAGGTTCCACTGTATGTACAATTAGCGCTGGTTAAGGGTTAATCTGATATGATACATAAAATAAATTAATTGCTCTCAGATCCATTAACAATGGGGGGATCAGTTGGAGGCATGGGTCGTGGGGGAGGAGGTCAGCGTTCATTACCTCCAAGATTCCAGAGAGGTGTCAGTTCTCCACGCCACACACCACCTCACCTCCACCAAAGAAACCATCAGTATGAAGGACAACCCCTCATGCACATGGGCTCCAGGAAGTCCAGCTCTGATAGTTTGGCTTCCCAGGTATGTCACTTCAGTTGAACTTGTTGTTAATATATTCTTCCCAGTAGTGTACCCTCTTAAGAGTGCATGTCCACTTTTAGTGTGTCATCTTGTAGTGTATGTCATCTTGTAGTGTGTGTCATCTTGTAATATGTGTCATCTTGTAGTGTGTGTCATCTTGTAGTGTGTGTCATCTTGTAGTGTATGTCATCTTGTAATGTGTGTCATTTTGTAGTGTGTGTCATTTTGTAGTGTGTGTCATCTTGTAGTGTGTGTCATCTTGTAATACGTGTCATCTTGTAGTGTGTGTCATCTTGTAGTGTGTGTCATCTTGTAGTGTAATTACCCAAGTGTAGTTACAGGAAGAGAGCTAAGCTCGTGGTGTCCCTTCTACCCAGCACTCTTTGTCATATAAAGCTTTGAAATTGCTGAAGGTTTTGGCCTCCACCACCTTCTCACCCAACTTGTTCCAACTGTCTATCACTCTGTTTACAAAAGTGAATTATCTTATATTTCTACGGCAGCTTTGTTTCGTTAGTTTAAATCTATGACTTTTTGTTCTTGAAGTTTCTCAAGAAACCTCAAGATAACCTCAAGTTCCATGTCTCACGAATTCTTCCCCAACAATTTTATCGATTCCTGTTACTATTTTGTACGTAGTGATCATATCGCCTCTTTTTCTTCTATCTTCTAGGTTTTGCATATTTAATGCCTCTAACCTCTCCTCGTAGCTCTTATCCTTCAGTTCTGGGAGCCACTTAGTTTCATGTCATTGCACCTTTTCTAGTTTGTTGATGTGCTTCTTAAGATATGGGCACCATACAACCGCTGCATATTCCAGTTTTGGTCTAACAAAAGTCGTGAACAATTTCTTTAGTATTTCTCCATCCATGTATTTAAAAGCAATTCTGAAGTTAGAAAGTGTAGCATAGGCTCCTCGCACAATGTTCTTAATGTGGTCCTCAGGTGATAGTTTTTTATCTCGAACCACCCCTAGATCTCTTTCTTTATCAGAATTCAATAAAGATTTCTCACATAATTTAATGGTTGTGTGGGGTCTATGTTCTCGTATTCTACATTCCATAACATGGCATTTATTCACATTAAATTCCATTTGCCAAGTGGTGCTCCATATACTTATTTTGTCCAGGTCTTCTTGAAGGGCATTACAATCATCTAAGTTTCTTATCTTTCCTATTATCTTAGCATCATCAGCAAACATGTTCATATAATTCTGTATTCCATCTGGTAGGTCATGTATGTAGACAGTGAACATTACCGATGCAAGAACTTAACCCTGTGGTACACCACTTGTGACATTCCTCCAGTCCGATACATTGCCTCTGATTACTGCCCTCATTTTTCTATCAGTTAGAAAAGTTTTCATCCATGTTAGAAGCTTACCTGTCACACCTCCTATATGTTCCAGTTTCCAGAACAACCCCTTATGTGGAACTCTGTCGAAAGCCTGTCGAAATGTGATGTCCTGCTTGTGTGCTCGTTTTCATTTGGGGGAGTTCTGTCTCCTTGTTTGTCTATTTTCGTCATTTTTAACCAGAATAGGGGTTTGTGTTGGGCGCTTACCTTTATGGGTGCCTGTCCCGGTCGATGGCAGATGTAGAATGCTCCCAAATCACATGTGCATTTCTATAGGTCATTGCTCCTTGGGCCTCTCTGAGGAGGCTCGTGGCTCGTGGTCCCCGGTAGGCCTAGAACTTCACCCACATCGACTGATGCCAAAGTTAGGGATATCCATATGAGCCTGGATAAAGAAATCCACAAGGGCCATGACGAGGATTCGAATCTGCGTCCGAGAGCATCTCAGACGCTGCCTTAATCGACTGCGCTACAACATGGTAAAAGGAGTTGAAACCTCCTAAAGGTGTAACGAAGTAAGGGCGAAGAGGGAGAACGTCCTATTGACATAGCTCGAGTGCATGGGGGGAGTTGTGTAAAACCCTGGTTTGTGTCTCGATGAGGCTGCAGAATCCAGTAAGTTCAGTAGAACTTCGGTTTCAGCTCCTTTTACCATGTCGTAGCTCAGTCGATTAAGGCAGCGTCTGGGATGGTCTCGGATGCAGGTTCGAATCTTCGTCACTGCCCTTGTGGAATTGTTCATTTGATACATCACGCAATTGTGATTTCTGTGTAATGAAGTAACAGCCTGGATAGCTCCGGGGACCCTCTGGGACAGCCTCCAGGACTCACTCAGAAAATGGTGCTTCATTACATTCAACGCTGTTTTTTTTCCTTGCACCTGGTCGTGTTGCAGGTTATAATCCAACCCGTCCTCTTAAAAACAACGTCACTTTTGACTCGTATGCGTGATATGGCTAAATTTGGACGTAATTTGAAATGAAATCGACTCACAAAAGTGACGTTCTGTTCCGTTTTCTGTTTGAGTCGTCCGGCGTACGCGCAGAGGTTATAAGAGGACACTTTAAATTAACGTTTTTTATACCGTTTTGAAACTTTATGAGAATTTCCTGCCCACCTAACCTATCAGAGGACCCTTAACTTACTGTTGTTGAAAAAAAAAAATCCCAAATTTATTTTCAATTTTTTTCATTTTCAAATTACGTCCAAATTCGGCCATACGGGCAAACGGCCAAAAGCGACGTTCTTTGTAAGAGGACAGGTTGTATAATCACAAGAGCAGCCCAGGGATTAAGGATTTGTAGTTGGAGTAGCTGGTGAATTCCACTTGTTTGAAGCTTGTTATTCCTTCTCCTCCCTCAGTTCCATCTGGTGTAGTTTGCCAAGCTTCTTGTTGTATTCCTCTCTACTTCAGGATGTTTCCTTCATGAGGGTAACCAACTGATCATAACAATTGCCCTGCTTCCTGTACCTCTGTGAGATGGCCAGTTTCTGGCTCTGGTCTGTGGTATGCTGTTTTGGACTCATGGGGCAGATGTGACTCGTGTGGTGCAAGCTCACTGTGACTAGCTTCAGGGAGCCACTGAGGTACAAACAGAAAGATGCGTTTCATTACATTCAATGCTGATTTTTTATATTTCATTAGAGCAAGGGAATGACATACTTTTACTGTATGTTAATGAATTCTTAAGAACTTTGTCTTGGGCAAAGCTTCGCTTTTGTTACTCAGTTTATTGGTACATTACTAAATATTACAAGAAAATGTAATGTTATTACAATTTTAATAATATTGCTGTCTTTTTTCTAAACTGTTTTGGCAGATCGTTTCAGGTGATAGTGTAGGCTCAGGTGGGGTAGCTTCCCCTCCTTTGGTCACTTTTGTGGACTCTGACCCACCTCATGGAGTAATGCCTCTTCCTCTACAGGACACTTCACTTATGCCTTCACAAGACCATATGTCAATGGCAGCATCCCCAGGATACTTCACTGCCCCTCCTGGTAATTATTTTATGAATGATATGTTATCGACGTTTATTGTAGTTAGCAATTTATATGACTGACACATGGATCACCTAATTCCTTAACCCTTAAAGTGCGCATCACATCATATGACGTGTTGGAAGTTGTTCCAGTCAACTGCGCATCACTGTCATATGACGTGTTGGAGTACTACGCAAGATTTAAACGGCCCGCGGATACACGGGGTTCACCACACCTTCATCAGGGCTCTTGTAAACAGACGCCATTTAAAAAAAAAACGTGGACCAAACTCCCGGGTGTTATTGGCCTCAGTATTGAGTGAGCAACCAAGCCTAACGCACGCAGCATGAGCTAACAGCACTGCTGTTCAGCTTGTGACCACAGCATCGCCAAAAAATGCCAAAATATACTTGTTCATGCTATTATGTATCGATGATATTATTACAGAAGACCCCTGACTGATAAAACTGACCAGGGTTCTGATAATAGCAGGATTGTGGTGATATTGAGCGCTGTGCGCCATGGAGGGAGGAGTAATGCTGTGGGAGGGAGGGTGGTGGCGATGTCTTCTGACTGTGTGTGGCCCCCTTTTATTGACTGCACTCACCATACCAGCTTAGTGGTTCGCTATGGTGAGCACAAATGTAGATACTTATATATAACGTGTGCATAGAGAGTATAAACAGCAAGAGAAGGATGGGAGTCACTATTTTGGTGAGGGCGGTGGTGTTGTCTGCACGACACCACCGTGCAGACGACTGTGTTGTTTACTGGTTACCACGATGGTCTTTGGGCACCATACCATTTTATTTGTACAAGTATGGTGAATAAAACGGGTAGATATTTATATATAATGTGTGTATATAGCATAATAACACCACACAGTATTGTTGGAGGAGAAATATTAGTGCGTCTGGCCTTGAGGGCGGAAGCCATCAGCTGACTGTGTGAGGTCCTACGTCTTTGTGCCTTTACTCACCATACAAGCTTAGATGTACAGTTATGGTGAACAAAACATGTAGATACTTATATATAACGTCTGTATATAGTGAATTATAGCAAAAACAGTATTGTGGGAGGAGAATGTGGGTGAGTCAGATGACTTGAGGGAGGGCGGGAGTGACTGGCTGGTACACAGCGGTCACTCCTCGTTACTTTTTGACTCATAATAGCTACTTAGTGGTTCGTTATAGTGAACAAAACATGCAGATACATATATATAACCTGTGCTTATAGTGTAATAACCGACAAAGTATTTGTTCACTGATTGATGAACGTAATTGAATCAACAATATGTACACCATATTTTTTAGTACAGCAATGGTTCACTCATTTTATTATATAAATATATCAAACTACACACTATTGAATAATATTATAGCAAAAAAACTATGAAAAATCAATCAGAGACATTGAAATAATTAGGTAATTATCTCTCTGTGGCAACTCTGGCCTGACAGCTGGCGAGCAACAGACTGCCTGGGACACACACTGAGTCAGTGCCTATTTTTTGCCAGACTTCCCCGCCCTATAGCGGGCAATATATGACAATATAAAACAATGCCACTTACGATTTTTTTATTATTTTTCCCGTGATCAGTGAACACAAATTAACAGGTTAGGAAGAAAAAAATATTTTTTTTTTTTTTTTTTTCAAAATTACATGCACCTGTGAAGAAGAAAGGATATTATACCCCTAGCATGTTAAGGGTTAATACTCAAGTGGCACCCCAGGGAAGACCTAAAGTCTCACTGGAACACCAGTGGCATGTCTCTTAGATCCTTTCTTATCGTGGATGTTCAGTGATGTAGTGGTTGGAGCTATGGGCTATTAGTTTTGTAGCTCATGTTAGATGTTAGCTCAAGGGAGCCGGTCGGCCGAGCGGACAGCACGCTGGACTTGTGATCCTGTGGTCCTGGGTTCGATCCCAGGCGCCGGCGAGAAACAATGGGCAGAGTTTCTTTCACCCTATGCCCCTGTTACCTAGCAGTAAAATAGGTACCTGGGTATTAGTCAGCTGTCACGGGCTGCTTCCTGGGGGTGGAGGCCTGGTCGAGGACCGGGCCGCGGGGACACTAAAAAGCCCCGAAATCATCTCAAGATAACCTCAAGATGTGTGTAATTTCCTAAGTGTAGTTACAGGATGAGAGCTACGCTAGTGGTGTCACATCTTCCCAGTACTCTTTGTTATACAGTGGCACCTCGACTTACGATTGCCCCTACTTATGATAATTTCGAGTTACGTTGTAAATTTCATTGAAAAATGCGACTCGACATCCGATTGTGTCGTCGACTTCCGATATTTGTTGGTACACGTTCGGGTCGACCGAACACGTGGTTCCCAGTTACGCGGTCCGACCTGCCTCAGTTTACTACAGCTACCCGCTTAGTGACAATCGCGCCTATAAGAAATTCCGCGTTTGTGGTGATTTTTTGCATTTTGAACATTAAAGTAATTATTATATATCACATAATGAGTCCCAGGAAAGTCAGTGGTAAGTCTCAACATATGAAAACCCATGTAAGGATGACCATAAAGCAGAAACAAGAGTACAGAATGTCTCTTCCTCAACAATTAAGAAAATGTGTGCAGCATGGGAAGAATTGCAAACCTTTGCTGAAACGACTCGCCCAAATCAAGCTGCAGTAGGCAGTTGCCTTAACCTATTAAATGACACTGTGATACATCATTACAGACAAATGTTAAAACGAAGGGAAAAACAAATGTCTCTTGACAAATTTGTAGTGAGACAAACACGCACTGAACCACAACCAGGTCCTAGTGGTACTCAGGCAAAACGTAGGAGAGAGAGAGTACACCAGAGAAAACATCACTGCCTGATGTGATAATGGAAGGGGACTCCCCTTCCAAACAGTAACACCTCTCCTCCTCCCCACCTCATCACCATCTTTCAAATGCCATCAAGAGCCCTCCATAAAGGTAAGATAAACTTAGGTACTGCATTGTAGTTAGAAAAAAACATTGTATTCAGTATCAAATGTATTTGTATGTTAATATTTTGGAGGGTGGGAAACGGATTAATTCAAATCCCTTTATTTCTTATGGGAAAAATCGCTTTGACTTACGATCCGTCTCTGGGAACGGATTAGCATCGTAAGTCGAGGCCCCATTGTATATTGCTTTGAAACTGCAGTGGAACCTCGGGATACGAACATCCCTCTTTACCAATTTTTTGCGTTATGAACACAATTTCGTCGGAAAATTTGAATCAATTTACATTCTTTGCCTCACCTTCCGACTTTCTTGATACATTTATGGGTCAACCGAACGTGTGGTTCCTGGTGGAACCACACATGCCACCTGCTGTACGTGGTGGCATGGTGCTCCACTTCAGTTTAGCCGAGCAACTCACCTAGTGACGATCGCGCTTGTATTCTTTGTAAAGAATTTAATTGTTTTTGTGCTTTTCTGGGGGGAGCCTCGTCGGCTCCCCGGAGCTATCCCAGGCTGATATGCTAATGTCAGACTTTGGCATCAGTCATGTGTATGGAGTTCTTAGGCCTACCGGGGACCACGGCCAGAACCGGGCCCCCTCAGAGAGGCAAGGGGAGCAATGGCCTATAGAAGCCCCCGTGTAGTTGGAAGCATTCTATGTCTGCCATCGACCGGAACAGGCACCCAGAAAGGTAAGCGCCCCAAAACAAACCCCTATTCTGGTTAAAATTGCTACCTAAAACCGAACTAGTGGATAGAACTCCCCAACCGAAAACAAGCAAACTAGTGTGACGTCACACACTGCCGCGCCGCTGTCTGCGCAGCTCCCCCCTCCCCGGGAGGGGGAAGGGGGAGCCCCAGAACCCCCGCGCCGGCTACCCACACCTCAGTTCTTGAGGCTGATGCTATAGGCGATGGTCGTGTGCTCTGGCTCCGGTGTCGCTACTGCACTGTGCTTTGCGTGTGGTGTTAGTTTTGTGGGTGCGAGAGCCAGGAGTTATCTTCAGTACTCGGGCTGCATGCGCCTAGGGCTGCCTTCCCTAGGTGCCCTGTAAGTACTGCCCTTGGGGCTTGGGGCCACCTTCCACAGGCTCCTCGGGGTCTGCCTCTGCTGGTCCGTTTTACCTTTCGGTTTTTCGGCCGCCTGTTGGGCTCTTGGGTGTTCTGTTCTCCCTTGTTACCGGCAGGTAAGAGGCAGTTTGCACTGGTAGGGGCGCAGGGTGCTGCTCAGCTTGTATTTCCCGACATCGCGGCCGGCTCTGTTCCTTGGGGTTCGCTGTCCTCTTGCGGGGTTTTGTTTTTCTTTTTGTTTTTGCCTGGTGGGGGGTTCTGTCCTTTTATTCAGTTTGTTTTTGCCCTTCCACTGTTCTCCTCGGTGGCGCCCCCTGCTAGGTCCCCGTGAGTGTACACGTCCCTGGGGTTCAGCTTTAGAAGTTTGCTTGGTAGTTTTGGGCGCCGGTTTGCAGCACCCTGCCTGGGACTACCTGAGCGCGAGTCCTCTTAAAGTAAACGCTCAGGACCCTGGGAATCCCCTAGGGGGCGCGTGGGTCCGATGGATGTGACCCCGGAGTCCCCACTCGCTGTGTGCGAGTTTGAGGGTTGCTCGGTCCCCTTGTCTCAGGGTGACCCTCATTGTTTTTGCCTCTGCCACGCTGCCTGTTGGGTCGGTGATACTTTTGACCCTGAGTCCTGTGAGTGTTGCTGCTTGCTTGTGACTCAATTTACCCAATCCTCTGATGATTCTATTCGGGTACGGGCGGCACGTGCGTTGCAGTCTAGGTTTCGTCTGTTGCAACGCGCTCGGTTGGTTGCTTCCCCGGATGCCCCGGGGCTGCCCCGCTTTGCTTTTCGAGACCCGGACTTGGGGGTGGGGGTCGCTTCGATCCTGGTTCAGTCCGCACCTCCTCGTCCTTCCCCTTCTGTTCGTTCTGGTCCCCCGCCCCTGCTTCCGGCCCCGAAGCGTCTGAGGGTTTCGGGGTCGGAGCAGAGGTTACTTGATCTCGAGACTCGGGCAGCTTCGGGGGTTGCCCCTTCGGGGGGGCGGCAGAGGCATTCGAGTCTTGTCTCCCGGCCGAAGCTTCAGGGTCTGACCAGTGGGCCCCCCTTCCTCCAGCTTTTCCGGCTGCTCCGTCCTTGTCTTGTGGGGTCGGGGCTTGGGGAGAGGACTCGGCCTCGGGTCCTGTGGTAACGGACCTCGAGGCTGGGGAGGGGCTGACTTGGGGGCCTTGGGCCCCGCTGGACCCCGCCTGGGTTTTTCTTCCCACTGAGCGGGGCTTATTGTTACAAGGAGTGGGGTTTTCTTTTCCCCCCTCTGCGTACGAGTTGGATTTGGTGTCGGCCCCTCCCCGGGTTCGGTTCCGTGTTCCCCCGGGTACGTCGGTTCCGTCCTTCCGGAGGTTTTCGGCTTATCGCATCCAACCTGGTGTGGTGCGAGCGGCCTTTGCAGCTTACCTCCTGCGTGACTCGGATTATGCCTCGGAAATGGATCCGTCCACGTTCAGGTTTGGGACTTCGTTCCCTTTCTGGCTCCGTTACGAGGTTCCGGAGTCGTCCTGGCTAGCAGACTGCCCCTTGTTTGGTCTGGATTCCTGGCATTCCTTCTGTCGTTCCCGCACGCTGGAGTGGCGGGAAGCTTCCACAGTGCTTCAGGTTTTCCTGGGGGGTGAACTTGAGTACCTGAATGAGTGCTTGTTTGCCCCTGCCCTTCCCCGCGATGTGGGCGTTATTCAGCTCCATGTGCAGGTTCCCTCCCTTTCGGCGGCGCTCGTGGCGGAGGACTTGCGCGCCCGGGGCCTTTTGTGTTCGGCCTTGCGGTTCTTTTCCCTCCTGGAGCTGTCTTCGGATTGGCTCGTGGAGGATGTGGGGACGCTTGGGTCCGACCCGGGGTCCGGCACCTTGTCCTCGGCTGCGCGTTCGTCGGCTGCCTTGTTGAAGCTGTTCACGCCGATTTTGCGGGATGCGGTTTCCCTGTTCTATGCTTCCCGTCTCGCGTGTCGGCAGGCGGTGCTGGGTTCCTCCGTGGAATCTGCTTGGGCTCTGGCTCTTAGGCGTTCTTCACCTTTTTGTCCTCTCCTGTTTGGGGAGTCGGCCGTGGCGCAGTTTATTCAGGCTGCGTCGGCGGCTTGTCGTCCGATGTCGGACTTGTTGGTTTTCCGGGGGTCCCGGGGTGGGTCTTCCCGGAACCGGGAAGACCCGATCTTCCCGACCGGGGTGGGTCGTGGGCCTTTCGGGTCGTGTCTCGCGGCCTGCGGTGGCGTTGGGTGGCCCCTCCCCCCTTTGGGGGGTCGGGGCTGGCAGGGCAGGCTTCTTCCCCTGCGCTCTGTCGAGTCGTCTTGGAGTGGGTACGCTTGGGCGTCGTCGAAACGACGTCGTCCCTCAGATGGGTTTCCCGTCTGTTTCTGGTTCCGAAACGGGACTGCGCGGACCTGCGGTTCATTCTGGACTTGTCCCGTCTGAACCCCTGGGTTCATTGCCCCTCCTTTCGGATGACTACGCTGTCTCAGGTTCGGCTCCTCTTGGAGCCGGGAGCTTGGATGGTGTCCCTGGACCTCCGGGACGCTTATTGGCATGTCCCGATTCATCCGCGGTTCAGGGACTGGCTCGGTTTTGTAGTGGGGCGTCTGAGTTACCGCTTTCGTTGTCTCCCGTTCGGGTTGAACCTGGCACCTCGCGTGTTCACACGCCTTACACGGGTTGTGGTGGCTCGTTTGCGTCTCCTAGGTGTTTGGGTGTTGGCCTACCTCGACGACTGGCTGGTTTGGGCTCCCAGCCAGTCAGCTTGCTTGCTAGCCAGGGATTTGGTTCTTTCCCAGCTCGCCGGGTTCGGGTTCTTGGTGAACTGGAGGAAGTCCCATCTGGTTCCCTCTCAGGTTCGGACTTGGCTGGGTCTCGTGTGGGACTCTCGAACCGCCTCCTTGTCTCTCCCTCCGGAGTCTCTCCTGCGGCTGCGGTCCCGCCTTCGTCTGTTTCTGGAGGGCCCTCGGGTCACCCGGCTGTTGCTCGAGGGGCTGTGCGGGAGCCTGAACTTCGCGATGGTGGTCTACCCGCCGGGTCGAGTTTGGCTTCGACGGCTGTTCTGGTTCCTTCGGGGTTCCCCCTTCCGCCTCTCTCGCGATCGCAGAGTTCGACCCCCGGGGGACTTGCGTCGGTTGCTGCGTCACCGGCTTCCTCTTCGGGTTTTTCGGGGTTCAGTGCCTTGGCGCCTACCCGAGCCCTCGCTCGATGTGTACACGGATGCGTCGTCTCTCGGCTGGGGTTTTGTGACCAGTGCTCACCAGGCCGGCCAGGGGCGTTGGGATCCGTCCTTCCGTCGAGCTCACAGTACGGTGCGGGAGTTCGCGGCAGTGTGGTTTGCTCTGGGGAGGATTCGGGTGGCCCGCGGATCGACGATTCGGCTCCATTCGGACTGCTCTCCGGTGGTTCATTGCCTGAACCGCGGGGGTTCGATGCGGTCCTTGTCTCTTTGGGGTTGGTCGCTTCGGGTGACTCGTCTGCTGAGTTCTCGGGGTTTGGCTCTCCTGGCGGTTCACGTACGGGGCGTGTCCAACGTCTTGGCCGACGCCCTGTCTCGCTTCGTTCCCCTCTCCACGGAGTGGACGGTCGACGACGAGTCCTTCCGTTGGCTTTGCCAGACGTTCGGGCGCCCCGAAGTGGACCTCTTCGCGTCGGCGTGGTCGCAGCGTCTTCCCGTTTATGCGGCGCCCTTCCCCGATTGCGAGGCCGTCGGGGTCGATGCCTTTCGGCTAGACTGGTCGAGGTGGGGGTTTCTGCACCTCTTTCCCCCGGTTCGGCTGTTGCTCCAGGTCCTGACTCGCTTAGAGACTTACCGGGGGAGAGTTGTCCTTCTGGCCCCTTGGTGGCCGGCGCAGCCTTGGTTTCAGGCGCTGGTTGCTCGGTGTCCGAACCCGAGGGTTTTCCCGCGGCTCCGCCTCTTTCAGCAGATCGGGCCGGTACGTCACGTAGCTGGTTCGATCTTCTCCTCGAGTCTTCGCGTATGGTTTTTTTGACTAGTCTATCATCATCTCTATGGTGATCAGGTGGCCTCCTTGTTGGTGTCCCACCTGAGGGCTTCTTCTCGGCGGCAGTATGAAGTTTCCTGGCGGTCCTTCCGTTTCTTTTTGCGTCTTCGTCGTGTTAGCTCCTTGTCTGTTCGGGTGGTCTTGTCCTTCCTCTCGTGGTTGTTTCAGGACCGTCATCTTATGCCTAACACTGTCGCTTCGTATCGTGCGGCGCTGGCGGAGCCGCTTCAGCTTGCTTTCGGTATCGATGTTACGTCTGCGCCGTTTCGCAAGCTGTCTCGTGCATTGTTTCACCTCCGGCCTGCTCATGCGTCGCCTGAGCCGTCCTGGTCTTTGGACAGAGTGCTTGCTTTCCTTTCATCTCCTCGTTTCGTTGTGGCCCCTTCGGTCCAGGATTGTTTTTCCAAGGCACTTTTCTGGTTGGCTTTGGCCTCTGGGGGTCGGGTAGGGGAGCTTCATGCTTTCCTCCGACGCAGGGGTTTCTGCTCTTTTGGTCGTGGTGATAGTTTTGTTCGTTTGCAGCCGTCTCCTTCTTTTCTGGCGAAGAATGAGACTGCTGCGTTCCGGAGGGGTCCATGGGTGGTTGATGCTTGGTTGGTCAGGCCGGGGGTGCATCATGTTTTGTGTCCGGTTGCGGCGCTTCGCCGTTATTTGCGCGCCACAGCTTCTGTGTCCGGGGACGCGCTGTGGGTTGATCCGGTTTCCCTTCTTCCCTGTTCGCGGGTTCGGGTCTCTCAGGTCGTCCGCAGGGTTATTAGGTCCAGCCAGCCTGCGGTCTATCCCCGTGCCCATGACGTTCGTAAGTTCGCGGCTCTTGCTGCCGTCTTTGGGAATATGTCTTGGTCTGATATTCGGGCGCGGGGATTTTGGCGGTCGAACAGGGTCCTGGCTGCTCGTTACCTTGTGAATGTCCCTGGGCCTCGTCGGGCCTGTGTTGCTTTGGGTCGGCGGTTGCAGCCAGTTGTCTCGGCTTCGAGTTGAGGGGTGAGCGACGACCGCCTCCCGGGTAAGTCCCTCTTTTTCTGTCTGTGGGTAGTTAGCTCCGGGGAGCCGACGGGTCTCCCCCCATAAAACCAGCGTTGAATGTAATGAAACGCCATTTTCTGGGTGAGTCCCGGAGGCTCCCCGGCATCCCTCCCTCCCTCCGGTCGGCGGTTTTTCGCGTTTTTGACATCCAGCCTCAAGAACTGAGGTGTGGGTAGCCGGCGCGGGGGGTCTGGGGCTCCCCCTTCCCCCTCCCGGGGAGGGGGGAGCTGCGCAGACAGCGGCGCGGCAGTGTGTGACGTCACACTAGTTTGCTTGTTTTTCGGTTGGGGAGTTCTATCCACTAGTTCGGTTTTAGGTAGCAATTTTAACCAGAATAGGGGTTTGTTTTGGGGCGCTTACCTTTCTGGGTGCCTGTTCTGGTCGATGGCAGACATAGAATGCTTCCAACTACACGGGGGCTTCTATAGGCCATTGCTCCCCTTGCCTCTCTGAGGGGGGCCCGGTTCTGGCCGTGGTCCCCGGTAGGCCTAAGAACTCCATACACATGACTGATGCCAAAGTCTGACATTAGCATATCAGCCTGGGATAGCTCCGGGGAGCCTACGGGACTCACCCAGAAAATGGCGTTTCATTACATTCAACGCTGGTTTTTTGTTTTTTGAATATAAAAGTAATTATTATATATCATGCCATGTGTCCCAAGAAAGTCAGTGGTAAAGTTCAACCAAAGAAAATAGTTGTGAGTAGAGGCAGGTAGAGGATGTCCCTTCCTCATTAAGAAAATGTGTGAAGTATGGGAAGAACTAAAAAGTTTTGTTTAAAAAACTCACCCAGATGTACAAGGCCATTGCATTGACCTTTTTAATGACAATGTGATGTCTCACTACAAACAAGTGTTAAAATGTAGAGAAAAACAAGTGACTTTAGACAGATTCTTAGTAAGACAAGCAAGTAGTGAGCCACAACCAGGTCCTAGTGGTACTCCAGGAAAACATAGGAGAGAGAGAGTACCCTAGAGAAGTCATCACTGCTTGATGTTATAATGGAAGAGGGATTCCCCTTCCAAACACAGGAAGCCGGTCGGCCGAGCAGACAGCACGCTGGACTTGTGATCCTGTGGTCCTGGGTTCGATCCCAGGCGCCGGCAAGAAACAATGGGCAGAATTTCTTTCACCCTATGCCCCTGTTACCTAGCAGTAAAATAGGTACCTGGGTGTTAGTCAGCTGTCACGGGCTGCTTCCTGGGGGTGGAGGCCTGGTCGAGGAGCGGGCCGCGGGGACACTAAAAAGCCCCGAAATCATCTCAAGATAACCTCAAGATAACTAACACCTCTCCTCTTCCCTACCCCCTCCTCAGCATCTTCCATACCCCAACAAGAGTCATCAATATAGGTAAGCAATAACTTATATATACTTTAGTACTAAAGATTTGGGTGAATTAGGTATAAAATTTACTATGAAGTTAATATTTTGGGGAGTGTGGAACAGATTAATTCAATTTACATTATTTCTTATGGGAAAATATGTTTTGGGCTGCGAATTTTTAGCTTAAGACCTGTCTCTGGCAACAGATTAAATTTGAAAACCATGGTAACACTGTACTGACGGTTTTGGTCTCCTCCACCCTCTCACTTAACTTGCTTCAACTGTCTACCACTCTGTTTGCAAAAGAAAACTGTCCAATATTTTCTGGGGGGGAACTTACTAGGCTGATATGCTAATGTCAGACTTTGGCATCAGTCACGTGTATGGAGTTCTGTTGGCCTACTGGGGACAAACCCCTATTCTGATGAAAATTTTGCTACCAAAAGCCGAACAAGTGGATAGATCTCCACCTAAAAGAAACGAGCTAACGATCATGACGTCACATGTCGCTGCGCCGCTATCTGTGCAACTCCCCCCTCCCCAGGAGGGGAAAGGGGGAGCCCCAGACCCCCGTGCCAGCTATCCACCCTTCGGTTCTAAGGCTGATGCTAGAGGCAACGGTCCGGCTCCGGTGGTTGTTTCAGCACTGTACCTAGTGTGTGGTGATTGCTAGGTGGTGCGTGAGCTGGGAGTGATTCTCCAGTACTCGGGCTGCATGCGCCTAGGGTTTCCTTCCCTAAGTGCCTTGTAAGTACTGCCCTTGGGGCTTGGGGTTACCTTCCACAAGTTCCTTGGGTTCTGCCTCTGCTAGGCCGTTTACTGCTTGGTTTTCGGCTGCCCTTTGTGTGCTAGTGTGTTCTGTCAACCTTGTTAACCTTAGGGTGAGGGGCAGTTTTGCGCTGGTAGGGGCACGGGGTACTGTGCAGCTTGTTTTCACCAATCATAGCAGCCAGCTCTGTTCCGCTTGGGTACGCTGTTCTCCTGCGGGGTTTTCTTTTTCTTTTTGTTTGCCTGCCTGGTGGGGGTCTGCCTTGGTTGTTGCCCCCTGTGTACTGAGTACTCTAACCTTCTTCCGGTGGTTCTCCCTGCTTGGTCCCCGTGAGTGTACATGTCCCGGGGGTTCAAGTTTTAGAAGATTGTTTGGTAGACTTGGGCGCCGGTTAGCAGTACCCAGCCTGGGATTACCTGGGCGAGTTATTACCTGCCGATGGATGTGTCCCTGGAGTCCCCCCTCGCTTTGTGCGAGTTCGAGGGTTGCTCAGTCCTCTTGACTCCAGGTGACCCTCACAGTTTTTGCCTCCATCTGATGCCTGAGGGGTCAGTGGCACCTTCGACCCGAAGTCCTGTGAGTTTCGTTGCTTGTTTGTGACTTGGTTACCCGGTCTTATGCTGACTATGCGAGTGCAGGCAGCGCTGGAGTTGCACATTGAGTTCAGGTGGTGGCAACGCGCTGGGTTTTCTGTGGGGAGCCCCTACGGCTCCCTGGAGCTTATTGGGCTAATGTATGTTATATTAGACCGGGACATTAGCTAAGGAGATCAGACCTAACAGGGACCAGCGCCAGAACCTGGCCCCTTCAGAGAGGTTTCAGTGAGCAATGGCCCTGGAAAACCCCCTTGTGGTTGGGGTTTTCCTTATCTGCCATCGACCGGGGTTAGGCACCCAGAAAGGTAGGCAAAACAAAACAAATCCCACATGGTAAAAAACTAAAACAAAAACCGAACAGAGAGGTAGAAACTCCCTACAATCCCAAGGAAGCGAGCAAACATCACTCTGCCCCGCCGATCGTTCGTGCAGCCCTCCTTGCCTCGAGAGGGGGAGGGGGGAGCCCTGGACCTACCGTGCCGGCTGCCTAGCATCAGTTCGTAAGCTAATGTCAACCGGGATAGATGCTTCTCTGGCCTCAGTTTCCTAGGCAGTGTTTGCCTTGTGTGGCGTTCACTGCTGAGTGTTGTGTTGTGCGGTGGCCAGGAGTACCTCATCAGTGCCGGGGCTGCATACGCTTAGGGGCTTCCTTCCCTAAGCACCCTGTAAGTACTGCCCCTGCGTGACAGGGTTATCTTCCCTGGGGCGTTCAGAATTCATTCCTGTAGAGGTTCTTGCTGCTCGGCATTTGCCTCGCCATTGGGGCCAGCTGGAGCTTGGGGCCCTTGTTTGGCCCTGGGAAGAGACTGGTATTGTGCTGGTTAGGGCATCAAGGTGTTGCGCGACCTGCCACCTAAGTGGCGACCGGTTCCTGTTGCCTCTGGAGACTGTGTACTTTTGCGGGGTTTTTCTTTTGTTTTTATTTTCATTTGCCTGGTGGGTGTCTGTCTAGTACAGTATGGCTATAGTTCCACTGGTAGTGTTTGGTGGCCCTCTGCTAAGTCCCCGTGATTGTACACGTCGCAGGGGTTTTCAGTGTTGTCCTCTACCCCCCTTGTTTTTTTGGGGGGGGTTTCTTAACCGGTTAGTAACAGTCAGCCTACGGGCCCTGGAAACCCCTGTCTGGGCTCGGTGGACCATTGAATGTGTCTTCCGGGTTCCAACCCGTCTTGTACGGGATCGTTGGTTGCTGTGCCCTTGTCTTCGGGTGACAGTTGCCACTTTTACCTCCGTCATGCAGCCTGTTGGGTCACTGACACCTTGACCCAGAGTCTTGTGAGAGAGATTCTCTGCTTGTTCTCCAGTACTCTCCTGATGTTATTACTGTTCAGAGTACAGGCGGCATCCGTGTTGCAAGCTAGGTTACGTTGCTGCAACATGCTAGGTTGGTTTCCCACTCAGATGCCCCGGGGCCGCCCGGTTTTGGTTAGGTGCTGTTCGCCCCTTTCCCTCCCTGTTCCCGGCTCCAGACTGTCTGCAGGTTTAGGGGTTGGGGCCGAGACTCAGGCGGTTTTCGAGGGCTGCCCCGTTCGGGTTGGGGACGGAGGTTTTCGAGCCTGTTCCTCCTGCCAAAGCTTCTGGGTCTTACCAGCGGCCCTTTCTTGCTGCCTTTCCCATGGACTCTAACTTTTTTTTTTTTAGGGCAAAGGGCTTGGAGTACGGTTCTGCCCCGGGGCCTCTGTTGCGGGTTCCCGGGGCTGTGGGGGATGCCTGCTAGCAGTTCTAGGGCAGTTGGCCCCCTACCGGGGTTATCTGCTCCTGGGCGGAGTTTTTCGCCCATCCAATCTGCTTGCTTCCCACTTTTGCTGGCATGTTTTCGTATGTTTTGCATCAGCCACAGCCCTCTCTTCTGGTGGCCATTTTCTTCTGCCGGTTTCCCAGCGTGGCCACCAGGGCGGCGTTGCGGTTTGTTTGCATGCACCTGGGTGTACGAGCGAGCGTCTTGCATGAGTTTTTCACCTTTTTTCAGGGGTTTTATTCTCCTGTTGTCGTTTCTTTGCTTTTCTGGTGTTTTCTGCCTGTTTCCTGTTCCTCTGGGAACGTTTGAGGGTTGATTTTACACCAGGTTTTCCAATTTTGTCTGTTTTGGGTCTGGGCCCATGGGTTTGGGCTCAGTGTCCCTGTCTGTTATGCTTGCTCCCACATCTTGTCCCTCGGTTTTTTGGTCTGTTTTGACCGTTTCCCTGGGGGTTCTGTCTGGGGGGCTGTGCTTTGCCTTTCTGTGGTGTATCTCCGCTGGCAAATGTGGTGGTTTGGGCTCCCCCTGGTTCGATTCTGGGTTCCTTTGGGCTCTTTAGTTTCGTTCCGGAGGTTCCTTCCTCTTGGGCCCCCTTTGTGGGTTCAGCGGGTTTTGTTTCCTCGGGTGTGACCTGGTTCTGCCTTTTGGGATTCCGGGGTCTTTCTGGCTTGCAGACTGGCTTTTTGGGTCTTGGCATGTGTTGTGGTCGTGCTGGGACTTTGGGGTTTTGTTGTCGAGGTGGGCCTTTTGATGCAGTTATGTGCCTTCTTCGCCTGGCTGTCGTGGTGCTCTCTACGCACTGGTCGGCAGCTTGTAATTTTCTTTTCACGTGTATGTGTGTGCATACACATGTGCATGTACATGTGTACACTGTGTGTGTGCACATGTGTATGTGCATACACATGTGTAATTATCTAAGTGTAGTTACAGGATGAGAGCTACGCTCGTGGTGTCCCGTCTTCCCAGCACTCTTTGTCATATAACGCTTTGAAACTACTGACGGTCTTGGCCTCCACCACCTTCTCACTTAATTTGTTCCAACCTTCTACCACTCTATTTGCGAAGGTGAATTTTCTTATATTTCTTCGGCATCTGTGTTTAGCTAGTTTAAATCTATGACCTCTTGTTCTTGAAGTGCCAGGTCTCAGGAAATCTTCCCTGTCGATTTTATCAATTCCTGTTACTATTTTGTATGTAGTGATCATATCACCTCTTTTTCTTCTGTCTTCTAGTTTTGGCATGTTTAATGCTTCTAACCTCTCCTCGTAGCTCTTGCCCTTCAGTTCTGGGAGCCACTTAGTAGCATGTCTTTGCACCTTTTCCAGTTTGTTGATGTGCTTCTTAAGATATGGGCACCACACAACAGCTGCATATTCTAGCTTTGGCCTAACAAAAGTCATGAACAATTTCTTTAGTATATCGCCATCCATGTATTTAAATGCAATTCTGAAGTTAGAAAGCATAGCATAGGCTCCTTGCACAATATTCTTTATGTGGTCCTCAGGTGATAGTTTTCTATCTAGAACCACTCCTAGATCTCTTTCTTTATCAGAATTCTTTAAAGATTTCTCACATAATATATAGGTTGTGTGGGGTCTATGTTCTATTCCACATTCCATAACATGACATTTATTAACATTAAATTCCATTTGCCAAGTGGCGCTCTATATACTTATTTTGTCCAGGTCTTCTTGAAGGGCATGACAATCATCTAAATTTCTTATCCTTCCTATTATCTTAGCATCATCAGCAAACATGTTCATATAATTCTGTATACCAACTGGTAGATCATTTATGTACACAATAAACATCACTGGTGCAAGAACTGAACCCTGTGGTACTCCACTTGTGACATTTCTCCATTCCGATACATTGCCTCTGATTACTGCCCTCATTTTTCTATCAGTCAGAAAATTTTTCATCCATAATAGAAGCTTACCTGTCACCCCTCCAATATTTTCCAGTTTCCAGAACAACCTCTTATGTGGAACTCTGTCGAAAGCCTTTTTTAGGTCCAGATAGATGCAGTCAACCCAACCATCTCTTTCCTGTAATATCTCTGTGGCTCGATCATAGAAACTGAGTAAATTCGATACACAGGATCATCCAGATCGAAAACCATACTGTCTGTCTGATATTATATCATTTCTCTCCAGGTGTTCTACCCATTTAGTTTTGATTAGTTTTTCCAATACTTTCACCATTACACTTGTCAATGATACAGGTCTATAATTGAGGGCATCTTCCCTGCTGCTACTTTTGTAGATTGGAACTATGTTAGCCTGTTTCCACACGTCTGCTACGATTCCTGTACACAGGGATGCCTGAAAGATCACTCGGTGCTCTACCATTCAGCTCCATTCGGACTGTTCTCTGGCGGTTCTTTGCCGAAACCACAGGGTTTCTCCATGTGGTTCCTGTGCCCTTGTCTCAGGGTGACGGTCGCCACTTTTATCTCCGTCATGCTGCCTGTTGGGTCACTGACACCTTGACCCGGAGTCTTGCGAGAGGTGTTCGCTGCTTGTTCTCCAGTACTCTTCTTATGTCCTTACTATTCAGAGTACAGGCGGCATCCATGCTGCAAGCTAGGTTTAGGTTGCTGCAACGTGCTAGGTTGATTTTTCACCCAGATGCCCCAGAGCCATCCCGTTTTGGTTAGGTGCTGTTCGCCCCTTTTCCTCCCTGTTCCCAGCTCCTGACCGCCTGCGGGTTTCTGGGTTGGGGCGGGGTTTAGTTGGTGCCGAGACTCGGGCGGCTTCGGGGGCTACCTCGTTCGGGTTGGGGATGGAGGCTTTCGAGCATGTTCCTCCTGCCAAGGGATCTGGGTCTTACCAGCAGCCCTTTCTATGCTGCCTTTTCCCTGGACTCTTCCTTTTCTTTAACCCTTAAACCGCGCAATACATTAATAAATGATTTTAGTAACAAAACCGAAACCGCGCAATACATTAATCGATGATTTTGCGTCTAACGCTATAATTTAAACGCCCCGTGTGGGATAGGGGTAGTCATCGGGGAGCCTGCACCTGACCATAAACAAACGCCACCTGGGAAAAAAATCTCGCGTAGGCTGCCATTGTGTAGAGGCTTCAGTTACCTGGTGGACACCATGGCGAGCGCATTAAGTTCCATCGACCGTCCCTGCTCAACGAGGCGTTCCTCGCGACCTCTGACCGAGGATGAAATTAATAAGAATTTGTTCCCAGATGGTGATGAATCTGATATTGATGACTCAGACTTTGATCATGACAACACACAGCCCTCGGAGGTGGATACGACCGACGACGAGTGTGAACATGCTGGCTCCACCAGGGCTAGGCCTAGCATCTCGCCCATGCCTCCTCGCCCTCACTTGACTCCACTTCGTGCCAGACCCCACAGTTCATGTGCAGTTTTGCAGGATATTGATGTTTGTTCGACGAGTCTGAGGAAGGTGAATCATTTTCCGGTTTTAGTGACTAAGAATCGGAAAATAGTTTCGGTGCTAGTGCCAGTGGAGTGTGTGGTGTTGCCAAGCGACATTTTGTTGCGTTAGCAGCATCTGGCCCAGCCATGCGGCACCGCTTGGCACCACATGGGGACGGTGATGAACAAAGACCCTCAACATCAAGTAATTTTCCGTCAACGTCCATGCCTGCCCCTACTGTTCCTAGACCTGCTTCAGCTCCTGGTCAACGGTTTCCTTGCCGTGGTGTCGATATTGGCTCTCGAAAGACAACAGGTGTTTTTGTGTGGAGTAATGGGACAGATTTTGTTCCACAAATTCCTGTGTTTGATAATTCAGATGTTGGGAGTACAGACTTTTTCCCTGATAAAGGTGCAGATATGTGTGAAATGGACTATTTTACCGCATATTTCAATGAGCCGCTGATGGAATATATTGTTCAGGAAACAAACAAATATGCGGCTGATCTCATTGGTGAGGAGGAATTATCAGATTTTTCACATTTACAGCGATGGAAAGATACGACTGTGGGTGAAATATATGTGTTTTTGGCACTGTGGATGTTGATGAAACATTGTGTCAAACACGTAATTGATCATTATTGGAGAAAGACCATACTGTTCCAACACCAATGTTCGGCAAATATATGTCTCGAGACCGATTTGCGATAATCCTCAGGTGTCTTCATTTTGCAAATGATGAAGACCAGAATGATGATGATAGACTTTGGAAGGTAAGGCACGTCCTGCATGAACTTATTGGAAAGTACAGGGATCTCTACGTACCAGCTCAGAAGCTGGTGATTGACGAATCTCTTGTGCATTTCAAAGGACGTCTTGCCTTCAAGCAGTATATTCCCTCCAAAGGCCACCAATTTGGATTGAAATTCTTTGTACTCTGTGACTGTGAAACAGGAATTGTGTTACACATGATCATGTATACGGGTACAAATGTAGACATTCCTGCTAATGACCAACATGGCTTCTCGGGTAGTGTTGTGAAGTCACTGCTTGCACCATATCTGAACAAGGGCCACATATTGTACAGAGATAACTATTATAACAGTTTCTTGCTAACCAGGTTCTTGCTTGATAATAGAACTGGAGTGTGGGGCACAGTGAAGGCAAAATGAAGAGAAATGCCAGTGTTTCCAGGTGCTATGCAGGTTGGTGATTGTGAGCTAAGGAAAACAGATGCAATGCTTTCAGTGCGGTGGAAAGACAGGCGTGAAGTGAAGATCTTGACCACCATTCACAATGGTACAATGTTGGACAGTGGCAAAGTGAACAGAACGACTAAACAAATAATCTATAAGCCAGATTGTGTCTTGGACTATAACATCAACATGCATTTGGTGGATAAATGTGATATGATGGTAAGGGCAGTGGAGTGTGTATGCAAAACAGTCAAGTGGACCAAGAAAATGTTTTTCCACCTTGTTGATGTAACAATGCTGAACAGTTACAATATGTATCTTGTCAAAACAGGTGGTAAACGAAATTTCCGTGCATTCAGTTTTACTGTAGTGACAATTACAATTATTGAAAGGTGTTGTCCTTTCTCTCTTGGTTGTTTCAGGACCGTCATCTTATGCCTAATACTGTCGCCTCGTATCGTGCGGCGCTGGCGGAGCCGCTGCAGCTTGCTTTCAGTATTGATGTTACTTCTGCGCCGTTTCGCAAGCTGTCTCGGGCGTTGTTTCACCTCCGGCTTGCTCATGCGCCACCTGAGCCGTCCTGGTCTTTGGACAGAGTGCACTTCTATCTTTCCACTCCTCGTTTTGTGGTGGCCCCTTCGGTTCAAGATTGCTTTGCTAAGGCTCTTTTTTCTGTTGGCATTAGCCTCTGGGGGTCGTGTGGCGGAGCTTCATGCTCTTCTCCGGCGCAGGGGTTTTTGCTCCTTTGGTCGTGGTCTTCGGTTTGTTCGTTTGCAGCCGTCTCCCTCTTTTCTGGCGAAGAATGAGACTGCTGTTTTCCGGAGGGGTCCTTGGGTTGTTGATACGTGGTTTGTCAGGCCGGGGGTTCACCATGTATTGTATCCGGTTGCGGCCCTCCGCCGTTATCTGCGCGCCACGGCTTCAGTGTCCGGGGACGCGCTTTGGGTTGATCCGGTTTCCCTTCTTCCCTGTTCGCGGGTTCGGGTCTCTCAGGTCGTCCGCAGGGTCATTAAATCCAGCCAGCCTGCGGTCTATCCCCGTGCCCATGACGTTCGTAAGTTCGCTGCTCTTGCCGCCGTCTTCGGCAATATGTCTTGGACTGACATTCGGGCGCAGGGATTTTGGCGGTCGAACAGGGTCCTGGCTGCACGCTACCTTGTTAACGTTCCTGGGCCCAGTCGGGCCTGTGTTGCCTTAGGTCGGCGGTTGCGGCCCGTGGTCTCGGCTTCGTCTTGAGAGGTGGAGCACCGACCGCCTCCTGGGTAAGTGCCCTTGGTTTTTCTTGGTAGTCATTGGTGAGGTAGCTCCGGGGAGCCGCAGGGGCTCCCCCCAGAAAACCAGCGTTGAATGTAATGAAACCCCATTTTCTGGGTGAGTCCCGGAGGCTCTCCGGCATCCCTCTCGCCCTCCGGTCGGCGGTTTTTCGCGGTTTTTGATGTCCATCCTCAGAACTGGGGTGTGGATCGCCGGCTCGGGGGTCTGGGGCTCCCCCTTCCCCCTCCCGGGGAGGGGGGAGCTGCGCAGACATGCGGCGCGGCTCGTGTGACGTCATGCTAGTTTGCTTGTTTTTCTTTTGGGGGAGTTCTGTCCACTCGTTTGTCAATTTTGTTGTTAACCAGAAGAGGGGTTTGTTTTGGGGCGCTTACCTTTCTGGGTGCCTGTCCCGGTCGATGGCAGATATGGAATGCTCCAAATCACATGTGCATTCTATGGGCCATTGCTCCCCGTGCCTCTCTGAGGGGGCCAGGTTCTGGCTCGTGGTCCCCGGTAGGCCTAGAACTCCACCCACATCGACTGATGCAAAATAGTTAGGATATCCATATCAGCCATGGATAGCTCCGGGGAGCCTCCGAGACTCACCCAGAAAATGGCGTTTCATTACATTCAACGCTTTTTTTTTTTTTTTTTGGAGATATATACAAGAGCTGTTACATTCTTGTACAGCCACTAGTACGTGTAGCGTTTCGGGCAGGTCCCTGAAATACGGTCCCCGCCGCGAAGAATCGTTTTTTCGTCCAAGTACACATTTTACTTTTGCGTTAAACAGAGGCTACAGTTAAGGAATTGCGCCCAGTAAATCCTCCCCGGCCAGGATACGTACCCATGACATAGCGCTTGCAGAACGCCAGGCGAGTGTCTTACCACTACACCACGGAGACTGTACTAATCTTCTAAACTTATAATAATAATAATCATAGAACAACTATTCCTGCAGAATATACTAAGTGAAACTTAAATTTACCACCCAGCAGTGAGTATTGATTGATAACACTCAAGAAAATTCAGTTATTTTCCTAGCTATCCATTCTTGAAGAGGTTCAGGGCAATGTGCCTTTCATTTCCATGGTGTTCATTTTGAAACTTTAATATAATCATTAGTGTGCTTTGGAAAAATTGAATACCTCCATGCAAAGATCAAAATGCGTTACACCACATTTAAGATATCATATTTGAAAGTTAAGAAGCAAGACCAAAGAGCAGAATCTCAACTCCTGCAAGCACATTTAGGTCCAAAACAGGTAGAATCCAGAGTAGGTGGAGGTAGAAAGGGTGTTGGTAGTAGTAGGTAGGGCAAATATGGGTGGAATAGACAGGTGATTGGGGCAGGAGTGGACTGGGTGTGGTTAGTGAGAATTATTTGTTGGAATTGTCTTTCCCCAGCACAAGGTAAGGTAACCCCTAACTCTTCTGCCTGTCAGTGACGTGTGAGTTAATTCCTTCAAACTTTCTCTCATAACTCATTCCCTCTGGAAAGTGTGTAACAATTGTTCACAAATTCTGAACTCTTCATCTATACTCACACAGCAGTAATTGTGGACTTGATTGTAAATCAATTATCAGGTCGTGTTTTAAGAATAAATGGTAGGATAAAGCCTTAGATGAATTGTGGGAGGAAGAGCTTTAAGCGTACTAATAAGTGAAAAGACACTCGCCCCACACTTCGCGAGCGATTTTCCCTGGGTTCATATCGTGGCCGGGGAGGATTGACTAGGCACCAATCCTTAACTGTATGCCTCTGTTCACCCAACAGTGAATGGGTACCTGGTTGTTAAACAATTTGGCAGGTTGTATTCCAGGAAAATTAGGATTAAGGACCTGACCGAAACACATGCATTCTTGTGGCTTTACAAGAATGTAAGAACTTTTGCATATAAAAATAAAATAACATATAATAATAAAAATAATTTGCCCCTATACCTACTGGTATAAAAGGAAAATATTAAGTGCGAAGATTTGGAAGATATTCAACCAATACTGATATAGCAAAATAGGCTGATACCAGTTAAAAAATTGGCTGATATCACTGAGACAGTTCTATAGCTTGTATTCCTAAGTATTCACTTATAAACAGTACTCAATTTCTTATTGTATTAGAAAATAAGGTGTAAGTTATTAATAGCTTTTATTTTGTATAGGTTATGTTGTGAGTGGACCCTGGATATGGAAGGTGTAAAGAAGTCCCTGGCATCGCAAGAGGTCACATCAGTCATGTTGTTATTCTATGCTTGGATACTATCTCATCCATTTTGGTATGTGATAGATCCTCACAAATTTTATGATCAGCTATTTTGTCTATGTACTTTTGTACTATAAAAATTCTTAACAGTATCATGTATTTTACCACGATATTGTTTGAGTAGGTTATAACTTCAATCTAGTTTTACGAAAAATTAATCAAATTAATGGCTGTTTTGTTATTTTTTAATTGCAGCCATTGATCGTTACTGTCCATTTTGATAGCAAGGAAAAGAACTGTAAATTTGTAAAGGGTACATGATATGAATGAGTAATTTTTGTACTATCATTAACTATTCAGCAATTAATGTTTGATTTATATTGTTAATACAATGTGTTCGTCTTGTATCTCTAAGTTGGCAGTCGTTGGCTGCCAGTATATGAAACAAGTCAGTTTTTGATGGTTGTCATTTCTTTTATTGTATATGTACATATGAATATACATAAAAAGAAAAATACTTAGTTCCTTCATTTTTTTTGTGAAGCTGTGCTTTATTAATTTTAAAGAATTATTGTTTTTGTTTATTGTATGATTGTTTTATTAATTTTAATATATTTGTATTTAGTTACAATTAGTACCTGTTCAATTTAATTATACCATAACATATGTGGTATGTTTCAAGAATTATAAAAGTGCCTTAATGGTACCCGTCCTACAAGTTTTCATTCCACTAATGTTGTTTAGTGATAAAATCTAGATTCCTCATCCCAGAGCACAAGACTTTGTTCAGTTGTCTAGTCGCATAAAACAAGAAAGCTCTTTGATTTATTTTTGTAAAGATTTTGTAATTATTGTCATGTTCCATAAAGAATATGAGTATGTCTTAAAGATTTCTTGTTTTTTTACCCAAATGTATTTAGCTTTTACTTTAAAACTGCCATTTAAAGTGCTGGAACTGGCTCAGCAAAAACAAGAAACACTGCTTATATAATTTAATGTTTTAGCTTAAAGAGAGAACTTTCAAGGTAAGTTTCACTCTTCATTTAAGAAATGTATAAAATTGAATTTTTTCCATTAAAGTAAATCATATGCCAGCATGATTTGCACCACTGCAAACCGCACAAAATTTAAATACAAGTAAGGTGTTGAGCAAAGTGAATCACTTCTTTCTGAGCCTGAGCCATCATGGTCCACCCAGGACTCATAACTCCCTCCAGGCTCTCTCCTCAACCTTATTCCCTCAAGATGACAAACAGTTTTGCAAATAGTCTAGCTGGCAAAATTAGGGTATTGAGAACTCAATACCCATTGAGTTGCAATATTGAATGCAACTCAAGTGAGTACTCAGAAACCAGCTCATTGTGAGGCAAAAAGAGAGAGAGTAACATGCTCATCAATTTAATTATGCCATAATTTTCCACACTTCTTGCAAGCACAGGTGGGGAAGAGCTCCATGAAGAGGAAAAACAGTGGCAAAAAAGTCTCTGCAAAATCCCAGGTTATGAATCCAACTTTCCTGGCAGCAGTTAAAAAGGCACCCCCTGAAGAAATGAGACCACCACCTTCAGTCAAACCTGGCCCAGTGGATAAACCATGCAGGTAAAGTTTAGACTGTCACACAGCCACTCGAGACCTCTGAGTAAATCTATGGGCTCAACACAACCAGACTTTCTTCTAAGGCAAGATATGCCTCAGAAGAGACAGACAGACACACCATCATGGGGAGCCGAGCGGACAGCACGCCGGACTTGTGACCCTGTGGTCCTGGGTTCGATCCCGGGTGCCGGCGAGAAACAATGGGCAGAGTTTCTTTCACCCTATGCCCCTGTTACCTAGCAGTAAAATAGGTACCTGGGTGTTAGTCAGCTGACACGGGCTGTTTCCTGGGGGTGGAGGCCTGGGCGAGGACCGGGCTGCAAGGACACTAAAGCCCCGAAATCATCTCAAGATAACCTCAAGATGCCATTCCAAAACCAGGCTTAGCCAAGTACGAAACTACAATGGAGCCAAATGGGACTTCCTTTAGATCAGACACTCTTGCATACCTAGCTAGGAGACATAGACAATGATTGGGTGCCCATATCAATCAGTTGTCAAATTAGGCTAGGACTCAGACACTCAAAAGCAAAAGTGATCAAAGAATGACATGAGTAAGCTTGGTGAACATTCTAGGTACAGTACTCCTAGGTATCACTCCAGAAGGTAAGAGCCCGAATGTGGTAGGGGTGTGCCAGATCTGAAACACCAGCCAATCCCTGAACCTTTGATGGACTCTCACATACAGTATTTTATACCTATTTTAAAATTACTGTACATGATAATATACCTGTAAGTATTTAATATTGTAATGTGCTGATAAACAAAACAGGTATGTTCTACCACTGCCTTAAAGCATATGTCAATTTAATATCTGATATTAGCTGTCATTTCAAAAAATTTCTACAGAATTAAGATGAGAGTTTGGCTAGGGCTAAAATATCTAAATTATTGGAATCGGCTAAAAATTTTATGTATCCCGTAGCCCTTGCGCAGTGCTGCTGCTAATAGCCGACAACACCACTGTGCACAAAAACAAAAACTAAAACAAACATTCCTTATAAGACTATTAACCCTTAACCACTGCATTGCTCTGTATTAAAATACGGCACACCTGTGGTGCATTGAAAATTAATTCTTAACACAAAATTATTTTCTCTTCTTATATTGTTAAAATGCAGTCTCTGATCACGGGAAACTAAAAAAAAAATATTGCATGTGGCATACTTTAGCCGCGATGGAGCTGGGAAGTTGAGTATATTATGGGCACTGAGCGATGGAGCTGGGAAGTTGAGTATATTATGGGCACTGAGCGATGGAGCGCTCAAGGTCACTAGGCCCCGCCACCCCGTGGGACGGATGTTGCTGCGAATATAATGTTTCACAATTATTTTAATGTTTATCATTCATTTCTTCTCTGGTTTTATGCTGCAATATTATTCAAAAGTGTGTAATTTGTGGAATTTTTATACAGTAGTTCAATATGTGGAACATCGCTTTCCTCAAAATTATGGGGCTCATATATGTGACGTGTATTATATTGTACGATCAATCAAACTGTGTTTTTGCTCTTATTACACTATATACAGCCCGTCCTCCAAAAATGGGGTGGTAAATGTAAGGAGACAAATAAGTGCAATTATGTACTATTCATAGCAGTTAGGAATTGTACTTATTTTCACTTAGTATTAAATCGTACTGTCAAATATATTGTGAATATTTGAGTTTACCCCAAAAACTGAATAGAAAACCACAACCTCACCTAACCGTCTTAGTTTTTGAAGATAATAATTTTATTGCTTCTTAATTACAATTAGTACTTAACCTATAGCTATATTGATATTACAGTTTTATAAAACTAATAAAACAAAACTAAAATATATCAATAAATTGTAAAATAACTCAGGATATTTTAAAATTTTGTATAAAATCTATATTGTTTAATAAACCAGAAATTTTTTTTTTTTATATTTAAAACTTGTGTAATACAAATTGAAATTGAAAATTTCATCCTAAAATTCTGTGTGTCTTAACAGAAAACGAGGGGAATTAAATCGGGGGAGGGAGTTGGGTAAATGTAACAGCCCCATAAGTGCAATTATGCACTGGTTATGACAGTTAGAAAGTGTACTTATTACACTTAGTATTAAATCGTACTGTCAATTCGGAGGATGGGTTGCTATATACACACATTGTACAGTGTGGGCTGCCACACCCAGGCAGCCCTCCCTCACTCCTTCAACACCTAACTCGCCAACATTACTCCTCGCACAATACTGTGTGGTGTTATTACACTATATATATAATGTTACTCAGGCAACCGGGACAGAATGTCGGCTATCACGTTGAGCCAGCCCGGTAGGTGGATAATGGAAAGATTGAAGTCCTGTAGGTACAATGCCCACCTGAGGTTGCGTTTATTCTTCCCCTTCATTTGATTCGTGAAGATTAGTGGGTTATGGTCCGTGTACACTTCCACTATATTACCTGTGAGGTAAACTTCAAACTTTTTACATGTTAACACTAGCGCCAATGCCTCTTTTTCTACCACTGAAAAATTGTGTTGCGCCTTGTCAAATTTCACAGAGTAATAATATACTGGGTGTTCCACTTGATCATCCCCAGTTTGCAACAACACTGCACCAGCACCAGTCAGACGCGTCAACATGAATTTTAAATGGTCGGTCGAACCTTGGACTAGCAAGCACTGGGGCGGAAGCTAAGATCAATTTCAAATTTTTAAATGCCTCTGCACAGTCTGATGACCACTTAAATTTAACGGTCTTCCGCAACAAGTCCGTGAGAGGAGTGGCACCACTGGAAAAGTTCTGACAAAAGCGTTGATAGTACGCACACATACCGATAAAACGTTGAATGTCCTTTTTAGACTGAAGCACGGGATACTCCAGAATGGCACTGATTTTATCTTGCCGAGGTAACACTTTTCCTTGGCCCACTTCATAACCGAGGTACGTCACTGTGCCTTGGCCAAAATGACACTTTTTTGCATTCAAGGTCAGATTTGCATTTTTCAAAACTGTGAACAACTGGCATAACCTAGCTATGTGGTCAGCCCAATTACTATCAAAGAGCACAATATCATCTAAATACGCCCGACAATTTGGCACATTAGCGAGCAAAGAGTTCATTAGCCTCTGGAACGTGGCAGGGGCATTACGAAAAAAAAAACTTTAATACTTTCTCTACTTTTAATACTTTCTGATCATTTGTAAACATAGTTGATGCCTATTTTATTACTTAATAATCAACCCCAAGCTCGGTCTTTACACGCTCTTTGAGAAACAAGAATCGTCTTACGTCTGGCAGGGAACACAAACACCTCGCTATGCGTCTCACTAATATAATGTAGCTTATTTAGCTCAATTTGACCTCTGGTTTCCAATTGAGGAACCCAGGGTCATAACACGTGTGTTACGTCGTCCGCAAATTGGACGATAATGGTGTCCCTGTACTTTGGTTGGGGCAGGTTATTTACAAAAATGTTGAAGAGTACCGGGCTCAGGCACGGCCCTTGGGGGACTCCAGCTGTTAGGGTGAAGGCTGCTGCCGCTTTTGCCTTGAAGCTGAGAGTAACGTGTCTGTTCTTTAGGAAATTTCTGATCACCCTGAGGAGGGGTCCAGTTTTGGGCTGGTAACTCTGCTAATTTGTACATCAGACCATCGTGCCATTGGCTGTCGAAGGCCTTGTGTACGTCTCTCATCGCAATCAGGGCTACCTGTTTTTCTTGGCGAATTGAGCTTACAGCATCGTAGATGATGTTTATTGAGTGCTGGGTTGACCTTTGTGCTTGAAAGCCAAACTGTTTTTCTGTGAAGAGGTTGTTGTACTTCTTGTAGTAGTTGAGACGGTTGGACGTGATTTTTTCAAAGCACTTTTCTATTGTATCTAAGAGGGAGATTGAACAGTAGTTGCCAGGCTGGTGGGAGTTTTTCTTGGGTTTGGGAATGAATATCATCTTGGCTGATTTGAAAGCTATGGGAATGTGACCAGATGCTAGCATGGCGTTGAATAAGTTGATTAGGGATTGCAGAAGATTGCCTGGTAGGAATTTGATCTGCTTTGCTTTGATCCCCGATGGTCCTGGGGCTTTATCTCGGATGCTTTTAATGACTCCTCTCATCTCTACCATTGTTATGAGTCTTGTTAGAGGGTGGTCGTCTTGGAGGGTTATCAGGTCTATCAAGGGGATGCTGAGTAGGGAGGCAGTGTTTCCTGTGGTACATTGGTTGACACGGTTGAAGTGAATGTTATTGAAGGCTCTGCTGTTTGAAACTGAGTGTCTTTTTTTTTCATTTACCCAGTCAAACACTAGGTAAGACGGTGGGCGGTGAGGACTCGGAAGAGATGTTATCTGGTGCTGTATGGTGAGGTTTGGATTTAAGTGTGGGACAAGATATAGAAGTACAGTAATTACTCTATATTTAGGTTGTTTTTTTTTCCTTTCATGAGTATACGGCCACCTACGAAGAGCATCCAGTATGGTCAAACTTCCCACCCATATCTCCTATGTTGGCATGGATCAAAGGGATATCTTTAAGCGATATACTGGTTAAGGCTAGTTTTCCATCGACACTTTGATCCGTTGATGGAGTGTCAGCTAAGCATTCTTGATACGACAAAACAATCTGTAAACCTTGATACCTGTGTCAGGGTCGAGGTGGTCCTACAATTAATAGATATGGCATATTTACTGTGGATAGTTACTGTAATGTGATTAAAATTAATGTCCACGGAGCTTGGTGTAGATCTGTAAATTTGTCAAGGCAGACAAAGGTTTGTTGCAGTAAATATTAGTCCCTAAAATAGTTACCTGGTGCCTGCATCAAAGAAAAGCAAGCAACCTGCAAAACAGTATTTTAATATATGGGTTTCATTATAAGTTTTACCTTGATGAGGGGGCAGCCTACCTAAATAAGCAAACAATTCTTCTCATTGCTTTAATATGAAATTGGTTACGTGAAAAAGATGTCAATAAAACTAGTCATATGTACGAAAATTTTATTGAATTACTCAAACTAGGAATGCTAACACGCTACAACACATTGCATGGTATCAATGCATAGCCCTGACAATATAGCTAGCAGCATCATTCAAGTAGGGTAAACACTTGTACAGGCAGGTAGTGGGCTCCTGCTTGTGAGATATGTGATTCTATTGATGTGATCAATGAAATCTTTTACATTTCAAACACCAGATAAACTTAAGAGTGGTGGATAAAAAAAAATTATATTTATTTAATGGCACTTACATGTATGAACACACACACATTTGTGTCATACTACATTTGTGCTTGTTACACTGTGTACATGTGTATTTGTAAATATATACCTGTGAATACATGAATGCATTTTATTATATATCATGTTTGTCAGAGCAATATTATTAAAACATTCTTTCAAATATTACTTAACCTAAAAAAATTTTAAATTAAATTTTCATGGTCTTTTGTGTATGAAAAACAGTTTAACCGAGTGATCAGATGTAAAAATATCATGCAAAGGCAAACAGTTGAACAAGAGTATCTTCAAGGCCATATTCAGAATGCACATCTTCAAGACCACATTCAGTTACAAACTTATTGATGCACACTACAAGATGTGCCATAAAAAATACTGATATTGACAAGTTCATTAACAATATTAAATAAAAATGAAATTTTTTTTGGCCATAAGACACATTCAAAAACTAGGCAGGTTTGAACTTCTATTCAAAAAGATTTGCTGAATAAAGTAGTATGTGGTTATCATGCATGAAATAGTTGCCACTAGCAAATAAAAAAACAAGTTCAATTTGTTCAAATAGCCATCCTAAGAAGCCTCAGAACTGGGAGATGACAAAGTGGTAGAACATGCAGCAAGTCCCTTTTCCCCAGTAGAGAATAACTCGCTGTAAAGAAAGTATTCACTGACTAACAGTAATACGTCAAATGTCAGAAACATTATCATAAACATACGGAACACTTATAATGACCAAAAGTTAATGTTATAGCCTTATAGGATATTGAATACAAGGTGGTCATCATTTTTAAATGTATGTAATATTCTTGAAAATAATAATCCACTATTTCTAAAACACGAGGAAACGTAGACTGTACTCTGTATTTCGATCCCAACCTGAGATTCTCTTCAGCAGTGAGCGAGAATGACTGCTGATGCTGTTTTTATGGCATAATATTCAGATCAAGTTAATATTCTTAACTTCTTAAAACAATTTTTTTGATAATTTTATATGTATCTTTATAAGTATAAGGCTAGACCATTCAGGCAGAACAAAAGAAATTTCAGGATCACATGCAGACAATTTTGAAGATATAGATGTAGCCTTACAGTACAGATTGGTAGATGGTGTGTGTAAATGTTGAGTATTTGATTCCATGCAAGATTACTACACACACACAAAATGGGTAGAAGGGGCAAATTTGTGTTCAATTCATTCTAATTATGTTTTGTAGGAAGAGATTATAAGTAATACAACTACAAAATAAAGCCAGATAAATTTTGTGCTATACATAACTTGCATTACATACAGAATTAAGTGCATCAGCTGAAGTGAATATATGGGTTGATTTTTAGTACATTTTCTGAATACAGACTTTATGAACTCTAATCTCAACATACATTCAAGCATTTGAATGCCATGAATTCTCTTAATATTTTGGTGCAATTAATTGGCTAAAAGTTTAGCACAATAATGACAAGATTTGATATGAATTCACCATATTTAAATAATAAGATAGAAAAATTTGCATACACATACCTAAAATTCAATTACAACCTGCAAATATTTTTCTAATATTAAACTTACATGAAATTCAATTTAATTTCTACAAAAATAGCTGTTCAAGTGTAATACAAAATAAACTTATATACAAAAATCTTGAGAAAAACCACTAAGAGCTTAAAAGTATTAAAGTTGCAATACTCGGAGTGTATTTAATGAAAGTATCGATGACTTTCATTGCTGATAATGAAGAGTCACCTTACTTCAGTCTACCTGAGCACAAATTGTGTCTGAATTTAAAAGCAGATGAAAGGTTTATTACTATATATACCTTAGGAAATAAAAATGCTTATTACCATTTCTTTGTGTTATCTATAGCCATAAGCAATGCTCTGATTTCAGAACAGGATCATGAATAGCTATGATAAAATGACAAATATCAACAGTCAGATTAGTAGGCATATTACAAAAATAAATGCTATGCCAGTTTTTCACTAAATATAAACAAAAGTTTAATGGTTAACTGGAAAGAAAGATGTGTTCTCGGCATTATCAGAAAACAGCTAAATTACTCATATTAAAAATTATGTAGATAAGTTATCACTATTTTTCTACACTACTAAATATTCACGTCAACTCCTCCTGAATAAGTCACTCCAGAGGAGCCACTTAATGAGGTAATAAAATCATCCAATCGAGAATATTTTCCACACCTATTTCGAGTTTTCAAACTACAACAAATTATATAATAAATTTGAATAAACCCACAAACCAAAGAATAAGACCAAGAAGGTTTGCAGTACTGATATTCCAGCTACACCAATAGATAAGTGAAGGGAGCCTATTGTATACCTCAATGTAATCTTCAAGCTAAGAGTGTCTGAAAAAGAAATAGTATAAAATTAGGCATAAGAAATCATATGACTAACTGCAATATTCAGGGCTGCCATGTCATGGCTGAGGTAGAATAATGGCAAGCACTGTGGAAAACCGAAGTGGATCACTATTTTCACTGACGTTTACAGCAGTTTTATGACTTCTTTCTTTCACTGTATTAACTGGTAAGGCTAAAAAAAAACTTTATAAAATAAATTTTTTTTCACAAATTCACAAATTTCATAGCTTCAACGTAATACACACAGACATGTTACAGCTAATAATTATCAAAACAAACAGTTAACAATCCACTTCAATTTTCCTACCCAAACAGGTACTGACAGTTGGACAAAATTTTCATGTGAAGACCAGGATGATTAATATATTTGCCCTGATATAAAGTTACATTTATGAGAGTGAAGGAGATACAATCTTCACTTTACAAAAATATGGGAAATGCATGACAATACCTAAAATATGCAATTATTAAATAGTAAATATTTTATGCCATGTCCTGACAGAACACCAAAAGATTCTGTTACTTTAAGAGACCCTGACTTCCGTGTAACTTGTTTAGAAGACAATAAATAATACCCTACTCTCTGGGCACATCACTTATAGTTTGGCAACAGATATTCATACAAACACTGCTTATGTTCATAAATAATGGATTTACAAATTCAGTCAAACTATGGATACACACTTGTCATAATATTTTAATGCATGCAAATTATTAAATTATTACAGATTTATTCAGCACTAGGACATCAGCTTTAAAATATAAATATCAACAAAAAATTATAAATATTATATATATACAATATATATATTATATATATATATATATATATATATATATATATATATATATATATATATATATATATATATATATATATATATATAAATATTTTGGTAGCAGTCTTTCTTGTAAACATATGTTATTAAATATGACCGAAAAAGTAAGATTAATAATTCTAACACAAATTTTCTCAATATTTCTTGTTTCTTTTTACTGTCGATGGTAATTGAAAAATCAATTCTCCAAAATTCATTTTTATTTCTAGTCTGACGCGACACTTGAACGCGTTTCGTAATAACTTATTACATTTTCAAAGACTTTAGTTTACATACACACAACACTAAACAGAGTTTTACTATGCTATCATTTAAACAGCTTTCGTCTTATATACTCGCATTTGGGTGAGGTGATATGTTACAACAGTTTTGGATGAGGTGAACAAAACCTCAAGTCTTGTGTTGAAAGTTTTGTTCAGCTCATCCAAAACTGTTGTAACATATCACCTCACCCAAATGCAAGTATATAAGACGAAAGCTGTTTAAATGATAGCATAGTAAAACTCTTAGTGTTGTGTGTGTGTAAACTAAAGTCTTTGAAAATGCAATAAGTTATTACGAAACGCGTTCAAGTGTCACATCAGACTAGAAATGAAAATGAATTTTGGAGAATTGATTTTTCAATTACCATCGACAGTAAAAAGAAACATAAGAAATATTGAGAAAATTTGTGTTAGAATTATTAATCTTACTTTTTCGGTCATATTTAATACATATATATATAAATATATATATGTTGTACCTAATAGCCAGAACGCAGTTCTTGGCCTACTATGCAAGCCCCGATTTGCATAATAAGTTGGCCCATACTTTCTCTTGCTGCTTCTATGTTGGTTCGGGGTCTTGAAGTGGGTGGAATATAGTAATGCGTTAATTGGCTGTTGATTGCTGGTGTTGAGTTTTTGATGTGTAGTGCCTCGCTGATGTCGAGTCAACTGCTATCGCTGTATCTATCGATGATTTCAGTGTTGCTTGTTAAGATCTCTCTGGTGATGGTCTGATTGTGAGAAAACATTATATGTTCCTTGATGGAGCCCTGTTGTTTGTGCATTGTTAATCGCCTAGAAAGAGACGTTGTTGTCTTGCCTATATACTGAGTTCTTTGGGGCTTACAGTCCCCAAGTGGGCATGTGAAGGCATAGAAGACATTGGTTTCCTTCTAGGCGTTCTGTTTGGTGTCTGGGGAGTTTTTGATGAGTAGGTTGGCTGTTTTTTTGTTTTTGTAGTAAATTATCAATTTTATTTTCTGATTTTTGTCTGTATGTAGGGATAACGTTCCTATGAATAATGTCTTTCAGGACACTTTCCTCCATTTTATGAGCTGTCGAAAAGAAGTTCCTGTAAAAACAGTCTAATAGGGGGTACAAGTGTTGTGTTAGTTGACTCTTCTGGGGTTGCATGGTGTTTCACCTTTCTTTTTATGACATCTTCAACGTTAGAGAAGCCATTGTTGACTAGGACCTGCCTTACCCTACAGAGTTCTTCATCTACTTGCTTCCATCCTGAGCTGTGACTGAGAGCCCGGTCACCGTAAGAGTTGACAACACTCCTCTTGTACCTGTCTGGGCAGTCACTATTAATGCCAATGTCCCAACTCTCAACTGTCAATCAAATAATGGACAGGTTCCTGAGCCTACTGGGCTCTAATAAGCCCAGTATGATCCTTCTTAAGATGCATTATTAAATACAAAAGTACTTAAGGAAATTCCTGTTTCAATTCTTCCTTCGTGGTCTGACACTGTCATTCAAATACTGTGTATGTATATGTATGTATGTATGTATGTAAGTATGTATGTATGTATGTATGTGTGTGTGTGTGTGTATATTATATATATATATGTATATATATATATATATATATGTTGTACCTAGTAGCCAGAATGTTGTACTTGGCCTACTATGCAAGGCCTGATTTGCCTAATAAGCCTAGTTTTCCTGAATTTATATATTTTTCAATATTTTTTTCTTATGAAATGATAAAGTTATCCATTTCATTATGTATGACTTAATTTTTTTTAAATTTGAGTTAAAACTAATGTAGATATATGACCGAACCTAACCAACCCTACCTAACCTAACCTATCTTAACCTAACCTAAACTAACACAATTAAGTCAATAATTTATGTTCCTAATATAATATAATAATAATAATTCAAATTAACTAATTGGAAAACAATTATTGAAAATAAAGAAAATCACTCGGCCTATTAGGCAAATCGGACCTTGCATAGTAGGCCCGAGAAGTGTGTTCTGGCTACTAGGTACGACATATACATACATACATACATATATATGACAGTGTCAGACCACGGAGGAAAATTGAAACGGGAATTTCCTTAAGTACTTTCGTATATTAATACATCTTCAGAAGGAGTGAACTCCTTACTCCTTATTAATACATACTTACTCCTTATATTAATGCATCTTCAGAAGGAGTGAACTCCTTACTCCTTCTGAAGATGTATTAATATACAAAAGTACTTAAGGAAATTCCTGTTTCAATTTTCCTCCGTGGTCCGACACCGTCACATTTTTATTCACGTGTTTATTTTCGTGATTTACACACACACACACACATGTCGTACCTAGTAGCCAGAACACACACACATTGATAGGGTAGATAAAGACAGTCTATTTAACACAAGGGTGGCCCAAATGAGCCACAGAGATATTAGAAAGAACTTTTTTAGTGTCAGAGTGGTGGACAAATGGAATGCATTAGGAAGAGATGTGGTGGAGGCTGACTCCATACACATTTTCAAGTGTAGATATGATAGAGCCCGATAGGCTCAGGAATCTGTACACCTGTTGATTGACGGTTGAGAGGCGGGACCAAGGAGCCAGAGCTCAACCCCCGCAAACACAACTAGGTGAGTACAACTAGGTGAGTACACACACACACGTCGTACCTAGTAGCCAGAACAAGCTTCTTGGCCTACTATGCAAGGCCCAATTTGCCTAATAGGCAGAGAGATTTTCTTTATTTTCAATAAATTGTTTCTAGTTAGTGTATTTGAATTATTATTATTATATTATATTAAGAACATAAATTATTGACTTAATTATGTTAGTTTAGGTTAGGTTAAGATAGGTTAGGTTAGGTTAGGTTAAGATAGGTTAGGTTAGGTTAGGGAGGGTTGGTTAAGTTCGATCATATATCTACGTTAGTTTTAACTCAAATTTAAACAAAATTAACTCATACATAATGAAATGGATAGCTTTACCATTTCATAAGAAAAAAATATTGAAAAATATATAAATTCAGGAAAACTTAGCTTATTAGGCAAATCGGTCCTTGCATAGTAGGCCGAGTACGACGTTCTGGCTACTAGGTACAACATATTTATATATGTGTGTGTATATATATATATATATATATATATATATATATATATATATATATATATATAATTTACTTACTTATACTTTTTATTTATTTAAATTATTTATGACAAGTGCATTTCCTTTGAATAATTTTTTGTTTTAAAAATCTTTATATTGAATTTCAACCTATTACTATTATTTTTAAATATATGAACATTGCTAATAAACTATGCTAACAAAGATCTTGAAATGAGAGTCCTTAATGTCTTACAGAACATTACTGCTTAAAAATAACCGACACATTTTTAATACAAGGTCTCTATCATTTATGAACACAGCCTAAAACAGGTCGAGATCTTGAAACAGTCCTTGAGAAAATGTACATTTCTAATGATAAGAGAAAATAAAATGTAAATTATAAAATAAGTATCGAGAACAAAAAAATTTGTCTACTAATTAGCGACTAGTTACAGAGTTTAATGCCGAGAACTTAAAATAACCTTCAAGTACTGTATTGCTTCATAATATCGACCAAACTAAAGCATCTATTAATCAGAAACATTGGGGATATTGTTACAATTAAGTGTATCTTGTAGAAATATCTACAGGATGCTGCTGCTGTAGGAACAGAACCGGACATGTTTACAGTGGAGTGCTGCTCACTAATCAGGGTAAACTTACCCTATTTTGTCTTTGCCAGCTCGTATTTTGATTTGCTGAAATGCACTATATAGAAAATTTCCAGAACAGGAACACTGATACACACCTGTAGCTAATATTTACCTAAATATCTACTATACTGTGATAAGAAAAACTCTGTCATTAACTTAATAGTTGAGAAATACAGTACACTGCTTGGCAATGCATAGTACTAGGTACATAGGTAGTTGTGCTTCCATTAATGTTATCCTGTTTTCAAACAGCTTAGTACCTGGGTAACAGTATAAACTTAAGCTTCACAAACTAGTACTAGTTTACCAAGGGAACTGATATTCTCTTATTTTGTTTGGCATTCTTTATAAATGAGATGATTATGAGTATCTGCTTACCTGTACTTTGAATAAATCTGTGGATGAGTTTTTAAGGCATGACAGAGGAATATATATATCTTGGATAGATATGAAATTGATGACAAATATATTCTTCAGTCAAATCTTGATAAAATGTGGTTTATTGTGGTTGGCACATCAGTGACTTTGGATGGTAAAAAAATATGTCCTGTCAAAGAAATATAGTTATTAATACAAACAAGCAATGCATACATGTAATTAAATTCTGGAAGAACCATTGCTGTTGGTACGGTATACAAGTATTTTTGCAACAACTTGTGACCTGAAGCCAAAATTGGCAAAGGATAAAGGTATGTGTTCAAAGATACTCATGTTATCTTTGAAGTACTTGGCAGAAACTGATGCTAAGATTTTCGTACCCATGAACATAATTAATGGGACACGCTACTACCCAATAGGTCTTGATATTAATGCTATTAGGAGCTCTGAATTAACATGAATCATGGTATGAGTATAAGCATCAATATCTCATATCATGCACGAGCATGTACATCAATACCTGATACCATGGTATGAGCATAAAAATCACTACTTGATACCACTGTATGAGCATGAGCATCAATATCTGATATCACATTACGAGCATATGCATCAATATTTCAAACCATGGACACTACTTTTGAATAATTGGCTCAAAAATTGAGGCATTGACAAATTCATAATTCAAAAGAAATTGATCAGAGTAACAAATACACCAGAGAGTAAACATTATAGTGTACTATACTGTGGTCATAACAGTGTATATGTGCCTTTGATATCACACAATTTTGTTTGATTATTAAAGACCATATAAACCTAAGGCCTTTTATTACATAAATATATTTTAGACTTAAGTAACAGTGTACAAGCTAAAACCATGGTTTTAACTTCACTTGGAACCAAACACTCTACAGAGGTAAAACTTTAAGGAAAATTAATATATATTCAAGATTTTTAAATTAAAAAATTAGATTTATATTTTCAATCCAAAATTATTTGTTATTGGTTATAACCTATATTTCATGTTGTTAGTTTAAATCACAACATTAAAATTTGTTAGGAACACTTTAACCCTGGAAATATTTGAAATGGGACAAGGTTTATTGAAATGGTCAATTGGTCTTATATCTAAAATTCACAAGACTTTGAAGGATGATAACACCCTGCTTATTGTGTACTGCTCATTTAAACCTGAAGGCATGAACTCTTATTTTCATATAGTTAATTTCATAAAAACATGCATAAGTAATTCTAAATATTTAAGATATCTTACAAATATTGGAACCAACCAGTCAGTGGTCACAAAATATTTAACTGGCATGTATTAACTGTACCTTAAAGTTACTATTACATTGTTCATTTTGTAGCCACTACATTTATTAGCAAACTGAACTGTCACAACTTCCTTCAGTTATGTAACATAGCTGCCATAGTTTTCATTAACCAATAAAGTATAAAATATTAAATTTCACTGAATACATGAATTTTTACAAATTAGAGTACTATAATATATAATTTAATACAAACATATATACAGTATTCCTGGGAATGAGGTTTAAATAAATACTGTCACAATATTTAATCATATCCTTGTTGAATGACTGTATGATTGTATAATATTATCATCATCATCCCTATGGCTGTCCTTTGGAAATCTGCACAGAGATATTAAACATATAGAATGTGCATTTAATTCTTATAATATTAAATAATGAAGAAACTTTGCAATAATGATTCTTACAAGAAAACATGGAAATGTATAATACTGATTTTTTGTTTACATGAATGAGCTTTAATTCTAATAACTAGAGAAAACATATAGAGAAAACAACTGCTGAAGGTTGGTTTATCATATTAACATACAGAGAGCTCTAGCAAATATTTTGGACTCTGCAGTTGTTTCTTCAAACATAAGACTTGAGAAAATGTTAGATAAGGTGATGCGACACAAAATTATCTCAAAGCAAACTTTTGAAATTACAGATGGTTTATTAGATTTATAAATTGATGTTTATTTACATTATCTTGCAAACCGTTTCATTCACCAAGAATCTACGTGAAAGAAAAAATACTGTATATTTAAAATTAAAATTTAACATAAACCCAAGCAGGAATACAGCTGTGTTTATGTAGTCGGCACAATTTGAATTTGCCTCTACTTTAAAACATTAACTTTGCTTTGTGTAGTGTGTGTGTGTGTGTGTGTGTGAAAGACTGCATCTATCAAAACCATCTGATTAAGGTAGCACTAAAATGCCACAGTTTATATACCTGTACTAGCATGATAACTGTGTTACATTATGTATGACCTTAGTTCTAAATTAGTATTCTAAACCAGTGACCAGTATAGATACAATAAACCATTCTGTTCCTATCCTAACAGATCATAATCATAACAACATTATCTAATAAACATATGCCTATTTCATCTCAAGTCAGAAATTACAACTTTAAGTTGTCATTCACACTTCCGTGGAAATAAACATTCCATTCACCGATTTCCAACCAAAATTCCAGTTTGGCAAGAGGATGCTGCTTCTGGAAACTTTCCTTATTAAGACTACTCAATAGCTCGGTCAAGAGAGCTTCGGCCGCACATGCGTGGGGGTCCGTGGTTCGAGTCTCCTAGAGCCCAGGTGAATGGAATACAACTTTAAGTATATACAGTTTAATGGGAGATGATAAACTTATTAAATATTCTGCTACCAATATTCCCACACTCCCTGAGGAAATGACAACTAATCATGAACCACAACCATTCTTTATTTCAGTCATGCAGCTATATGCATCACAGCTTTATATACCTTATCAAATTTCCAGCCCATACATATACAGTAGGATGCAATTTTTTATTTATCACCATCATCTCTATTCAAATATTTGGCAAAATAAAATACTATAAAAATTACTGAAATGCACTTAAATTTTATACTATTTTTATCTTGGGATTTTATCATAAAATTGTAAAATTCCAATTTATGCACACTTATTTTCAAATTTTCATATAATCACAGGACAATTTTGCTAATAAAGTAAGATGAAATTGAAGTGTTCTGCTTTCTTATTAGATTTTCCCTGGATTTCATTTAGCATGGAACTCTTGTAAGCACAAGCAACAAGACCATTCTCCTTCAGGTGGCTCCGAAAGAGGGGGATCAAGGCAGTATAAGTGATATCCTCGGTCACAGTCATCACAGAACAGCAGCTGATCCTGTTGAAGGATGGAACTAAGTTATGATATCACTGGCATAGCAATTGCAACTTGGTCCATAACAACATAAAGCAATAGCAATGAAGGGAAGCAACAGGTTGAGCATTACAGTACATAAATATTTGGCTATGAATGATAATTGGAGAGAAATCTATCATAATAGGCAAGGCAAACCATACTGATGCCTTTTTTTATGTCTCATATAATATATTAAGGTACACATGGCCTTAAAAAATCCTCATAACTGATATTTTGTATGGCATAACTGGAAAGGTCACCAGGTACTTTTTACTAGGAACACAGTAAAAAATAAATACGGTATAAACTAAAAACCAGCATTGAATGTAATATAACGCCATTTTCTGGGTGAACCCCGGAGGCTTCCTAAAGCTGTCTGACTAATATGTGCCATATTAGTCTGGGGCATCAAGTCACATAGAGCCTTACCTACCAGGAACCACGAGCCAGAACGTGGTTTCCTCAGAGAAGCGCAGGGAGCATTGGCCTATGAAAACCCCACTCTTTGAGAGTATATTCATGTATGCCATCAACCGGGGAAGGGACCTATAAAGGTAGACATCCCAAAACAAAACCCAACTGGAAGAACATTGCAGCCCAAGATTGAACAGAGTCCAAAAACTTCCCCCGAGAAAAACAATGCAACAAGCAAAACATCATCAAACCGATGCACGGCTTGTTCAGGCCTTTTTCCCCCCTCCCCCCAGTTCGGAGACTGAGCAAACGAAAAGAAAAAACGTCGACCGGAGGGAGGGGGGTGAGAGGTGTCAGGGAGCCTCCGAGATTCACCCAGTAAATGGCATTTCATTATATTCAATGCTGGTTTTCTGTGGGAAGCTCTGGCTCCCTAAAGCAAGATACCCACTGATAAGTAAAACAGGACTTACCCAAGAGGCGGCCACACTGTGACCCTTAGGACAAAGTAGAGACAGCTGGCCGCAACAGGTGCACCAATGCCACACAGGGTCACTGAGGACCCGGAACATTAACCAAAGAAAGGGCGGCCAGAACCCTGTTCAAACGGCAAAACCCCTGTTCCTGAATGTCAACTCAAGACATGGTACTAAAGACCGCAGCGAGAGCTGTAAACTTTCAAACATCATGGTCACGAGGGAAGACCGCAGGTTGGCTAGACTTAATAACCCTGCAGACAACCTGAGAGACCCGAGCCCTGGAACAGAGAACGAGGGAAACCTGGTCCACCCAAAGCTCATCCACAGACACAGAAGCAGTGGTGTGCAGGTAGTGGCGAAGAGCTGCCACCGGACACAACACATGATGCACCCTCTGCTTGAACAACCAATCATCGACAACCCACGGATCCTTCATTCCCGGCCCCTGGCAAGCCAGCAGTGTTTTCCATGTACATATTTCATTTTTGTACCAATGTGTTCACAATAGAATGTTCTAGAAGAACATATGTATAAAATGTCACCAAACCGTGATTTAAACCACTACCAATAAAGAAACTACGTGGATCACTAGCCGTGAGCTCCAAACAGCGACGAGATGTTTCCAATCTTTTCAGGGTTGTCAACTCCACACTTGTCCTACAGCGTTAAATTTGGTATCTTTGAGATCGCAATAAGATTCCCTACACGGACATATGCATATAAATGTAGAATCATGATCGCGGCCCACCTGCAAGAGTGTGGGAAGTGGGCAAAGTCTTACCCGTTACCACACATCGGCGATCTACAATAGTTTTACCACGAAGATACAAGACAATGCCGTTCTCCCAAATAGGCTATGTGGCTATTA
>NC_091150.1:46605375-46637875 GCF_040958095.1 Procambarus clarkii | reverse complement strand
TAGTTGTGTGTATATATACACAGTCTTTATCCGAAGACAGCTCCAGGAGGAAAAAGAAACAGAAGGGCAAAGCCAAAAAGCAACAAGCGGGATGACAGGGAGGGAACCTGCATGCGAATCATGCCCATATCCTGCAGAAGGGCAGGGGCGAATAAGTAAGCATTAAGGTGCTGAAATTCGTCCCCCAGGTAAACCTGGACCACAGTCAATGTCTCGCACCACTCAAGCGTGCGGGTACGCAGAAAGCACTACAAGCATTCAACAGCAAAAACGGGCAGTCCACAAGCCAAAATGACTCCGAAATCTCATAAAGAACAAAGTATGGAGACGACGACCCAAACCTGAAGGAAGACGGATCTATTATTGAGACATAATCCAGGTTGCACAGGAGGTAAGCCGCAACGGCAGCCCGCACCTCTGAAGGCGAGATATGGGAAGCCGAAAACCTCCGGAAGGATAGAACCGATGCACCCCCAGGGATACGAAACCAAACCCAGGGAGGAGCCAAACTCAAATCCAAATCGTATGCAGAGGGGGGAAAAGAAAATCCCCACTCCTTGTAACTGAAATCCCCGCTCTGAGAGTTGGAAAACCCAGGTGGGGTCTAATGGGGCCCCAAGGCTCCCAAGTCAGCTCCTCCCCAACCCCGGTTACCTCCACATCAGGCCCTGGCGGCGAGTCATCCTCCAAAACCCCGGCCTCACAAGAAAAAGCCGGGGCGGCTGGAAAAGCAGGAAGAGAAGGGGCCCACTGGTCAGACTCCGAAGCCATGGCTGGAGGAATGAACTTGAATTCCTCCGTTGCAAGCCCCGAAACCGCCCGAGTCTCAGAAACCTCTAAACCTCGCCCCAACTCCGAAGTCGTCAGACGCTTAGGAGCCAGAAGGAAAGGGGAGGGGGGGGGGGGACAGAATGAACCACAGCAGGGAAAGAATCAGGGGGTGCGAATTAAACCAAGGCCGAAGCGACCAACACCCCCCAAGTCCGGTTCTCTATAAACAAAGCGGGGCAGCCTCGGGTCTTCCTGGGAAGCAACCAACCTAGCACGTTGTAGCAACCTTTACCTAGCATGCAATGCCTGAGCCACCTGCACCCAAATGTCATCAGTTGATTGGGTGAACTGAGTCACAAGCAACAATGCTCGCAGGACTCAGGGTAAAAGGTGTCACCGATCCAACAGGTAGCATGATGGAGGCAAAAACAATGAGCGTCGCCCTGAGACAAGGGGACAGAGCAACCCTCAAACTCGCACAAGGAGACCCAGGGGTTGCATCCATTGGACCCCATGCACCCCCCACGAGGTTTCCCAGGGCCCCCTAGACTGGTATCGCTAAGAGGAAGCCCAGGCAGGGTACTGCTAACCGGCACCCAAGTCTACCAACAAACTTCTAAAACTGAACGTCTGGGATGTGTCCACTCATGGGGGCCAAGCAGGGGGTACCACCGAACACCGGAGGTGACCCTTATATAACTGGGGGCAATTGAAACAAGGCAGACCTCCCACCAGGCAGAAAAAAAAGAAAGAAAAACCCCGCAAGAAGGCAACGTACCCAGGAGGAACAGAGCCGGCCGCTGTAATAGGTGAAAACTAGCTGAGCAGTACCCAGCGCCTCACCAGTGCAAAAAGTACCACTTACTCCAAGGTAAACAAGGGAGGAAAAACCCGCCAACACACTCGGAGCGGTCAATCACAAAGTAGCAAAATACCAACAGAGGTAGACCCCAAGGTGACTTGGGGGAGATAACCTCAAGCCCCTAGGACGGTACTTACAGGGCACTCAGGGAAGGGAACCCTAACCACATACAGCCCGAGTACCCGTGAATATTACTCCCAGCTCGCACGCCACCGTAAGAGCAATACTGAACCCAAGGCACAGCACAACACAAAAGAATCTGGAGCTGAAGCCACACGACCATGCCACAATCACATCAGCCGAGAACTGGAGGGTGGATCATTGGCGTGGTCGGTCTGGAGCTCCCCCCTTCCCCCTCCCAGGGAGGAGGGCAGCTGCGCAGACATGCAGCACGGCACGTGTGACATCATGCTCATTTGCTCGTTTTCATTTGGGGAATTCTGTCCATTCATTTGTCTTTTTATTGTATTAGTCATTTTAACCAGAATAGGGGTTTGTCTTGAGGCACTTACCCTTCCGAGTGCCTGGGCCGGTCGATGGCAGACATAGAATGCTCAAAATCCCATGTGCATTTCTATTGGCCATTGCTCCTCATGCCTCTCTGAGGGGGCCAGGTTCTGGCTCGTGGTCCCCGGTAGGCCTAGAACTACAAACACAAAACAGGAAACAAGATCGAATCCCCAAAAATGTCAAAAGAACTCCCCCAAGAAGAAAAGAAACAAGCAAATGTAAGTGAAACTAGCCCCCAGCTAGTTAGCCCCTCCACCCCCTCTTTAAGGGGAGGGGAGGAGCCAGCCCCCCAACTTGTATCAAACTTGTACAAAGAGGGAGATATGAAAACCCCTCTCTCCTAAAGCAAAAGACCCTAATCAGATAGGATGAAGGTCCAAGTGGGGTCCAAGAGAACCCAAGGTCCATAACCAACTTACCCCAAGCCGCAGAAACCAAACTCGAACACTCTGGGGCAGAGCCAAAGTCCAGGGCCACCACCCGGAATAAAGTGGAGTCCTAAGGAGAAGCATTGGGAAAAGGGGTTGGCTGGAGGGAAGAAAACCCCAAAACCTTGGCAAGACAAAGCAGGCCAACTGCTTCAGTGCCTGAAATGAAAGGAGCCACTCCTGGAGAATGCTGAGCCACACTCCGAGCTAAACCCTGCCCTAACTCTAAAACTCACAGCCATTCCAGAAGCATAAGCAGGGAGGGGAAATAAAACAGAAGCTGGAGGGAAGGAAGAGGAGGCACAGATGGAACCAAGATGGAATCACCAACACCGCCAATTCAGTCCCTGAAAACAATACAGACCAACTCCATTGCAACCAACTGGGTACACAACCGTTGAAGGTGGGCAAACCGAACCTGTAAAGTGGTAGCTGCGTGATGCTTATAAAGTTTATCAGGAGGGTCAGAGAGAAGAGCCACATGGGAAGAGTAAACCCCACTGGACTCGGGGTCATAGATCATGTCAACCCAACAGGCAGCTTGGTAGAGGCTAAAAAATTATCACTGCCTCATAGCAAGGACGACAAATAACTAAAACAGCTTAGCTATGGGGAAGCCATCAAGTAATATCTTTCTTTAGCTACATTTTGACCCACGTAATAGAAATCTTCACAAAATAATGTTTATAAAATGTAGTGTAGAACAGTACTGCATAAGAATGTCAAATATATAGCACTGGCATTATCATGCAGTATTATAATATTACAATGCAATGTAACAAGTGTTGTTATAATGGTGTTGGGCATGAACAAAAAGTAGGAACAATGATGTAGAATTACTGTTCTCCATTTCCAATTTAATTTCCATTGCAACATTTTAGGTATATGCTACAAAATCTTACCATAAATTTATGATCTAACATTCCCATGAATTTGAATCCAAATTTCCCAATAAATGTTCAAGTTTATTTGAAAGGAGCTTAAGTATGATCACCTTTCATTAATGCAGAAGCGGTGATAAACCAAAATGTAAGTACTGTACTTACATCATTCTCTGATGTGCCACAAAGAGTGCACGTCTTACACTCGATGCACTGCCACCGGTACTTCACAACACTCTTCATCATATTAGACGTAAATTGGAGGCACGTTGGATGACCTGCAGAGATGATCATTCAATACACAACATTTCCTATTCTTATTAACCCTTAACATGCAGCCATCATTAAAATTAAAATTAAATACTAAAAATTAAAATTAACATGCTTCCCCTGCCCCCCCCCCCCCAAAAAAAAACAAGTGTTGAATGTAATGAAACTCTATTTTCTGGATGAGCCCCGGAGGCTCCCTGGAGTTTATCGGCCTAATGTATGTTATATTAGACCAGGACATTAGCTAAGGAGTTCAGACCTACCAGGGACCAGCACCAGAACCTGGCCCCTTCAGAGAGGTTTCAGGGAGCAATGGCCCTGGAAAACCCCTTTGTGGTTGGGGTTTTCCTTATCTGCCATTGACCGGGGTCAGGCACCCAGAAAGGTAGGCATAACAAAACAAACCCCACATGGTAAAAAACTAAAACAAAAAAACGAACAGAGGTAGAAACTCCCTACAATCCCAAGGAAACAAGCAAACATCACACTTTACTGCCGCGCTGATCGTCAGCGCAGCCCTCCCCGCCCCGAGAAGGGGAGGGGGGAGCCCTGGACCTCACCGCGCCGGCTGCCTAGCATCAGTTTGGAAGCTTAGCTTCAACCAACGTGAAAAAAATGCCGACCGGTGGGAGGGAGGGTTGCCAGGGAGCCTCCGGGGCTCACCCAGAAAATGGCGTTTCATTACATTCAACGCTGGTTTTCTGTGGGGAGCCCCTTCGGCTCCTTGGAGCTACATACCCAAGGAGAAGAAAAAGAAAGGGCTGACCCGGGAGGCGGCCGCCACAAACTCCGCAACACGAAGCCGAGACAACAGGTTGCAACCTGCGACCCAAGGCAACAAGAATGCACAGGAGCAGACACGCTCATAAAGAATGGGCAGCCAGGAACCTGTGCAACCATCAAATCCTTGTGCCCGGAATGAGCCTTAGACGTAACCAACACAGCAGCGAAAGCTGCAAATGTCCGAACAGCACGGGTGCAAGGATAGACCGCAGGCTGGAAGACTTTAACTCTGTGGACGACCAGGGAGACCCGAGCCCTGAAACAGGGAACGAGGGGAACCGGATCAACCCAAAGCGCATCCCCAGACACGGTACACAGGTAACGGCAAAAAAAAGCGCAACCGGCCAACACAGGACGCACCCCCGGCCGAACCAATCAAGCATCAATAACTCAAAGACCCTTCCGGATAGCAGCTGTCTCAACCGTCACCAGAAGGACAGAGAAAGGCTGCAAATGTACAAACCTACCACCAGTACCAAAGAGCAGAAACCTGAACCGAAGGGGCTACCACAAACTGAGGAGATGATAAGAGGGCACCCTGATCAAGGACCAGGACGGCTTAGGCGACGCATGAGCAGGCTGGAGGTGAAATAAAACACGAGAAAGCGTACGGAACAGGGCATATGTGACATCCACCTCGAACGTAAGCCGGAGCGGCTCCGCCAGCGCCGCACAAAACGAGGCGACAGTATTTGGCACAAGATGACGGTCCTGAAACAACCAAGAGAGAAAGGACAAAACAACCCAATTAAAAATCGAAGACAACCTACGTAGAGACAAAAAATGCCGAAACGACTGCCAGGAAATTTCATACTGCCACCTAGACTAAACTCGCAGATGGGACACCATCAAAGAAGCCACCTGATCACCATACAAGTGGTGATACACCCGCATCAAAAAGAACAGATGCAAAGAGTGGAGGAGAAGATCGAACCAGCCACATACCGGACCGGACTGATCTGCTGAAAGAGGCGGAGCCGCGGGAAGACCCCTCGGGTTCGGACATCAAGCCAAAAGCTCCTGAAACCAGGACTGGGCCGGCCACCAAGGAGCTAACAGGACTACTCTCCCCTGGTAAGTCCCCAACCGAGCCAGGATCCGGAGCAACAACCGAACCTGGTAGGAAGAGGTACAGGTAACTCCACCTCGACCAGTCCAGCCGAAAGGCATCGACTTCAACGGCTTCGCAGTCTGGGAAGGGCGTCACATAAACTGGAAGGCGCCTTGACCACGCCGATGTGAAGAAGTCCACCTCCGGGCACCCGTGCGTCTGGCAGAGCCAACTTAACGAGTCGGCTTCAACTGTCCATTCCGTGGAAAGGGGAATGAACCGAGACAGGCCATCCGCCAGGACGTTTGACACCCCTTGAACATGAACCGCCAGGAGAGCCAAACCCCGAGAACTCAGTAGACGAGTCACCCGAAGCGACCAGCCCCAAAGAACCAAGGACCGCATTGAACCCCCACGGTTCAAGCAATGAACCACCGGGGAGCAGTCTGAATGGAGCCGGATCGTTATTCCTCGAGCGACCCGAATCCTCTGAAGCGAATGCCACACTGCCGCAAACTCCTGCGCCGTGCTGTGAGCTCGACAGAAGGACGGACCCCACCAACCCTGGCTGGCCTGGTGAGCACTTGTCACAAAACCCCAGCCAAGAGACAAGGCATCCGTGAACACATTTAGAAGGGGCTCAGGGAGGTGCCACGGCACAGAACCCCGAAAAACCTGCAGAGGAAGCCGGCGACGCAGCAGCCGACACAAGGCTCCCGGGATCCAAACCCATCGATCGCGAGAGCTGCTGAAAGGACGACCCCGTAGAAACCAGAACATCTGCCGAAGCCAGATCCGACCCGATGGGTAGACCAGCACAGTGAAGTTCAGGCTCCCGCACAGCTGCTCGAACAACCGACGTGTGACCTGGGTGTCCTCCAAAAATAGCTGGAGGCGGGACCGCAGCTGTAACAGCGTCGCAAGAGGAAGAGATAAGGAAGAGGTCCAAGAGTCCCACGCAAGACCCTGCTACGACTGAACCTGGGAGGGAACCAGATGGGACTTCCTCCAGTTCACCAAGAACCCGAACCCAGCGAGCTGGGAAAGCACCAAATCCCTGACTAGTAGACAACTGGACTAACTGGGAGCCCAAACCAGCCAGTTGTCGAGGTAGGTCAATTTGAGACAGTGTAGTCATTCGAAAGGAGGGGCAATGAATCCAGGTATTCAGATGGGACAAGTCCAGAATGAACCTCAAGGTCCACACAGTCCCGTTTTGACACTGGAACAGAGGGGAACCCATCTGAAGGACGATGTCGTTTCGACTACACCCAAGCGAACCCACTCCAAGACGACTCGATGGAGCGCAGGAGAGGAGGCCTGCACCGCCAGCCTTGAACCCCTCCTTCGGGGGGTTCAAGGCTGGTGGGGCCACCCAACAGGCAGAAGGAAACGACCCGAAACCCTCACAAATCATGGGACCAGGCGTGAGCAAACAGCGCAAGCCTCCCCACCATCGCCCCGTCAATGGGGCAAACCGTGAAAGGGCTGATGCCCCTTACGAGACACAGAACCTCGCACAGAGTGAGCACCGCGCCAACCAGACGAAGGCAGGTCCGAAGGCAGAGCCGAACCTGAAACTGGCACCAGTGGCCTACCACAACGAGTGGAACTCTGAGCCCTGACACGACCTCTCCGGGAAGGCCCCCATCGGGACCCCCGGGAAACCAACAAGTCCGACATAAGACGGCAACTGGCCAAAGAAGCCTGAATATACTACGCCATGGCCGAAGGAGCAAAAAGCAAAGGACAAAAAGGCGAAGACATCCTAAGAGCCAGGGCCCATGCCAAATCCAAGGAGGAGGCACGCACCACCTGCCAACACAACGCCAACAGGCGTTGGCTTCAGAACGCCAACATCTCGGGAAAGGGCAGGAGCAAGCAAGCATTCATTGAGGTGCTCAAGGTCGCTCCCCAGGAAAACCAGAACTACCGTCGAGACCTCGCACCACTCAAACGTGTGGGAACGAGAGAAAGAATGCCAATCCTCCAAAGCAAAAATAGGACAGTCCACCAGCCAGGATGACTCCAGAACCTTGTAACGGACCTAGAAAGAGAACAAATTCCCAAACCTGAAAGATGACAGATCCATCACCGAGGCGTAATCCAGGTCACGCAGGAGGTAAGATGCCAGGGCTGCCCGCACCGCAGACAGTTCGATGCGGGAAGCTGAAAATCCCCAGAAAGACGGAACCGACACACCCGAGGGAACACGGAACAGAACCCAGGGAGGGGCAGACGCCAAATCCAACTTGTACGCAGAGGGGGGAAAAGAGAAAACCACTCCTTGTAACAATACATCCCACTCCGAGGGTAGAAAAACCCAGGCGGGGTCCAGCGGGGCCCAAGGCCCCCAAGTTAGTCGCTCCCCAGCCCCAAGATCCCCCTCCTCGGGACCCAGGGCCGAGTCATCCCCAAAAGCACTGGCCCCTAAAGAAAAACCCGACACAGCCGAGAAAGTCGAACAGAAGGGGGTCCACTGATCAGACCCAGAGGCTTCGGCAAGGAGAGTTGACTTGAATGCCTCCGTCGCCACACCATGCCATGGGTTCTGAGAGAATGTGCACCTGAGCTCAGCATTCCACTTCAACTGATTTTTCAGGCATCCCTGTTTATAGAGTTGTAGCTGATGTGTGGAAAAAGGCTAACATAGTTCCAATCTACAAAAGTGGAAGCAGGGAAGACCCCCCTTAATTATAAACCTGTATCATTGACAAGTGTAATAGTCAAAATATTGGAAAAAATAATTAAAACTATATGGGTAGAACACCTGGAGAGAAATGATATAATATCAGACAGACAGTATGGTTTCCGATCTGGAAGATCCTGTGTATCGAATTTACTCAGTTTCTATAATCGAGCAACAGAGATATTACAGGAAAGAGATGGTTGGGTTGACTGCATCTATCTGGACCTAAAAAAGGCTTTCGACAGAGTTCCACATATGAGGTTGTTCTGGAAACTGGAAAATATTGGAGGGGTGACAGGTAAGCATCTAACATGGATGAAAAATTTTCTGACTGATAGAAAAATGAGGGCAGTGATCAGAGGCAATGTATCGGACTGGAGAAATGTCACAAGTGGAGTACCACAGAGTTCAGTTCTTGCGCCAGTGATATTTATTGTCTACATAAATGATCTACCAGTTGGTATACAGAATTATATGAACATGTTTGCTGATGATGCTAAGATAATAGGAAGGATAAGAAACTTAGATGATTGTCATGCCCTTCAAGATGACCTGGACAAAAGTATATGGAGCACCACTTGGCAAATGGAATTTAATGTTAATAAATACCATGTTATGGAATGTGGAATAGGAGAACATAGACCCCACACAACCTATATATTATGTGAGAAATCTTTAAAGAATTCTGATAAAGAAAGAGATCTAGGGGTTATCTTGAGGTTATCTTGAGATGATTTTGGGGCTTATTTTTAGTGTCCCCGCGGCCCGATCCTCGACCAGGCCTCCACCCCCAGGAAGCAGCCCGTGACAGCTGACTAACACCCAGGTATCTATTTTACTGCTAGGTAACAGGGGCATGGGGTAAAAGAAACTCTGCCCATTGTTTCTCGCCGGCGCCCGGGATCGAACCCGGGACCACAGGATCACAAGTCCAGCGTGCTGTCCGCTCAGCCGACCGGCTCCCTTCGAACCACCGGGGTGGTTCTAGATAGAAAACTATCACCTGAGGACCATATAAAGAATATTGTGTGAGGAGCCTATGCCACGCTTTCTAACTTCAGAATTGCTTTTAAATACATGGATGGTGATATACTAAAGAAATTGTTCACGACTTTTGTTAGGCCAAAGCTAGAATATGCAGCGGTTGTGTGGTGCCCATATCTTAAGAAGCACATCAACAAACTGGAAAAGGTGCAAAGACATGCTACTAAGTGGCTCCCAGAACTGATCTGGCAAGAGCTGCGAGGAGAGGTTAGAGGCATTAAATATGCCAAAACTAGAAGACAGAAGAAAAAGAGGTAATATGATCACTACATACAAAATAGTAACAGGAATTGATAAAATTGATAGGGAAGATTTCCTGAGACCTGGAACTTTATGAACAAGAGGTCATAGATTTAAACTAGCTAAACACAGATGCTGAAGAAATATAAGAAAATTCACTTTCGCAAACAGAGTGGTAGACAGTTGGAACAAGTTAGGTAAGAAGGTGGTGGAGGCCAAGACTGTCAGTAGTTTCAAAGCGTTATATCACAAAGAGTGTTGGGAAGACGGGACACCACGAGCGTAGCTCTCATCCTGTAACTACACTTAGGTAATTACACCGGAAGGGACATCCCCCAAGACCGCCCGAGATTCAAGACCATCTAAACCCTGCTCCGACTCCAAAACCCTCAGACCCTTCGGGGCCGGAAGCAGGGGAAAAGGGGAGACCAGGATGAACCACAGCAGGGGAAGGGCGAGAGGGTGCGGACTGGACAAAGGTCGAAGCGACCCCCACCTCCAAGTCCGGGTCCCATTAAGCAAAACTGGACAGCCTCGGGACATCGGGTGAACAACCAATCTAGTGCATTGTGACAACCTAAACCGAGCATGCAATGCATGCGCCGCCTGTACCCATAGATCATCATCTTGAGATTGGGTAAACTGAGTCACGAACAAGCAACAGAACTCGCATAACTCCGGGTCGGTGTCACCGACCCAACAGGCAGTGTGACGGAGGCAAAAACCATGAGGGGTCACCCTGAGTCAAGGGGACTGAGCATCCCTTGAAATCGCACGAAGCGAGGGGGGGGGGGACTCCGGGGACACATCAATCGGATCTACGCGCCCCATGGGGATTCTCAGGGTCCTGAGCGCTTAATGGAAACTCACGCCCAGGTAATCCCAGGCAGGGTTCTGCTAACCAGCGCCCAAAACTACCAAACAACTGTCTAAAGCTGAACCCCAGGGATGCATACACTCACGGGAACCTAGCAAAGGGCACCACCAGAAGAGAACCGTGCACAGGTCAGGCACCAAAAAAAGAGGGGAAGCAAGGCAGACCCCCCTACGAGGCAAAAAGAAAAACAAAACCCCACAAAAGGACAATGTACCCCAAGGAAAAGAGCCGGCCGCTGTAAATCCTGCATAGTACCCTGCGCCCCACCAGTGCAAGCAGCCTCTTACCCTAAGGTAAACCAGGAGGACAAAACCCCTAAGCACCCAAATGGCAGCCGAAAACCGAGTAGTAATACGGCCTAGCAGAGGCAGACCCTGAAGAACTTCTGGAAGGGGAACCCCAAGCTTCAAGGGCAGTACTTACAGGGACCCTAGGGACGAGAACCCTAGGCACATGCAGCCTGAGTACTGTAGAATAACTCCTGGCTCTCGCACCCCTGGAAGACAGCCACCACACTTAGAGCACAGTGCTGGAAATGCTGGAGCCAAGCACACGACCTCCACCTCTAGCATCAGCCTGAGAACTGACAGGTGGATAGCCGGCGTGGGGGGTCTGGGGCTCCCCCTTTCCTCTCCTGGGGAGGGGGGAACTGCGCAGACAGCGGCGCTGCGACGTGTGACGTCACGCTCATTTGCTCGTTTCTTTTATGGGGAGTTCTATCCACTTGTTCGGCTTTTGGTAGCAATACTTTCACCAGAATAGGTTTTTGATTTAGGATGCTTACCTTTCTGGGTGCCTGACCCGGTCGATGGCAGACATAGAATGCTTCCAACCACACGGGGGTTTCTATAGGCCATTGCTTCCCATGCCTCTCTGAGGGGGCCAGGGTCTGGCTCATGGTCCCCAGTAGGCCCACAAAACTCCATACACATGACTGATGCCAAAGTCTGACATTAGCATATCAGCCTATGTCGACTAAACCACACACCAGAAAGTGAAGGGATGACAACGTTTCGGTCTGCCCTGGACCATTCTCTAGTCGAATGTATCGACACAATCGACTTGAGAATGGTCCAGGACGGACCGAAATGTCGTCGTCCCTTCACTTTCTAGTGTGTGGTTTCGTCAGCATATTTCAGCCACATTATTGTGACTCCTCGTCTGCATATCAGCCTAGTAAGCTCCGGGGAGCCAAAGGGGCTCCCCCCCCCAAAAAAAATCTGCCTTTCTTGTTTCATGAACATTAGGAAAGCCAAGTGGTGGGGTCACTGTCCAATTCAAACTTCAAGGGAGAGTGCTGACATCCCAAATGCTCAATTTGGATGATGATGATTCAATTTATGTTTCGTGGTTTCACTTAATAATTTACAAAAGGTAGAATTTGTGCCCCAGGAATCGTGGGCAGCTCTGGGGCTTCCAAATGGGCAACCATCCTAGTCCGATGCATCAAGGAGAAACAACCATGCAACGCGGCAGCTGCCTGATCCTATAAAAATATCAGAAGGGGAATGAGTGAATTGGAGCACAAGCGGGAAGCAGTAAATCCTGCAAGACTCCAGGTCCTTGGTGTCTCCAACCAAACAGGCAGCATGGCAGAGGCAGACAGGATGATGATCACCCTGAGGCAGGGGCGATGAGCAATCTTCGAAATTGCACAAGGTGAGAGTGGGCTCAGAAGTATCCATGCTATAACCAAGCCCACAGGGGTTTTCCAGGGCCTGTAGGGTGAATGAGCCCTACAGGAAGCTCAGGAACTGGGGCCAGCTAAGCTGGCAAACCCTGTCAATAAATGCAAACCAACCACAAGTAGCTGCTGTAAATCCTTGGGGGCAACAGAGGAGTACCACCATCACACCCTAGGAGCAGCCTAATGAGGAGCTAGGCAGAACTCCTCTGCAAAACCAGGTGAAACACCAACAAAATAGAAAACACACACACACACACACAACAAAAAATAATTCCATAACAGCCAACAAGCAGAGAGAAATGTCAGTGGTGCAGGTTATTAATAGCCAACAACACCACTGTATGCAAAAAACAAAAAAACAGCGTTGAATGTAATGAAATGCCATTTTCTGGCTAAGCCCCAGAGGATCCCTGGAGTTATCGGGCTGATGTCCCGGTCTAATATATTGCGCATCAGTCAATGGAGTTCAGCCTACCGGGAACCACGAGCCAGAACCTGGCTCCCTCAGAGGCAAAGGGAGCAATGGCCTATAGAAACCCCCCATGTGGTTCGGGGCATTCCATGTCTGCCATCGACCGGGATTGGCACCCAGAAAGGTAACCATAACAGAACAAACCCCACTTGGTAAGAAAAAGTGACTGAAAACTGAACAGGGAGGCAGAACTTCCCCTATAACTTAAGAAAACAAGCAAACAAACAAAGGTCACACCTCATCGCTGCATCCCCCCCCCTGGGGGGGAGGAGGCGGGGGAGCCCCATAACTCAAAACTGGCTACTCAAGCCATCCAGTTCGAAGGCTGACCTTAAAAAAGAAAACGGAACCACCAACCGGAGGGAGGGTTGCCAGGGAGCCTCAGGGGTTCACCCAGAAAATGGCATTTCTTTACATTCAACACTGGCTTTCTGAGGGTAAGCCCCTACAGCTCCTTGGAGCTACATCACCAAAGATAATTAAAATAGTGACTGACCCGAGAGGCGGACGACACTCGCTCCTAAACTTGAAGTCAAGACAAATGGCTGCAACCCACGACCCAAAGCCACACACGGACGACTAGGACCAGGAACTTTGACGAGATAACGAGCGGCCAAGACCCTGTTCACCATCCAAAATCCCCACGATGAATGTCAGCCCAGGACATATTGCCGAAGACGGCAGCCAAAGCAGCAAAATTTCTTATATCATGGGCATGAGGATAGACCACAGGCTGGCTAGACTTTACAACCCTGCGGACTACCTGGGAGACCCGAGCCCTGGAACAGGGAATGAGGGAAACTGGATAAACCTAAAGCACATCTCCGGCCACAGAAGCCGAGGCACGCATTTAACGGCGAAAAGCCGCAACAGGACATAACACATGATGCACTCCCAACCTGACCAACCAGGCATCAATAACCCAAGGACCCCTCTGAAAAGCAGCCGTCTCGTTCTTCACCAGAAAAGAAAGAGACGGCTGCAACTGAACAAACCTACCAGTAGGACCATAGGAACAAACCTTCATGCTGGAGGAGAGCATGAAGCTCCCACATCCGACCACCAGAGGCCAATGCCAACAAAAAAAAGAGCCTTGGAGAAACACTCCTGAATCAAAGGGGCCACCACGAACTGAGGAGGAAAGATAGGAGAACACCCTGTCCAAAGACCAGGATGGCTGAAGCAGCATATGAACAGGCCGGACGTGAAACAAAGCACAAGACAGCTTATGGAACGGGGCCAAAGAGACATCCACCCCGAACGCAAACTGAGGGGGCTCTGCCAGCGCCGCATAATACGAGAATCCAAACAACAATAGCCGCCGCCACACATAGTCAGCTGACAATGCCACCACACTGCCAAGATTGCTCACATAATTTTAAAACAGCATATTGTTTTTGCTTTTATCACACTATATACACACACATTATATATAAGTATCTACATGTTTCTTTCACCATAACTGTGCCATTAAGCTGGGATGGTGTCCAAACAGCATAGTGGCCACCATACACTGCAAAACAAGTCACACACCATCCAGCAGACAACACAACCTCCTTCACCAAAATGGCTCCTCCAAATATACTGTTTTTGTTGTTATTACATTATATACACACGTTATATATAAGTATCTACATTTTTGTTCACCATAATGAACCACTAAGCTGGTATGGTGAGTCCAAACAATATAGCGGCCGCCACACACCAGCCAACTGTTGCCACCTCCCTCACCAACATTCCTCCTCCCAGCATACAACACACATCGTAATTCTCACCACAATGCTGCTGTTATCAGAATCCTGGTCACTAAATCCTGTAAATGAACCATGAAAAATCGTTTCAAGATTCTTAGATGGACCAAACAATGGCAGTGTGCTGTCGCTATCTGCTTGGCGCTGTGAACATCTTGACCAGCATTGTGTTCACTGATATCTGAATACAGTATTGTACACATTCTTTATTACAATCAGGCACTCCTGTAACACTATCATCTCTAAATAATAGGGTTACATATATATATTTGAAATTTTTAAGTAATGTTGTGGTCACAAGTTGAACAGCAGTGCTGTTAGCTCATGCTGCAAGTGCCAGCCTTGGTGGCTCACTCAGTACCGAGGCCTTCACACCCGAGAATGGTACCACAATTTTTTTTTAAACAGCATCTGTTAACTGGAGCCCTAAGGAAGCTGATGTGAACCCTATGTAGAAGTGAGACCTTTAAATCTTACACAGTACTTTAAAAAGTGTATATATGCAATATGTGCCATGCATAAAGCCATACCAAAATCGTATATATATGCAATTATCGCTGTTCAAGGGTTAAGCAGGCTGCACTAGCCGCAGTGTGCCACCGGTAGACAAACACTCCCCTACCCAGGGTAAGGCGGAGAGCCAAGACCCCCTGACATACCCTAAGGGCAAAGACAATCACAAGCGAGGAAGACCTCTAACGGGGCGTAATTCCTGAACACCCCCAGGGAAGACAACCCTGACCACCCAAGAGCAGTACTCACCGAGCACCTAGGGAAGGTGTCTCTAGATGCATGAAGCTCCAGTACACAGGAACTTCAGGCCAGCACACCCACAAGTGCAGGAACAGCCTCACAAGGCAAAAATTTCAGAATAGGAAATTATGACCAGAGGTGACATCCAACAGCTAAGGACATCAGTCAAGAACTGAAGGGTGGGTAGCACGGCTCATCCGGGCCAGCTCTCCCTCCCCCATGAGGGTGGGGGGGGGGGGTGGCACTAACAAGCCAGGGGTTAGCTGAATGAAGTGTTGCATGTTTATTTTCTTTCTGGGGGAGTTCTTTTGCTCTTTTGAGGACATAGGTCACAATTTTCAACCAGACAGTGGTCAGTTTCGCCTACCTTTCTGGGTGCCTTCCCTGGTCGATTGTAAGTATGATAGATATAAAGTGTTCATAGGCTATTGCTCTCTGCGCCTCTCCGAGGGGGCCAGATTCTGGCTCTAGTCCCTGGTAGGCAACAAGAAGTTTGTGACTGATGAGATGACCCCAACTAATATAGCACTATATCAGTATGGATAGCTTCCGGGAGTTTCTGGGGCTCACCCAGAATCTGCCGTTTCATTACATTCAATGCTGGTTTTTTCTTGTCTGTGAATATTTTTGAGGTTTCTTTGTTATTTGTTCATCTAAAACAATTCTTTTGTTTTGAGTTTTACTGACATCTTTCAGCCCCTTTCATAGGGTTTTCTTCTCAGTAAGTGATGTCTATGGCACCCTTGGCTTCCTTGCCACTGGGAGCGGGGTAAGATTATGGTCCCAGTCTCCGGTACGCAAATGAGAAATTCGGAGACATCAGTTGAGTTAATGTTGGCTCCGAGTTACCTGTGCAGCTGAAGGAGAGCCCTTGAGAGGCCCCCAAAAAGGAACGTTTCATTATACTGTACTGATTTTTTTGAAGAAGAGGGGGAAGGGTTGGTATTTTTACTCTTGATGGGAAGGGCCAGAACCAAGGTTTTAAAGGAAAAAGGTTAATGTGATTTGATACTGACAAAATAAGAAAAATAACAAGCATTTATCAGTAATTCTTACCTGACCTCCCACAATCAGCACATGAGACAAGATTTTCTGGTGTGCCTGTTTTCTTGTTTTCTGAGGAATCACCCAGGCAAAAGTCACAATAAGGAGAAGCCGAGACTTTCTTCTTTCCCACATTCTTGTCCAGTGCAACGTCAGTAGGAGAAGTAATATCTTGAGGCATTGTAGGGACTGCATTTGCTTGACCCGTAGAACTGGAACGGCGGCCTGAGATGCGTCCTATGCTGATTAGTTTAAGAGTGGCCATGGAATGATTCCACATTAACAGTGTGAATTAAAATCAAAGTGAATGACTGAATCTGCGTGTGAGCAGGTGTGTATATGTATGCAAATGTACACACATTCAGGAGTTCACACACACACAACATGGTTCACAGGTTCAACAACACCAGGAGACAGGTGTCACTGCAGCAGGCTCCAGGAATATCAAATTGCCTAAGTATTGGGAACAGGTTGAGGGCTGTAAGTGGTGTCCCAGGTTACATGTAGGTATAGTGAAGTTTAAAAGTAAATATGATACAAATAATAAGTAAAAGTGAGTGAAAATTTTGTGTTGAAACAGTTTATATTCCATAACAAAAGATTGTCAATAACAAAGATGGCCACCACCACATGGAAGGTAAACACATCAACAGATGATTGTTTCAAAGGATTCTCATCACACGATATAATGAAAGGAGATTTTCTTGGCAGATTAGAGATAATTAAGGATATGCTATAGAAGTATGAAGAAAAAGTATTTGAATTAGAAGAAGAAAATGGAGCTCTCAGGAGAGAGTTTTGCACTCTAAAAGGAAGGAAAGAAAATTACCGCCTTAATGGACAAGGTAAAGATTCAGTAGGAACAAATTAAGGAACCAGTGAAAGAAAATAAGGTATGGAAAGTGAAGACTGGTAAATTTGACAACATTAACAAGAAAATACTCATATGGTGAACAACTGCAAAAAACAGAGGCCAACAGAGAATTAGGCAAGGATATGCAAAGAGAAACTTCAAGGACAACTCACATAGAGGAGGTTAATAAAGAACTATAAAAGTACAAAGAAGAAATTAAGGAGACGCATGCACAAGTGGTATAAGAGAGAGATGATCAAAGAAGTGTTTTAGGAAGTCAAAACCAGAAATGGCCAACAAGAAGCAGAAGTTAGGCAGACAATTAGGAAAGAACTGGCAACCAACAGTAAATAAGTCAAAACATTGCAGATAGAAGTAAGTCCATAACAATTTTTGGGTGTTTAGAAAAAGAAATATCACCTAGGGTGAACAGAGCAGCAGAAGAGATGAAAATCAGAGAAAATAGTAGGTTTAGGAGAAGGCCTCAATTCAAAGGAAAATATCAGTGATCTTAGAATAGGAAAATATGAGAAAGACAAGAACCGCCCCTTAAGAGTGACATTTAATGGAAGGAAACATATGATGGAAGTGCTTAGAAATGCCAGGAAATTGCAGTGTGATGAGGATAGCAAACTTTGGTCAATAAGAGAAGACCACTCAAAGAAAGATAGAGAAAAGCTGAAAATGAACTTCGATGAAGAGAAACATCTAAATAGGAATAGAAATGAAGAAGAAATAAATTCCTTTTTTCTACAAAAATGTTAGGGACTGGATAGCTAGTGAAATAGTACACAACAACAAAGCAACAAAATCATTAGAGGAAATGGGAAGTAAAGGACAAAGGAAAAGGGAATATGCTCCTGAAAATTGTATATACCATAATGGATGCAGCGAGATAATAAATACTGGAACCAGGAGATATTATCCAGCTTAAGGTCCCAGATATTGTTGCACTAACAAAGATGAAATTTTAAGAAAATATCTTAACACTATCGCGCGCCCGGCATGCGCGCTGCGAACTTTAAGGTCACGCCTTCGGTGTGTGAGTGAGCATGCAGGCACGTGCTTGGCGACACTGAAATGTGTATACCCGTTTCAGTTTGTTCACCTTAATTCTTGTGCTACGTCGTTCGTTTTGGTATTGTGTTTGCAATAGAATTCCCTACAGATATATATGCATATAATGTACAAAAGCCCGGCATGACTCCCTGCAGGAAAGTCTAAACTTACCCGTAAACGAGCACCAATTGGCACACCGCAACCTAATGTGTATACTTGTTCAGTTTGATAACATCAATTTTCGTGTTACGTCTTTCATTTTGGTATCAAATTGTTTGCAATAAAAAGGCTCGTAATTTAAAATTAGTCCCATAATAATAGAGCAATAACTGGAATTTTAACAAATATTTTAATTTTGGAAGCTCATCATCACAAATTATTTATATCTTTCCAGTGTTCTGACATAAATTTTTGTGTTACATCTTTCATTTTAATATCAAATTGTTCACAATGTAAAGGTGCACATTTTAAAACTAGTCCCAAAATAATAACACATAGAATTTTAACAAATATTTTAAAATTTTGACCAAAAACTTATTTATAATATTTCAAGTGTTCTGACAAAGTTTCGTGTTACATCTTTCAATTTGGTATCAAATTGTGCGCACTCTAAAGGCGCTTATTTTGAAACTATCCCGAGGTCGATCGGATAAAAAATGAATTTTATACAAGCAGCAACAGAACCACACGGAGGTAGCTGCTCCTGAACAGCTCATGGAAGATAACCCTGAGGCCCCAAAGGCAGTACTTACAGGACACCTAGGGAAGGCGGCCCTAGGTGCATGCAGCACCTAGGGCTGCGCAACCCCCCCCTAGGGACGGGGGGGGGGTTGCGCAGACAGATGCGCGCCGTTTGTGGTGACGTCATACTTGTTTCCTTGGTTTTGATTGGGGAGTTCTGTTGCTAGTTCGGCTTTCAGTTTGCAATTTATTTGATCAGCAGTAGTTTGTCTTGGAATTCCTACCTCTCTGGGTGCCTGACCTGGTAGATGGCAGACTAAAACTGCTTCCAATTACATGGGGGCTATCTTTAGGTCATTCCTCCTCATGACTCTCTTGAGGGGGGGCTAGGTTCAGGCTCTGGTCCCCGGTAGGCTTAGAACTCCTTCGATTGACTGTTGCCACAGTCTAATATATGCACATAAGCCTGGTATAGCTCCGGGGAGCCGAAGGGGCTCTTCACAGAAAACAGGTGCTGACTCAGCGTGCGTCCCAGGTGGTCTGCTCCTCCCCAGCTGTCAGGCAGGACTGGCCACAAAGAGATAATTACTTAATTATGTCAATGTTTCTGATTGATTTTTCATAGTTTTTTTTGCTGTAGTATTATTCAATAATGTGTAGTGTGATATACTTAGATAATAAAATGTGTGAATCATTGCTATACTCATAATTATGGTTATCTTGAGGTTATCTTGAGATGATTTCGGGGCTTTTAGTGTCCCCGCGGCCCGGTCCTCGACCAGGCCTCCACCCCCAGGAAGCAACCCGTGACAGCTGACTAACACCCAGGTACCTATTTTACTGCTAGGCAACAGGTGCATAGGGTGAAAGAAACTCTGCCCATTGTTTCTCGCCGGCGCCTGGGATCGAACCCAGGATCACAGGTCCCGCATGCTGTCCGCTCGGCCGACCGGCTCCCCCCTATCCACACCATGGTGTGCATATTTTTTATTCAATTATTATGTTCATCAAACAGTGAATAAATACTTTGTCGGTTATTACACTATATACACAGGTTATATGTAAGTAGCTGCATGTTTTGTTCACCATAACGAACCACTAAGTTGGTATTATGAGTCAAAAAGCAACGAGGAGTGACCGCCACACACCAGCCAGCCACTCGCTGCCACTCGCTCCCTCAACACCTCACTCGCCCAAATTCTCCTCCCACCATACTGTTTTTGCTTTTATTCACTATAACAGACGTTATATACAAGTATCTACATGTTTTGTTCATCACAACTGTACAACTAAGTTGATATAGTTAGTTCAGGCACTAAGAGACGTCGCTACACACAGTCAGCTAGCGGCTGCCTCCCTCACACATTCACGGTCAGTCGCACTAAAATTTCACCCCCAATAATACTGTTTGTGGTGTTATTACCCTATATACACACACATTATATATAAGTATCTACATGTTTTGTTCACCATAACTGTTCAACTAAGCCAGTATAGTGCCCAGAGAGCATAGTGGCCACCCCTACCAACATGACAAATCATGCAGATGTTGCCACCCCATCACCAAAATTGCTTCTCCCCCACACTCCTTTTGCTATTATTACACTGTATATACACGTTATATATATAAATATCTACATTCGTGTTCACCATAACAAACCACTAAGTTGGTATGCTGAGTGGCAGTGGCAGCCAGTGGCAGATAATAACTGGCTGCCACTTCCTCCCTCCCTCACCTCACATTCACTTCCTCGCCACCATTCTTCTCCCACAATACTGTTTTTGCTTTTGTTCACTATATACAGACGTTATATATAAGTATCTGCATGTTTTGTTCACCATAGCAAACAACTAAGCTGGTATAGTGAGTCCAAACAGTAAAAGGTGGTCACACACAGTCAGCAGACAATGCTACCTCCCTCCCCACCAAGATTACATCTCCCACTACAGCATTAATTATCACAACAATCCTGCTATTATCAGAATCCTGGTCATTTTTATCACAGTCAGGGGTCTTCTATAATACTATCATCACTAAATAATAGCATGAACATATATATTATGGCATTTTTAGGCGATGCTGTGGTCAAAAGCTGAACAGCAGTGCTGCGAGCTCATGCTGCGTGCTGTCAGGCTTGGTGGCTTACTCAATAAGGGTCTCGATACTTAATGAGGGTCTCACTCACCGAGACCCTCACACCCGGGAATTTGGCCCCGATTTTATATTAAAATGGCGTCTGTTTACAAGAGCCCTGATGAAGGCGAGGTGAACCCCGTGTATCCGCAGGCCATTTAAATCTTGTGAAGTACTCCAACACGTCATATGACATGATACGCAATTTATAGCAAGTTACTCAACACATCATATGACGTGTTGTGCAGTTTAAGGGTTAAGGTAAGGTCTTCCGACATGAGTACACCCAAATCCTTTACATTGCTTTTTTTTATTCTATGTTATGATTTGACTGCATTTTGTACGTGATTTCCGTTTTTAAATTTTAATTTTTTCCGTAGCGCAATAGCTGAAACTTATCTTCATTAAATACCATATTATTTCCTGCAGCCCATTAAAAGACCTAGTTTACATCTGATTGGAGGTTTGCTGTGTTCTCTATGTTGTACACACTCATAAAATTCTAGTGTCATTTGCAAATGATGTTACAGTACTAAAGATTGTGTCCTTGTCTATGTCTGATATTAGGATGATAAAAAGTACTGGAGCAAGCACAGTACCCTGAGGGTGACCGAGCTCTTCATGGTTGATGAACCGGATTTTATTTTATAGACAATTACACATTGGGTTCTGTTAGTCATGAAATTGTAGATCCATCTGCCTATTTTTCTGGTATTTCCTTTTGAACACATTGTGTGTGCAATAACACCATCTGGAGGTTATCATGAGGTTATCTTAACATGATTTCAGGGCTTAGCGTCCCTGCAGCCCGGTCCTCGACCAGGCCTCCTTTTTGTTACACACCCCAGGAAGCAGCCCGTAGTAGCTGTCTAACTCCCAAGTACCTATTTACTGCTAGATAACAGGGGCATCAGGGTGAAAGAAACATTTTGCCCATTTGTTTCCGCCTCCACCAGGGATCGAACCCGGAACCTCAGGACTATGTATCTGAAGCGCTGTCCACCCAGCTGTCAGGTAACCATGGTCACATTTGTCAAAGGTTTTTGTGAAATCTGTGTAAATTACATCAGGATTTTGTTTGTCTTCCATGGCATCTAATGCCATATCATAATGGTCCAGCATCTGTGATAGAAAAGAGTGCCCTGTTCGGAAACCATGTTGTTCAGGGTTATGGAGATGATGTGATTCCATGTATTTTGTTATCTTGCTTCTTAACACTCTTTCAAAGACTTTTTTGATGTGCGATATTAGTGCTATCGGTCTGAAATTTTTTGCTTCTGCCTTATTTCCTCCTCTATGGAGTGGTGCTATCTCTGTTGTTTTCAGTATGTCAGGGATAATGCCAGTATCTAGGCTCTGTCTCCAAAGAATGTGAAGGGCCTGCAGTAGAGGATTTTTACATTCTTGATGAATATAGTTCCAAGAATCAGAGCCTGGTGCAGAGTGCATAGGCATATCGTCTATGGTTTCTTCAAAATCCAGTGGGGATAGAGTGACATCTGATAGAAGACTTGATGTTGGTATCATATCCATGAAAAATTAATTTGGATTATCAATCTTGTGTTTAGTATCTCGCTGAAAACAGTCATAATAATTTCTCAGTAGTTCACTCATTACTTTGTCATCATCAGTGAACGTTCCATCTGGGGTGGTTTTGGATAGTAAGCTGTCACCAGATGAACACACAAAGAACATTGTGAGAGGAGAATATGCGTGACTTTCCAACTTCAGACTTGCTTTTAATTATATGGATGGTGAAATACTAAAGAAACTGTTCATGACTGTTGTGAGACCAAAATCGGAATATGCAGCAGTTGTATGGTGCCCAAATATCCAGAAGCACATAAATAAACTGGAAAAGGTGCAATGGCATGCAACAAAATGGCTTCCGGAACTGAAAAAACGAGTTATGAGGAGAGACTAGAGGCGTTAAACATGCCAAAACTAGAAAATAGAAGAAAAGGAGGTGATATGATCACCATTTACAAAATACTAACAGGAACAGACCAAACAGACAAAGAGGAATTCCTGAATCCAGCATCTTCACGAACAAGAGGACACAGATTCAAGCTAAGGAAACAGAGGTGCCGAATAAATATTAGAAAATTTTCTTTTACAAACAGTGATAGACGGTTGTAACAAACTAAGCATTATACAACAAAGAGTACTGAGAAGACGGGACACCACGGGCGTAGCTCTCATCCTGTAACTACACTTAGGTAATTACACACACCCATATATAGTACAATACTTGAATATGTATAAAAACATACATGAGTTTATAAGTATAAATGCATATTGCATTCAACTATACACGTCTGTAAAGAATGTAGATATTAAGTCCTGACCAAGTATTAAAATGTACTCTACATTATATATTACTTCAATTATTATACAGTATGTAATACAATAAACCATAGTAATAAACTTTTGAACACTAAACACTAGAGGTTTTTATATAATTACAGTACTTGAATTTTTTAAGTTTCAAAATATAATACAGTGGAAACTATTATATGTATAAAAATGTACATAGTGTACAATATACACAAAGCCTACTAAAGGAAAAAGTGATGAGCATCAAAGAAAGAAAAAACAGTATAAAATTGAACACATTATGTAATAAAGAAAGTACTGTACATACAATGAAGGAGTTAGAATAAAATAACAAAATACATAAATACTGAACAACCTAGAAAATTACTTTAATATTATGAATAATAGCATGTATCATATGAGAGAAATGTAAAACTGTTGTGAAAGACATGCATTAAAACGCCACAATGTAAGTGTAACTAATGTGTTTCAATTATAGCCAATTGAGGGAGGTATTCCTTGTCTCTATGCCAAGACTGCCTAAATATAAATATAAAAACAACCTAAAAAAATGTAAATATTTCCCCACCCTGAAAACACACAGTATAATCATTTAAAGACATACATCAGTATGGAGGGAAGAGCGTGGAAGGGTGGACTCTGATGTTGGGAGTAGTTGGATGGAGCATGGTGTGGTTGAGAGGATACTGTGATGGAAGGTGTGGCTGCTAACTTATCAGTGTCAATGAGGAGTAAGATCTAGCACTTTGTGTTACACACCTAGCTATTTGTACCTAGCATGTTTAAAATTGTTATTCTTTGTAATATTATATTCTTGGAGCTATGAACAGTGGTGTTCTATGTCTCTTAATTTGAATAGGCTGTTCTAATCCACCTTTGATTGGTCCATTTAGTACAGTGAACTCCCACTCTATAGAACTAGGTCTGCCAGAAAGCCGGATGCAGTGGGAAGATTCTGATAAGTTGCAGTTGCAATGGAAAATAACAGACGACTTCTGCTGGACAAAGCTCATTTAGTTCCAGAATTATTATTCAATGCAGAAAAATGCAAATCAAATAAAAAAATCCACCAGTGGAGTGAAATGCCCCATAACCAGCCAAAAAATCCAAATAATGGGAGACCAGCAGGAGAAGAAAGGGCACAGCCATTCACCTACCACTCAGCAAAATGAGATGATCTAAAAAAAAAAAAAAAAAAAAGTGTCAGCGTGGAGAAAACCCAACTGGGATTCACGACACAAACAGCAAATTAGAAGAGGGCCACTGGACAGTGTGTCAAGGAAAATTCAGCAGAATAACCTGCTAGAAGAGCAGGTATCTCATCCAGGAGAAAAATCTAACTTTGAATGTACTGTATGAAATGCCTCTTTCCGGGGGGCTTCCCTCAGTAGCTTCCTGAGCTAGCAGCAAGGTTAGTTCCCCACCTATTATGCCTAACCAGGCCCATGCAAATTATAAAAGCCTAATACAGAACAAAATTGAACCACTTTTACCTCTGAGTGAACAAAAAGTTCACTCAGAGGTAAAGGTAGACTGGGATACTAGATCAACCCAAGCCAAGAGGAGAAAACTATCAGAAACATAGAGCTCACCAAAACAAGCACCTGCATGGAGAAATATTGGCAACTGCCAACTATGTATATACTTAAAAACCAATTACTGCCACTAGTTTTTACACCACCTCACCACTAGATGGCAGACTGAGGGTTCAGCCAGCTACCTTAGTCATATGCATGGCGCAGTATTTGCAACAGCTCATTTGTGCTACAAAAAACCCTTCCTGATTCCAGTTTTCAGTAAAGTGTTGGTTATACTTTTGGACTTCAACCAGCAAGGGCCTGTGTTTGAGTTTGTTCCAGTTTTTGTGTCACTTCACAGGTGTGTCTTTTTTTTTTTTTTGGTAAGATTGTGAAATATGAGTGAGATACTGTATAACATTTATTCATGAATATACAAGCAGCTGGTGAATAGTAGTTCTACTGAAAACAAGAGGGAAGGAACATCATTCAGGAAAAAATAGTAGTAGAGCTGGTAGCACCGGTAACAGTTTGGAACAAGCTCAACATTTTAGATGATTGGGACCAGCTTCACATCATTATACAGTAGTGTACAAGATGCTGGGGATGACAAAAAACGAACACTGAATGTAACGAAATGCCCCTTTCTGTGTGAACCCCGGTGGCTCCCTGAAGCTATACTGCCGAGATAACTTTTTATTCCTCAGGTCACAATCAGTCATAGGTGTCCTATTGGCCTGCCAGGGACCAGAGCCACAACCTGGCCCTCTCAAAGAGGCTGAGAGAGAGAGAGAGGGCAGGGGATTGTTATGAACACTCTTACTGAGAAAGCAGCCAGAAAGTAGATACGACAAAACATGTAACTGCATGGTTCATGAAAAGAAAGCACAACAACAGCTGACCAAACATCATAGAACAATAACTTGAAACAAGATGCTTAATTTCAAACTGGGCAGAGGACAAAAGGAAACAGGGAGCTACCAGGAATCATCCAAAAGGGTGTGCTCAATTACAGTCAATGTTGGTTTTCTGGAGGAAGCCCCATGGTGAACTTCCTGAAGCTAACAAATAGGAAGGAAGGAAAACATGAGATTTACCATGGATGAGGAAAGGTGGCACGTACAAAGTCTTAGATGAGATGCTAGGTTGGGAAACCCAGCCCAAGAAACACAAGCCCAAATGGGACTAGGAATAATGACCTGATACCAGGTAACCAAGACCCCCGAGCTTGAAAATTAGCCCATTACAGAGGGCAAACATGGCAGCTAAAGGTGCGAACTTATGAACAATACAGATCTTAGGGTAACTGCATATCGGCTAGTGGTAGGACACAACAGAAGGTCCACCCCCAGCTGGACAAACCAAGCATCAAATACCAAGGGACTCCTCCAGAAGAGGAGGAGAAGAGCATCAGAAGAACCCGATGGAAATCCTCAGCAGTTTAAAGACCAACTAATGAAAATAAAATACTGCTTAGAAAACCTCACAAACCCTGCCCCTAAGATCATCTTGCTTGGTGATTTCGACTTAAGACATTAAACTGAAAAATGTAGCTAGTACTGTTATATAGCAGTAGAGAATCCATGGAAGCAATCTGATGAGAAGTCACACACAAATGACCTCTTGTGGATGTCTGAGAGATTTGCTTTAAACCAGCAAATAGTAGAGCCAACCAAGAAAGAAAACATCCTAGACCTCACTTTTACAAACAACAATGAGCTGATTATGGATATAATGATTATAACTACTAGTTACTCAGATCACAACCTGATTGAAGTTCAGATGAGCATGTGAAATAGACCTGTACAACAAATCTCAAATCCTAGAGGAGGAGAATTCAGCCAATTAAATTTGAATAACAAACTGATTAACTGGGCATAAATAAACCAAGACCTCGCAGAACTATGCTGGAAAGAACAACTACATAATGCAGACTTAAACCAGTGTTTTGAGAAAATAATGCCTATTTTCTCGAAGCACTGGTTCAAGTTCGATTGTTCTTAATCAAAACTGGTAATACTTCGTGATATCTACCATCTAGGTAGCACTAGGAATATGTAGATGGCATATACCACCAAGAGAGAAAAAGATGCAAACTGGAACAAGAATGGCACTCCCTCTACAGGTGAAGAAAACAAATAGCATAACATCTCAAACACTTCATTCTATTCCAACAACGACAAGGAAGACTATGTAGGGAAATAGAAATGATCGAACTCAAGCTGAGAGAATCGTAAAATCCAAGCGTGAAAAGGGAGCAAAGGTCATAAGTGAAAGAGAGGAGCCCGAAATACTTTTTCTCTCAAGAAAAACCCAGCATTGAATGTAATGAAACACCAATGACATGTGCCATATTGATTAAGATGCCATTAGCACCCGGAGTGCTAGTGCCTACCATGGGCCACGAGCCAGAACCCGAACCCCTCAAAGGCGCAGGGGGCAATGGCCATATGCACTTAATATTTAGAGTTTGTCATGTCTGCCATCGACCGGGAAAAGGCACCCAGAAAGGTGGCGAACCAATACAAACCTCTAACTGGTTAAAATTGCAACCTACATCTGAACAGAACCTAAAGAACTACACCCAAGAGAAAATAATGAAACAAGCAAATAAATCATCATCCAACTAGCATGCCCGCTCGTTTTTGCCCCCCCCTCTCCCCAACAGGAGGAAGGGTGGAGCCTGCTCAGCCGAGCCAGCCGCTCCACCCCCAGTTCATAGAATGATGAAAACCTCTGACCAGAGGGAGAGAGAGAGTCAGGGAGCCTCTGGGGCTAGCCCAGAAAATGGCAGTTCATTACATTCAACGATGGTTTTTCATCGGCTCCCTGAAACTAATTACCCGCAGTTAGGTCAAAACAGGAACTTAACCGGAAGGCGGCAGCACTGCAGGACTCGTGACAAAGATGAGACAACAGGCCACGACAGACGTCCCAAAGCAACACAAGGCCACAGAGGGCCCGAAACATTGACAAGATAGCAGCAAGAGCTGCAACCTTCCTCACATCATGGGCACAAGGATAGACCGAAGGCCGGCTAGGCATAACCTTGCGGACAAGTAGAACATACAGTAGAACAAATAAACATATATATTGTTACAAATATACGGTATACATATAATATTATAAATATATAGATATATACAACAAAACAAGGCAAAATGGGAGTAAATAAACAAATTTGTGGCCACTGTAACAACTCCTTAAAGACGAAGGCAACGGGAATTGAATGTTATATCTGTAAGAATAGATTTCATTCGGCTTGTACAGGAGTGAATAACACCTCAGGACTGAGAGCTGGCCACTTGCTCTGGGTGTGTAAAAATGACCTGCCAGCTTGGAATATCCTAAAAAACCTTCTAGATAACATGACGCATGAACAGAAAACATCATTCATTGAAAGCCTACCAGCCATCCAGAAGGAGTGGGAGAGGAACAACAACAATTCTAATATACCAGGGGTGGAGGCTATAGTCAGGGATGAAACTGAAGCTGAAACTCAGGAAGTTGTAAACTCTGACTCAGTAGGCCTGAATGTAGATGACAGTAAACTAGAAAGTGTAACAGACAGCACTGACAGCTCGATAGGTACAGACACTACGACGGTTCCCGATAGAGCAATTCAGAACAGAAGGACAGACTTATGCAAATTTTATGCAAAGGGCATATGCAGACATAGATATGCTGGTAATAAGAAAGGATTAGAATGCAGTTACCAACATCCCAAAAGATGTTTAAATATGCTTAGGAAAAGTTAATAAGTGTCGATTTGGATCAATATGTAGGTTTTTCCATCCTGACATGTGCCAAACCTCACTGGAGGACAGAAAATGCTATGACCTCAGCTGCCCACACTTTCACGTGAAAGGCACGGAACGCTACATAAAGAGTGGGAAGCAGGATAATGAATTTGGAATACTCTACAAATTTTTTATACCAGACCGAAAGAGAATTCAAAAGGAGCAGCATGGAGAGTGTATGGAATTGAATGCCAGATCCACTTGCATTCCATAATTACAGATACAATTACACACCGAAAGGGAACTACAACTACGACAGACAACTGCCCTACAACAATCAGTACTGGTCAGAACAAACTCATGTCCACGCATAATGGGCTTGCCGAAAAAGTCTCCCAGTCAAACTATCACTAATAGAGTAACCTCATTCATCTTTGCCAACATACAAGGACTGAAAACAAGAACAAACAACAAAGTACAGTTCATAAATGGCCTCCTCACGGAGTCAAATGCAGTATTTGGAGCTTTCACAGAAACCCATGCAGGGGCATTCTTAGACAGTGAGATCTGGATTCCAGGATATAACCTATACAGGTGTGATAGGAAAATTAGGTCACATGGAGGAGTGGGTCTGTATATTAGGGAAGACCTTGTATGCTTGGAGCTCCTTAACGTTACAAATGAGGTGGTAGAGGTACTGGGATTAAAAATAGAGAAAATAAATTTAGAGATTATTTTAATATACAAACTGCCAGATGCAACAGCTGAGGAATTCACAGAACAGATAAACAAAATAGAGAATAGCCTTGATAATTTGGAGAACCCGATACCTGATATTATCTTCCTAGGTGACTTCAACTTGCCTAGTCTCAGGTGGAGAATAGCAAACAATAATATTATACCAGGAAATCTATCAGGACCTAACCAACCACAGATTAGAGAGCTACTTAGATTCTGTGACAAATTTTCACTCAATCAGCAGATATTGGAGCCAATGAGAAATGAAAATATTCTAGATCTGGTCTTTACGAACAATGAAGACATTATCAGACATATTATGATATCAGATACCACATACTCAGATCACAAGCTCATTGAAGTGCAAACGACCATCAATATTCATAATAGACCTAAAACGTTGATAAAGCGAGAGGGGCTATTCAGTAAATTCAATTTTAATAATAAAAGGATAGACTGGGAGATAATAAACAGGGAACTTACAAACATTCCATGGGAAACTGTTCTAAGTAATACAAGTCCTACAGAAGGAATAGAAAAACTGACTTCGGAAGCATATCAAGTCTGTCTGAAACATGTTCCTTAGAGGAAAGCCAGAAAGAGATCCAACGTAGAAAGAGAACGCAGACGACACTATAAATGCAGGAAAAAATATAACGGAACTGCTTATGCAGACACGAATTTCCCGTCAAAGAAGGAATAATTTAAATAGGGAGATTGAAGAAATCGAGCGGAAATTGAAACACTCATATGAAACTGACGAAAGGCAGTTAGAACAGAAAGCAATTCAGGAAATAAAGAAAAATCCAAAATATTTCAAATGATTTCTTAGGTTCCTTTTCAAAATAAATGTGTGGTCAATTATTTATTTACAGGAATTAGTGACCAGGATTGTGAAAATAGCAGGATTGTGGTTATAATTAGCGTTGTGCGTAGTATTGTGGAAAGAGGAACTTTGATGAGGGAGGGAGGGCGAGAATTGAGGTAGCCTCATTGTGTGTGTGTGGCTGCCACTCTTGTTTTGCTCACCATACTAGCTTAGTGGTTTGCTATGGGCAACACATATGTACATGGGTATATATAGTGTGTGTATATAGTGTAAGAACAGCAACAGGAGAATGTTGAGAGGAGCTATTTTGGTGAGAGAGGTGACGTAATCGTAGCGTCGTCTGCCGTGTGATTTTTCATGCAGTGTATGGTGGCCACTGTATTGTTTGGACACAATACCGGCTTACTTAAGAACAAAGGTAACTGCAGAAGGCCTATTGGCCCATACGAGGCAGCTCCTATTCTATAACCACCCAATCCCACTCATATACTTGTCCAACCCGCGCTTGAAACAATCGAGGGACACCACCTCCACCACGTTATGCGGCAATTGGTTCCACAAATCAACAACCCTGTTACTGAACCAGTATTTACCCAAGTCTTTCCTAAATCTAAACTTATCCAATTTATACCCATTGTTTTGTGTTCTGTCTTGTGTTGATATTTTTAATACCCTATTAATATCCCCCCTGTTATGTCCATTCATCCACTTGTAAACCTCTATCATGTCACCCCTAACTCTTCGCCTTTCCAGTGAATGCAACTTAAGCTTTGTTAATCTTTCTTCATATGAAAGATTTCTAATTTGGGGAATTAACTTAGTCATCCTACGTTGGACACGTTCAAGTGAATTTATATCCATTCTATAATACGGCAACCAAAACTGAACTGCATAATCTAAATGGGGCCTAACCAGAGCAAGATATAGCTTAAGAACCACACCAGGTGTCTTGTTACTAACGCTTCGTTAGTAAACTTGTATAGTTCTGGTAAATAAAACATGTAGATAGGTATATAGAACATGTGTAATAAGAACTATAACAATATGGTGGGAGGAGCAATGTTGGCGAGTAAGATGTTGGAGTGAGGGAGACTGGCTGGGTGTGGCTGCTCTCACTCGAGGTGTTCTGAATGTGTTCATGGCCAAATGCTCCTATTGGCCCATACGAGGCAGCTGCTATTGGCCCATACGAGGCAGCTGCTATTGGCCCATACGAGGCAGCTGCTGTTGGCCCATACGAGGCAGCTGCTATTGGCCCATACGAGGCAGCTGCAATTGGCCCATATGAGGCAGCTGCAATTGGCCCATACGAGGCAGCCGCAATTGGCCCATACGGGGCAGCTGCTATTGGCCCATACGGGGCAGCTGCTATTGGCCCATACGGGGCAGCTGCTATTGGCCCATACGGGGCAGCTGCTATTGGCCCATACGGGGCAGCTGCTATTGGCCCATACGGGGCAGCTGCTATTGGCCCATACGGGGCAGCTGCTATTGGCCCATACGGGGCAGCTGCTATTGGCCCATACGGGGCAGCTGCTTTTGGCCCATACGAGGCAGCTGCTATTGGCCCATACGAAGCAGCTGCTATTGGCCCATACGAAGCAGCTGCTACGCGGTGTTCTGAATGTGTTGATGGTGAATGTATATAGTGTGTGACAGTGTATAGTGTGTAAATAGATTGTATATATACACAAATTAGCATGATACATAGTAAATATGTGCTGCATATGTGTACACAAGTTTCATGCACGTAACACAGTGTCTACGGACAGTACGGATGTTGTACTGCGATATTATAGTGTACATGTTCATTATACATTGGATTGGCACAAAAACAATGAAAATGTATTTGGAAAGGTGCGCAAAAAATGAACGAAAATATATTTGCGGCAACTCGCGCGCCCCACCGCCCCGAGAGCTTACGGCACGGGGAATGATGACGTCACACCCCAACTTCCGGACCCCATACCAGCCAAAGTAAGTACAATTTCGACTTTTTTTTTACATACCCATACTGAGGGAAGGGTTTTTGACACTTTAAAAAGAAAAAAGAATTTTTTCCAGAGAATTTATTTCCTGCGCACTGCGGGGGTGTCACATTTGGAGGCAACGCAGTTAAGGGGTTAAGGGCCCAAGACTTTTCAACACTCTCCCGGACAACAAAGACTCCGTTACAATAATCATGGATAAGATGTTTCACTGGCTGTTTTATCATACATAGGGCAAGAAACACAGTTCAGCTACAGTGGTGTCTTTCCAACGCAGTCATAGTCAATGTAGTGATAGGCCTTCGGTTCCAATAAGTTTGGAAGCGTATTTGTTTCCTGAATACAGTAATATGTTCCATGAGTGGCTCTTCAAAATATGCCATAAAATACTCCATTTCACTTGTGTCCTCACCAGTATATGGGAAAATGTCTAACCCCAACATCTGTATCATCAAATGTAGGAATTTGTGTAACAAAGTGCACACCATTTCCATGTTTACACCTGCTGTTT
>NC_091150.1:46481137-46604875 GCF_040958095.1 Procambarus clarkii | reverse complement strand
TGCTTGACACTGTAAACTGGTTAGTACGAAATCACCTTTACATGAATTTGGGTTTATTAAATCAGTCTCTATAAGTATAGTCAACTGTAATTAATGGTGAGTACAGATTAGGCTAGTACTCAGTTGACACTACTAAAGTCCCCTAACCTTCCTTAATAAATAATTTGAATTTCTAACCTACCTAAGTAAGGGACTAAGCTAATTGTGAGCAAAAATGTACTCGAATTAACATTGTGAGCAGTATTGAGCTCATTAACAAGTCGATCTATATTGAACTCGTGAACATGGTGAGCTACATTGAGCTCGTCAGCAGTGCTGACAGGGTGAGCTACATGGAGCTCGTCAGCTGGTGCTAACAGGGTGAGCTGCATGGAGCTCGTCAGCTGGTGCTAACAGGGTGAGTTGCAGTGAACTCGTCAACAGTGTTGACAGGGTGAGCTACAGTGAGCTCGTTAGCTGGTGCTAACAGGGTGAGCTGCATGGAGCTCGTTAACAGTTAACAGGGTGAGTTACATGGAACTCGTCAACAGTGTTGACAGGGTGAGCTACAGTGAGCTCGTTAGCTGGTGCTAACAGGGTGAGCTGCATGGAGCTCGTTAACAGTTAACAGGGTGAGTTACATGGAACTCGTCAACAGTGTTGACAGGGTGAGCTACAGTGAGCTCGTTAGCTGGTGCTAACAGGGTGAGCTACATGGAGCTCGTTAACCGTTAACAGGTTGAGTTGCATTGAACTCGTCAACAGTGTTGACACAGGGTGAGCTCGTTAGCTGGTGCTAACAGGGTGAGCTACATGGAGCTCGTTAACAGTTAACAGGGTGAGTTACATGGAACTCGTCAACAGTGTTGACAGGGTGAGCTGCATTGAGCTCGTTAGCTGGTGCTAACAGGGTGAGCTGCATGGAGCTCGTTAACAGTTAACAGGGTGAGTTACATGGAACTCGTCAACAGTGTTGACAGGGTGAGCTACAGTGCTCGTTAGCTGGTGCTAACAGGGTGAGCTGCATGGAGCTCGTTAACCGTTAACAGGTGAGTTCAGTGAACTCGAATTAACGAGGTGGAGTTTTGTCATTCAGTTATCATGGCGAGCAATATTAAGCTCGTGCGCATGGTGAACGAGCACTCATATTATTACGTTAATTCTAAGGTGAGCTATGTTAAGCTCATGAAGCATGTTAATTAACAATGCTAATGTTTAACGGTAATGCATTAAACATATTAGTTCTCTGAAAATTCACTTACATATTAGTAAGTTTGCAAGTTTATTCGTGTTGCGCTCCTACACTAAATAAGCAGAAACGAAAGAAAAACAACTCAAACAATTAATGCAAGTATTTATCACTAACTCTTAGTGCAGAAAACATGGTATTAAGAAGGTTTTCTTGGCAAACCTTTAAGCGCAAGTATAGTGGACCAGTGGTCCTAGTGAATGTTATCACTAAATTCAGGAAATGCCAGTGGCATTGAGTGCTAGATTCTCTAGCCTAACATTATTAATTCCTAGGGAGTACTAGATTCTCTAGCCTAACATTACAATTTAACTAGGAAGATTGAGTGTGGTCAATTACTACTTGTCGAGAATAATTCTAGGTCTGCAGTGAATTCAATGGTTTGGTCGCTGTGACTTGTACTTGTTTGAGTACGGACCATTGATTTTCACTGAGAGCTATGAAACATCTCGGCGAATATCAATTGCACTACATTCAATCTGAGTTTATTACTCAGTTGTGTTTCTCTCTTTAGCTTGCTGCTGGAGAATGGATTTACTGCTGACTAATTTATTATTGTTAGCAGGTTTAGGCTTGTTCACATTCAGAACTTTACCAGTAAGTAAGTAGCCTCCTGCAGATTGGAGCATATTCATTCCCAATCGTTTAACATGTCCAGTTATGAACTGGTAATAGTAGTCGGCTCCTACTAGTACATCTACATTGTTAAGGCGGTCAGACGTTAACTTGTTGTCAGCCAAATTAATTTCACGTTCCTGCAGGAAGTGGGCTGTGTACCCCAGACCCTTAATATTTAAGTCTAAAGGTATTTGATCTACAACAATGGCTTGGACAGCCTTGGTTTGACTACCTAGTCGGACAAGCGGTTGAACTACTGTGTATTCATGGGTTCCTCGATTTATCATGGACCCTGACAAGTTTAATTTTACCTGTCCTATTGGTTGTAAATTAAGTGCCTCTGCTGCCCTTTGAGTAATGAAAGTTCTCTGGGAACCTTGGTCAAATAGTCCACGTATGGTGATCTTGGCTCCTCTGTTCTTCACTTGAAGTTGGGCAGTAGGCAAAGCAGCATCCACTTGAGATGCTTGTGAAGTTACGCTGTACACATCTCGCACCTTGCAGCACTGTACTGGTGTAGATTCTCTACGTCCTATTCTAGGATTGACATAATTAGTCCTAACTAATTTGCACAGTGCAGCATGATGCTTGCCCCTTCTACACCTATTGCAGGTGTTCAGTGGGGTGTCACAGCTGTTAACATCATGTGGTTTGAGACACCTAGTACATTTGTGTAACTGTTTGAGTCGTCTGACTCTTGTGTCTCTATTAGGATAATTGTACATTTGTACAGAGAATGTTTTTGATTGCAAAACAAGCACATTCCCCATCCTACAGATCGTTTAGGGGTTACCGGTTTAGGTAAAACAGTATTTGCAGGTTGGGATGGTTTTGCTGCTTGCATTTGCTTGTTATTTATTCTCCTGTGAGTACTTGGTGTACTCTGGGGAACCATTAACAGGCTCTTGGGAGTGCTCTTTGGACTATCAGGTCTCTTAGGAGCATCTGTGGAGTTCTTAGGCCTCACTGATGAATCAGTGTTTGACTGATTTTGGTTACATGGATTATTAGCAGTGCTCTTTGGACTATTAGGTCTCTTAGGAGCACCTGTGGGACTCTTAGGCCTCACTGATGAATCAGTATTTGACTGATTGTTGTTACATTGAGTATTAGCACCTTTGTTACCTAGTGACAGTGTCACTTTAGGAGTTTCAGGCAAGGAAACTGATGTAGGTACAGTTTTGGTGCATTCAGATTTAGCATTAATTGCTTGGTCTGCTGTATGATTGCTCATATTACGCAAACCTGTAAATATATCCTGCATTGACAGGGTATTACCATTCTGGCATACATATAGTTTATTAAGTGTGTCACCAGACAATTTTCTCTGGATGATAATTTTAGTCATCCACTCAGTAGTTGGGTGATCCACCTCTTTACTGAAAGAATTTATCAGTGCTCAAGCTGAAAACTAAAGTCTTGTAAAGAGTCAACTGATTGCTCTGGTGAAGATAAATTTAATAATTGGTGCACAAGGTTTATAATAGTCTTCTCATTGTTAGCACTTACTTTAGAAGGCTGTTGTGAGCAATTGTGACCATTACTTGTGTTGCTTAAGGCTTCTTGCTTAGCCTCAGCTTTGATTACAGCTTCGGCTGCTGCTGCAGCATTAGCTTTATCATTTTCTGGTTCAGATTCACTGATCATTGCAGCTTCACTTGTTTCATCTGCAGCTTCACTTGTTTCTCTGGGTTCTGGTGATAAGCTAGTTAATTCAGTAGCATTATGTATCGAACTTATAGAATCCAAGGAACATTGAGAAGAGTGGTCTGAAGTTTGATCAGACTCTGTAAACAAATCATCACATGAAGCTGTATTAGATGAGTGGTTAGAAAATGAAGGTTGATCTTCAGTTGTGGATCCTGTGTAGTGATCCGTATTGATTAGAGGATTCTCTCGTCTTGATTTAGCTCAAGTATTTCATCTGAGCTGAGTGTTAACTTGGATACAGGTCTATTAATGATCTGATCCACCCACTCGGGAATATTTGCTTCGCAAGCACCTCCTTATATCGGTCTAAACTGGTTTGAACAGAATGTTCATAGTTATCGAGATCAGATTCTGTTAGACTTAAGTGGTCTGAGACAGTATGACCGGCTTGGAGTAAATTCCTGTGGGTCTCGATTACAGTCTTGATATAGTCATATTTTTGGCTGGCGATCCGTATGGAACTTGCTAGTCTATAGACGTCACCTGGGTCAGTTTCGACACAGAAATGACATTTCATAAGCAATTTTCCTAAAGGACCTTGAAGAGCTGTCAAGAATCTTGCGTTCCTTTCTAAAGGATTCATTCTTGCGGTAAATGGAGCCTGATTGGGCTTATGTAGCTAGTGGTATAGCTATGGTGTCTGCTCCTTGATGCAGAGCAGGTATAAGTATTGACAGCCTAATGTTTCTTGAGGCTGGTTGTAATTTACCTCATTTAGAGGTTAGCTACCTACCTAATAATAAGCAACTAAGATTTGAGTGGTACCTTGGTCTCACTACAGGTGTTCCTCAGCTTAGCTCTTCTAAATCAGCCTCGGATGGGTAGTGGACTTACAGTAACACTCAAAGACATACATAGAAATATGCAATAAAATAATTACACAATAAATGGTTAATCCCACCCTTGATAGGGTCAGCACAAAAGAATAATATATATGTCACTAACTAGCTCAAGCCTAGTCGTGAGAATTTCTACTTGAGAAACTACAACTATATTTAGTCTGTGCTTGTGCCAGATTCAACACAATCACAGCCTAAATTGCTACCTAATAAGGTTGGCAAAGATTATATTATGGTGCAGTAATGTGCAAATAATTGTGCTGTGTTTTTGGGTTTTTTGTATTTTATTGTTTATATACACTTGTGTAATTATGTGTATAAGAAATTAAATGAACACAAAAGAATTAATTGTGTTTGGCAAGTATTCTACTGCCGTAAATATTACTTAACTCCTGAATGTACTCCTAATTGTGGAATAAAATATTATCAGGGTTAGTAATGATTAACTAGTATAGATCAGTAATTTATATTAGTATACTGGATCCCTAAATGTTAATGATCCACTGACTTGAGTGAATCAGTAATTATAACATGGATTCAGGCTATAATGGACAGTCTGCTGACAGCCATATATTGAAACATTGGTATAGCCTAAATGGTTAACACTTAATTGGTGTTAGTGATTAATATAAGGTTATGAGCTGTTGCTCTTGGTGACCTAAGGGTTCTACTTCAGTATGAAGTGTAGGTCTAAATGTTGTGGGTAATTGGCTATGACCCACTAAAGCTATGTAAAGGTAGCTGTTAGTGTGATCTAGGCTAACTGGTGTGTTACACTGTTAGTTGACACGATTAATTAAATAGTTAGTCTGGCTTCTATCACACAAGGATTAGTTATAATGGTTAATATTTTAATTATAAATTTAATGCCTATCCGGTTCGATAAGGACCATAATGTGGGATATTTGGGCTTGATTCTGATTAATTAATAATTAAAGTAATAAATTAAATTACGAAGGACCACCCGCTTTTAAAGGAAAGAGGGAAACTGAGAATTTCAGATCATTAGATAAAATTCTAGAGAAAACCAGTGACTATGGATATGACTAGAAAGTATGATCATAAGAATAATTAATGGGCTGTACTATTAAAGAAACAAACCTCAAACACCTACATTGGGGGGTTATTACTGGAGGTAAGTACGTCCAGGAATCAGTGTGGTTCGTTCACTAATTCAATTAATAATAATCTAATCCTATAAATAATGCTGAATATAATATTATTCATACAAAGAAGAACATGAATATGAGCATAGTAATGAGTTACAGTAAATCACACATTATGTTAAACATTCTGAATGTATCAAATTGCTAGAATACGGAAAAAAGAAATAAGCCTTAGCTTGTAGTAGGTTCCTTTAGATAACCCTGGAAGTCCTCTTAATCTCCAAGTCTGGTACACTGACGAAAGGCACGGTTAACATGGAGAAGACAGCCTGAGGAATTCGTCTCTCGAGCTGCAAGATAAATAACTACCAGTAGCAATTGATTTAACTACTCAATTCACATTCAAGATTATTGATATCTACAGATGAAATTCTAATCACCTGTTATTAGGTGTTATCTCGCCGCGTGACGCGCAATCACCCCGCTATTATTAAACCTGTAAATGATGCATCAAATAAAAGGTACTTAGCTGTGGGCACTGTATAAGTATTAAGATTGCCGTAATTTCGCATCCCAGGCTCCGGTGAACCTATCCTGGATTGATGCGTTTCAAGCTGGCTGGTCACGTGTCGTCAGGAACCAAGTCTAGGGTCCCTCCTTTAACACCAGCACTAGTTGAAGATATTATCTGCAAGGTCGTTACGCCTCACAGTGGCGGCTTTCATCTGTAAATGGACACACTTATCCTATTTGCTGGACAAGGGCGTATTCTTATGAGTACGGTGAGCGCAAGTTTGCTTCCTTTCAGCTCTGCACGTGTCCGCGCACCGACTGAAGATGGCGTCCCCCAACCCACGCCGAGTCGACGTTCATTACACAAATTATTGTCTTGAACATTAATATTTCTCGCATTCGCGCTTGAAACTCTAAAGACTGGACGGGTTTATTATTTAGAGGAACGAAATATTATTATTTAACTATTTAAGAATAGTAAATATATAAGGGAGAGGAATTAATGTCTCCCCATGGCATTCATTGATGACGTTAACTCTAACGTGAGGTAGACGCTATGATTCTAACGCTCTATTCGGCTTTAGTTAGAGAACAATTCGTCTGCAATCAGTTGTCATACAGAATGCTTTAATTATGGAGAATCGTATTTAATTCTCACACAAATTGAATATAATGTGTTTTACTGTAAAGAAATCTGACGCAATACTGGCGTCAGGTGACGTGAGAATTCTAGCCTAATGCACAGATGAATTATTAGTACATGAGAATTCTACGAGTTGTTAATTTTACTTAATACAATATTAGGTATGGTTAGTAATAAGTAATGAGAATACAACAATGCTGTATTCGATGTTGGAAATATCCAACAATATTAGAACGGTTTTACGTGTACATCTTCCATCGGTATTATAAACCGAAAATCAGGAACATTTTAGTTAATTTTAATGAAAACACATTGATATGTATCATTTGCATTGGGAGCAACATCTTTATACGTCTTTTCTAGGGCCAAAAAAATACGAAACTTCGCACTATGATTCGAAGTTAAAATCTTCAAATTTGGTATAATAATGACTTTTTCACGTTTTTCATGTAGTTTGATATTACGTAAATATATTCATTTTTACCAATATTTCGATACTATTTCACGGAGTATCACGATATGTGATTTGGCCTTCAAATCTCAGATTTTCGCATAATATTGCATTTTAAGCAAGTTTTCTTGCATTTTGTTTCGTACTAAAAATCATCGAATTCAGCAATATTTTGACGTTTATCATCATCCCCTTTTCCTTTATGTGATATAAACAAAATATCATCGAATTAGGCAATATATTGAGGTTTTTCCACGTTTTTGTGAATTTTCAGTTTATTGCTATTAATTCATTAAATATACGGTAAAAATGATGCAAACACATAATTGATTAGAAATTAACCTTAAACACTACATTTTCAATCAGCTATTTGTTTCTCGTTAAAATACTGAGTATGATATTGGAAAGGGGAGAAGTTCTGTTTTTATTGCATATATCGACGTTTCAGTCGGATTAGAGCGGTTTTACGTGTACATCTTCCATCGGTAATATAAACGGAAAATCAGGAACATTTTAGTTAATTCTAATGAAAACACATTGATTTTTATCATTTGTATTTGAAACAACACTGTCATATGTCTTTTCTTGGATCTAAATAATACGAAACCTCGCTTTATGATTTGAAGTTAAAATCCTCATATATGGTAATATAGTGACTTTTTTCACGTTATTCATGAAGTGTGATTTTACGTATATATATTCGTGATTACCAATATTTCGATACTACTTCATGTTGTCTCACGATATGTGATTTGGCCTTCAAATCTCAGAATTTCGCAAATTTTGCATTTTTTGGAAGTTTTCTTGCATTTTGTTTTGTACTAAAAATCATCGAATTCAGCAATATTTTGACGTTTATCATCCCCTTTTCCTTTATGTCATTTAAACAAAATATCATCGAATTAGGCCGTTTTTCCACGTTTTTTGTGAATTTTCAGTTAATTGTTATTAATTCATTAAATATACGATAAAAATTATGCAAACACATAATTGATCAGAAAATAACCTTAAATACTTCATTTTCAATCATCTATTTGTTTCTCGTTAAAATACTGAGTAAGATATTGAAAAGGGGAGAAGTTCTGTTTTTATTGCATATATCGACGTTTCAGCCATATTAGAACGGTTTTACGTGTACATCTTCCATCGGTAATATAAACGGAAAATCAGGAACATTTTAGTTAATTCTAATGAAAACACATTGATTTTTATCATTTGTATTTGAAACAACATTGTCATATGTCTTTTCTTGGATCTATATAATACGAAACCCCTATGATTTGAAGTTAAAATCCTCATATATGGTAATATAGTGACTTTGTTCACGTTATTCATGTAGTGTGATTTTACGTATATATATTCGTTTTTACCAATATTTCGATACTACTTCATGTTTTCTCACGATATGTGATTTGGCCTTCAAATCTCAAAATTTCGCAAATTTTGCATTTTTAAGCAAGTTTTCTTGCATTTTGTTTTGTACTAAAAATCATCGAATTTAGCAATATTTTGACCTTTATCATCCCCTTTTCCTTTATGTGATTTAAACAAAATGTCACCGAATTAGGCCGTTTTCCACGTTTTTGTGAATTTTCAGTTTATTGTTATTAATTCATTAAATATACGATAAAAATTATGCAAACACATAATTGATCAGAAAATAACCTTAAATACTTCATTTTCAATCATCTATTTGTTTCTCGTTAAAATACTGAGTAAGATATTTAAAAGGGGAGAAGTTCTGTTTTTATTGCATATATTGACTTTTCAGCTGGATTAGAACGGTTTTACGTGTACATCTTCCATCGGCAATATAAACCGAAAATCAGGAACATTTTAGTTAATTTTAATGAAAACACATTGATCTGTATCATTTGTATTGGGAGCAACATCTTTATACGTCTTTTCTAGGGCCAAAAAAATACGAAACTTCGCTCTATGATTCGAAGTTAAAATCCTCAAATTTGGTATAATAATGACTTTTTCACGTTTTTCATGTAGTTTGATATTACGTAAATATAATCATTTTTACCAATATTTCGATACTATTTCACGTAGTATCACGATATGTGATTTGACCTTCAAATCTCAGATTTTCGCATAATATTGCATTTTAAGGAAGTTTTCTTGCATTTTGTTTCGTACTAAAAATCATCGAATTCAGCAATATTTTGACGTTTATCATCCCCTTTTCCTTTATGTGATATAAACAAAATATCCTCGAATTAGGCAATATTTTGCTGTTTTTCCACGTTTTTGTGAATTTTCAGTTTATTGCTATTTATTCATAAAATATACGATATAAATGATGCAAACACATAATTGATTAGTAATTAACCTTAAACACTTCATTTTCAATCAACTATTTGTTTCTCGTTAAAATACTGAGTAAGATATTGGAAAGGGCAGAAGTTCTGTTTTTATTGCATATATCGACGTTTCAGCCGGATTAGAGCGGTTTTACGTGTACATCTTCCGTCGGTAATATAAACGGAAAATCAGGAACATTTTAGTTAATTCTAATGAAAACACATTGATTTTTATCATTTGTATTTGAAACAACATTGTCATATGTCTTTTCTTGGATCTAAATAATACGAAACCTCGCTTTACGATTTGAAGTTAAAATCCTCATATACGGTAATATAGTGACTTTTTTCACGTTATTCATGTAGTGTGATTTTACGTATATATATTCGTTTTTACCAATATTTCGATACTACTTCATGTTGTCTCACGATATGTGATTTGGCCTTCAAATCTCAGAATTTCGCAAATTTTGCATTTTTTGGAAGTTTTCTTGCATTTTGTTTTGTACTAAAAATCATCGAATTTACCAATATTTTGACCTTTATCATCCCCTTTTCCTTTATGTGATTTGAACAAAATATCATCGAATTAGGCAATATTTTGCCGTTTTTCAACGTTTTTGTGAATTTTAAGTTTATTGTTATTAATTCATTACATATACGATAAAAATTATGCAAACACATAATTGATCAGAAATTAACCTTAAATACTTCATTTTCATTCATCTATTTGTTTCTCGTTAAAATACTGAGTAAGATATTTAAAAGGGGAGAAGTTCTGTTTTTATTGCATATATCGACGTTTCAGCCGGATTAGAACGGTTTTACGTGTACATCTTAAATCGGTAATATAAACCGAAAATCAGGAACATTTTAGTTAATTTTAATGAAAACACATTGATTTTTATCATTTGTATTGGAAGCAACATCTTTATACGTCTTTTCTAGGGTCTAAAAAATACGAAACGTCGGTTTATGATTCGACGTTAAAATCCTCAAATTTGGTATAATAATGACTTTTTTCATGTTTTTCATGTAGTTTGATATTACGTAAATATATTAATTTTTACCAATATTTCGATACTATTTCATGTAGTATCACGATATGTGATTTGGCCTTCAATCTCAGATTTTCGCATAATATTGCATTTTAAGCAAGTTTTCTTGCATTTTGTTTCGTACTAAAAATCATCGTATTCAGCAATATTTTGACGTTTATCATCCCCTTTTCCTCTGTATGATATAAAAAAATATCATCGATATTTCGATGAACATGAAATGATATATCAACATGATATATCAAATCTTGATCATATCACATATCAACATTTCATGTTGTCTCACGATATGTGATTTGGCCTTCAAATCTCAGAATTTCGCAAATTTTGCATTTTTAAGCAAGTTTTCTTGCATTTTGTTTCGTACTAAAAATCATCGAATTCAGCAATATTTTGACGTTTATCATCCCCTTTTCCTTTATGTGATATAAACAAAATATCCTCGAATTAGGCAATATTTTGCTGTTTTTCCACGTTTTTGTGAATTTTCAGTTTATTGCTATTTATTCATAAAATATACGATATAAATGATGCAAACACATAATTGATTAGTAATTAACCTTAAACACTTCATTTTCAATCAACTATTTGTTTCTCGTTAAAATACTGAGTAAGATATTGGAAAGGGCAGAAGTTCTGTTTTTATTGCATATATCGACGTTTCAGCCGGATTAGAGCGGTTTTACGTGTACATCTTCCGTCGGTAATATAAACGGAAAATCAGGAACATTTTAGTTAATTCTAATGAAAACACATTGATTTTTATCATTTGTATTTGAAACAACATTGTCATATGTCTTTTCTTGGATCTAAATAATACGAAACCTCGCTTTACGATTTGAAGTTAAAATCCTCATATATGGTAATATAGTGACTTTTTTCACGTTATTCATGTAGTGTGATTTTACGTATATATATTCGTTTTTACCAATATTTCGATACTACTTCATGTTGTCTCACGATATGTGATTTGGCCTTCAAATCTCAGAATTTCGCAAATTTTGCATTTTTTGGAAGTTTTCTTGCATTTTGTTTTGTACTAAAAATCATCGAATTTACCAATATTTTGACCTTTATCATCCCCTTTTCCTTTATGTGATTTAAACAAAATATCATCGAATTAGGCCGTTTTGCCACGTTTTTGTGAATTTTCAGTTTATTGTTATTAATTCATTATATATACGATAAAAATTATGCAAACACATAATTGATCAGAAAATAACCTTAAATACTTCATTTTCAATCATCTATTTGTTTCTCGTTAAAATACTGAGTAAGATATTGAAAAGGGGAGAAGTTCTGTGTTTATTGCATATATCGACGTTTCAGCCGGATTAGAACGGTTTTACGTGTACATCTTCCATCGGTAATATAAACCGAAAATCTGGAACATTTTAGTTAATTTTAATGAATACACATTGATTTTTATCATTTGTATGTGAAGCAACATCTTTATACGTCTTTTCTAGTGTCTAAAAAATACGAAACGTCGCTCTATGATTTGAAGTTAAAGTCCTCATATATGGTAATATAGTGAGTTTTTTTCACGTTATTCATGTAGTGTGATTTTACGTATATATATTCGTTTTTACCAATATTTCGATACTACTTCATGTTGTCTCACGATACGTGATTTGGCCTTCAAATCTCAGAATTTCGCAAATTTTGCATTTCTAAGCAAATTTTCTTGCATTTTGTTTTGTACTAAAAATCATCGAATTTAGCAATATTTTGACTTTTATCATCCCCTTTTCCTTTATGTGATTTAAACAAAATATCATCAAATTAGGCAATATTTTGCCGTTTTTCCACGTTTTTGTGAATTTTCAGTTTATTGTTATTAATTAATTAAATATACGATAAAAATTATGCAAACACATAATTGATCAGAAAATAACCTTAAATACTTAATTTTCAATCATCTATTTGTTTCTCGTTAAAATACTGAGTAAGATATTGAAAAGGGGAGAAGTTCTGTTTTTATTGCATATATCGACGTTTCAGCCGGATTAGAACGGTTTTACGTGTACATCTTCCTTCGATAATATTAACCGAAAATCAGGAACTTTTTAGTTAATTCTAATGAAAACCCATTGATTTTTAACATTTGTATTTGAAACAACATTGTCATATGTCTTTTCATGGATCTAAATAATACGAAACCTCGCTCTATGATTTGAAGTTAAAATCCTCATATATGGTAATATAGTGACTTTTTTCGCGTTATTCATGTAGTGTGATTTTACGTATATATATTCGTTTTTACCAATATTTCGATACTACTTCATGTTGTCTCACGATATGTGATTTGGCCTTCAAATCTCAGAATTTCGCAAATTTTGCATTTTAAGCAACTTTTCTTGCATTTTGTTTTGTACTAAAAATCATCGAATTTACCAATATTTTGACCTTTTTCATCCCATTTTCCTTTATGTGATTTGAACAAAATATCATCGAATTAGGCAATATTTTGCTGTTTTTCCACGTTTTTGTGAATTTTCAGTTTATTGTTATTAATTCATTATATATACGATAAAAATTATACAAACACATAATTGATCAGAAAATAACCTTAAATACTTAATTTTCAATCATCTATTTGTTTCTCGTTAAAATACTGAGTAAGATATTTAAAAGGGGAGAAGTTCTGTTTTTATTGCATATATTGACGTTTCAGCCGGATTAGAACGGTTTTACGTGTACATCTTCTATCGGTAATATAAACCGAAAATCAGGAACATTTTAGTTAATTTTAATGCAAACACATTGATTTTTATCATTTGTATTGGAAGCAACATCTTTATACGTCTTTTCTAGGGTCTAAAAAATACTAAACGTCGCTCTATGATTCGAAGTTAAAATCCTCAAATTTAATATAATAATGACTTTTTTCACGTTTTTCATGTAGTTTGATATTACGTAAATATATTCATTTTTACCAATATTTCGATACTATTTCATGTAGTATCACGATATGTGATTTGGCCTTCAAATCTCAGATTTTCGCATAATATTGCTTTTTAAGCAAGTTTTCTTGCATTTTGTTTCGTACTAAAAATCATCGAATTCAGCATTATTTTGACGTTCATCATCCCTTTTTCCTTTATGTGATATAAACAAAATATCATCGAATTACGCAATATTTTGCTGTTTTTCCACGTTTTTGTGAATTTTCAGTTTATTGCTATTAATTCATTAAATATACGATAAAAATGATGCAAACACATAATTGATCAGAAAATATCCTTAAATACTTCATTTTCAATCATCTATTTGTTTCTCGGGAAAATACTGAGTAAGATATTGAAAAGGGGAGAAGTTCTGTATTTATTGCATATATCGACGTTTCAGCCGGATTAGAACGGTTTTACGTGTACATCTTCTATCAATAATATAAACCGAAAATCAGGAACATTTTAGTTAATTTTGATGAAAACACATTGATTTTTATCATTTGTATTTGAAACAACATTGTCATATGTCTTTTCTTGGATCTAAATAATACGAAACCTCGCTCTATGATTTGAAGGTAAAATCCTCATATATGGTAATATAGTGACTTTTTTCACGTTTTTCATGTAGTGTGATTTTACGTATATATATTCGTTTTTACCAATATTTCGATACTACTTCATGTTGTCTCACGATATGTGATTTGGCCTTCAAATCTCAGAATATCGCAAATTTTGCTTTTTTAAGCAAGTTTTCTTGCATTTTGTTTTGTACTAAAAATCATCGAATTTAGCAATATTTTGACCTTTATTATCCCCTTTTCCTTTATGTGATTTAAACAAAATATCATCGAATTAGGCCGTTTTTCCACGTTTTTGAGAATTTTCAGTTTATTGTTATTAATTCATTAAATATACGAGAAAAATTATCAAACACATAATTGATCAGAAAATAACCTTAAATACTTCATTTTCAATCATATATTTGTTTCTCGTTAAAATTCTGAGTAAGATATTGAAAAGGGGAGAAGTTCTGTTTTTATTGCATATATCGACGTTTCAGCCGGATTAGAACGGTTTTACGTGTACATCTTCCATCGGTAATATAAACCGATAATCAGGAACATTTTAGTTAATTTTAATGAATACACATTGATTTTTATCATTTGTATTGGAAGCAACATCTTTATACGTCTTTTCTATTGTCTAAAAAATATTAAACGTCGCTCTATGATTCAAAGTTAAAATCCTCAAATTTGGTATAATAATGATTTTTTTCACGTTTTTCATGGAGTTTTATATTACGTAAATATATTCATTTTTACTAATATTTCGATACTATTTCATGTAGTATCACAATATGTGATTTGGCCTTCAAATCTCAGATTTTCGCATAATATTGCATTTAAGCAAGTTTTCTTGCATTTTGTTTCGTACTAAAAATCATCGAATTCAGCAATATTTTGACGTTTATCATCCCCTTTTCTTTTATGTGATATAAACAAAATATTATCGAATTAGGCAATATTTTGCTGTTTTTCGACGTTTTTGTGAATTTTCAGTTTATTGCTATTAATTCATTATAAATACGATAAAAATTATGCAAACACAAAATTAATTAGAAATTAACCTTAAACACTTCATTTTCAATCAGCTATTTGTTTCTCGTTAAAATACTGAGTAAGATATTGGAAAGGGGAGAAGTTCTGTTTTTATTGCATATATCGACGTTTCAGCCGGATTAGAGCGGTTTTACGTGTACATCTTCCATCGGTAATATAAACCGATAATCAGGAACATTTTAGTTAATTTTAATAAAAACACATTGATTTTAATCATTTGTATTGGAAGCAACATCTTTATACGTCTTTTCTAGGGTCTAAAAAATTCTAAACGTCGCTCTGATTCGAAGTTAAAATCCTCAAATTTGGTATAATAATGATTTTTTTAACGTTTTTCATGGAGTTTGAAATTACGTAAATATATTCATTTTTACCAATATTTAAATACTATTTCATGTAGTATCATGATATGTGATTTGGCCTTCAAATCTCAGATTTTCGCATAATATTGCATTTTAAGCCAGTTTTCTTGCATTTTGTTTCGTACTAAAAATCATGGAATTCAGAAATATTTTGACGTTTATCATCCCCTATTCTTTTATGTGATATAAACAAAATATAATCGAATTAGGCAATATTTTGCTGTTTTTCGACGTTTTTGTGAATTTTCAGTTTATTACTATTAATTCATTATATATACGATATAAATGATGCAAACACATAATTGATTAGAAATTAATCTTAAATACTTCATTTTCAATCATCTATTTGTTTCTCGTTAAAATACTGAGTAAGATATTGAAAAGGGGAGAAGTTCTGTTTTTATTGCATATATCGACGTTTCAGCCGGATTAGAACGGTTTTACGTGTACATCTTCCTTCGATAATATTAACCGAAAATCAGGAACTTTTTAGTTAATTCTAATGAAAACCCATTGATTTTTAACATTTGTATTTGAAACAACATTGTCATATGTCTTTTCTTGGATCTAAATAATACGAAACCTCGCTCTATGACTTGAAGTTAAAATCCTCATATATGGTAATATAGTGACTTTTTTCACGTTATTCATGTAGTGTGATTTTACGTATATATATTCGTTTTTACCAATATTTCGATACTACTTCATGTTGTCTCACGATATGTGATTTGGCCTTCAAATCTCAGAATTTCGCAAATTTTGCATTTTAAGCAACTTTTCTTGCATTTTGTTTTATACTAAAAATCATCGAATTTACCAATATTTTGACCTTTTTCATCCCCTTTTCCTTTATGTGATTTGAACAAAATATCAACGAATTAGGCAATATTTTGCTGTTTTTCCACGTTTTTGTGAATTTTCAGTTTATTGCTATTAATTCATTAAATATACGATAAAAATGATGCAAACACATAATTGATCAGAAAATATCCTTAAATTCTTCATTTTCAATCATCTATTTTTTTCTCGTTAAAATACTGAGTAAGATATTGAAAAGGGGAGAAGTTCTGTTTTTATTGCATATATCGACGTTTCAGCTGGATTACAGCGGTTTTACGTGTACATTTTCCATCGGTAATATAAACGGAAAATCAGGAACATTTTAAATGAAAACACATTGATTTTTTATCATCTGTATTTGAAACAACATTGTCATATGTTTTCTTCGATCTAAATAATACGAAACCTCGCTCTATGATTTGAAGTTAAAATCCTCATATATGTTAATATAGTGACTTTTTCATGTAATGTGATTTTACGTATATATATTCGTTTTTACTAATATTTCGATACTACTTCATGTTTTCTCAAGATATGTGATTTGGCTTTCAAATCTCAGAATTTCGCAAATTTTGCATTTTTAAGCAAGTTTTCTTGCATTTTGTTTTGTACTAAAAATCATCGAATTTAGCAATATTTTGACCTTTATTATCCCCTATTCCTTTATGTGATTTAAACAAAATATCATCGAATTAGGCCGTTTTTCCACGTTTTTGTGAATTTTCAGTTTATTGTTATTAATTCATTAAATATACGAGAAAAATTATGCAAACACATAATTCATCAGAAAATAACCTTAAATACTTCTTTTTCAATCATCTATTTGTTTCTCGTTAAAATACTGAGTAAGATATTTAAAAGGGGAGAAGTTCTGTTTTTATTGCATATATTGACGTTTCAGCCGGATTAGAACGGTTTTACGTGTACATCTTCTATCGGTAATATAAACAGAAAATCAGGAACATTTTAGTTAATTTTAATGCAAACACATTGATTTTTATCATTTGTATTGGAAGCAACATCTTTATACGTCTTTTCTAGGATCTAAAAAATACTAAACGTCGCTCTATGATTCGAAGTTAAAATCCTCAAATTTAATATAATAATGACTTTTTTCACGTTTTTCATGTAGTTTGATATTACGTAAATATATTCATTTTTACCAATATTTCGATACTATTTCATGTAGTATCACGATATGTGATTTGGCCTTCAAATCTCAGATTTTCGCATAATATTGCTTTTTAAGCAAGTTTTCTTGCATTTTGTTTCGTACTAAAAATCATCGAATTCAGCATTATTTTGACGTTCATCATCCCTTTTTCCTTTATGTGATATAAACAAAATATCATCGAATTACGCAATATTTTGCTGTTTTTCCACGTTTTTGTGAATTTTCAGTTTATTGCTATTAATTCATTATATATACGATAAAAATGATGCAAACACATAATTGATCAGAAAATATCCTTAAATACTTCATTTTCAATCATCTATTTGTTTCTCGGGAAAATACTGAGTAAGATATTGAAAAGGGGAGAAGTTCTGTATTTATTGCATATATCGACGTTTCAGCCGGATTAGAACGGTTTTACGTGTACATCTTCTATCGGTAATATAAACCGAAAATCAGGAACATTTTAGTTAATTTTGATGAAGACACATTGATTTTTATCATTTGTATTTGAAACAACATTGTCATATGTCTTTTCTTGGATCTAAATAATACGAAACCTCGCTCTATGATTTGAAGGTAAAATCCTCATATATGGTAATATAGTGACTTTTTTCACGTTTTTCATGTAGTGTGATTTTACGTATATATATTCGTTTTTACCAATATTTCGATACTACTTCATGTTGTCTCACGATATGTGATTTGGCCTTCAAATCTCAGAATATCGCAAATTTTGCTTTTTTAAGCAAGTTTTCTTGCATTTTGTTTTGTACTAAAAATCATCGAATTTAGCAATATTTTGACCTTTATTATCCCCTTTTCCTTTATGTGATTTAAACAAAATATCATCGAATTAGGCCGTTTTTCCACGTTTTTGAGAATTTTCAGTTTATTGTTATTAATTCATTAAATATACGAGAAAAATTATGCAAACACATAATTGATCAGAAAATAACCTTAAATACTTCATTTTCAATCATCTATTTGTTTCTCGTTAAAATACTGAGTAAGATATTGAAAAGGGGAGAAGTTCTGTTTTTATTGCATATATCGACGTTTCAGCCGGATTAGAACGGTTTTACGTGTACATCTTCCATCGGTAATATAAACCGAAAATCAGGAACATTTTAGTTAATTTTAATGAAAACACATTGATTGGTATCATTTGTATTGGGAGCACATCTTTATACGTCTTTTCTAGGGTCTAAAAAATACATAACTTCGCTCTATGATTCGAAGTTAAAATCCTCAAATTTGGATTAATAATGACTTTTTTCACGTTTTTCATGTAGTTTGATATTACGTAAATATATTCATTTTACCAATATTTCGATACTATTTCATGTAGTATCACGATATGTGATTTGGCCTTCATATCTCAGATTTTCGCATAATATTGCATTTTAAGCAAGTTTTCTTGCATTTTGTATCGTACTAACAATCATCGAATTCAGCAATATTTTGACGTTTATCATCCCCTTTTCCTTTATGTGATATAAACAAAATATCATCGAATTAGGCAATATTTTGCTGTTTTTCCACGTTTTTGTGAATTTTCAGATTATTGCTATTAATTCATTAAATACACGATAAAAATGATGCAAACACATAATTGCTTAGAAATTACCCTTAAACACTTCATTTTCAATCAGCTATTTGTTTCTCGTTAAAATACTGAGTAAGATATTGGAAAGGGGAGAAGTTCTGTTTTTATTGCATATATCGACGTTTCAGCCGGATTAGAGCGGTTTTACGTGTACATCTTCCATCGGTAATATAAACGGAAAATCAGGAACATTTTAGTTAATTCTAATGAAAACACATTGATTTTAATCATTTGTATTTGAAACAACATTGTCATATGTCTTTTCTTGGATCTAAATAATACGAAACCTCGCTCTATGATTTGGAGTTAAAATCCTCATATATTGTAATATAGTGACTTTTTCACGTTATTCATGTAGTGTGGTTTTACGTATATATATTCGTTTTTACCAATATTTCGATACAACTTCATGTTTTCTCACGATATGTGATTTGGCCTTCAAATCTCAGAATTTCGCAAATTTTGCATTTTAAGCAAGATTTCTTGCATTTTGTTTTGTACTAAAAATCATCGAATTTAGCAATATTTTGACCTTCATCATCCCCTTTTCCTTTATGTGATTTAAAAAAAATATCATCGAATTTGGCCGTTTTTCTACGTTTTTGTGAATTTTCAGTTTATTGTTATTTATTCATTAAATATACGAGAAAAATTATGCAATCACATAATTGATCAGAAAAAAACCTTAAATACTTCATTTTCAATCATCTATTTGTTTCTCGTTAAAATACTGAGTAAGATATTGAAAAGGGGAGAAGTTCTGTTTTTAATGCATATATTGACTTTTCAGCTGGATTAGAACGGTTTTACGTGTACATCTTCCATCGGTTATATAAACCGAAAATCAGGAACATTTTAGTTAATTTTAATGAAAACACATTGATTTTTATCATTTGTATTGGAAGCAACATCTTTATACGTCTTTTCTAGGGTCTAAAAAATACTAAACGTCGCTCTATGATTCGAAGTTAAAATCCTCGAATTTGGTATAATAATGACTTTTTTCAAGTTTTTCATGTAGTTTGATATTACGTAAATATATTCATTTTTACCAATATTTCGATACTATTCCATGTCGTATCACGATATGTGATTTGGCCTTCAAATCTCAGATTTTCGCCTAATATTGCATTTTAAGCAAGTTTTCTTGCATTTTGTTTCGTACTAAAAATCATCGAATTCAGCAATATTTTGACGTTTATCATCCCCTTTTTCCTTTATGTGATATAAACAAAATATCATCGAATTAGGCAATATTTTGCTGTTTTTCGACGTTTTTGTGAATTTTCAGTTTATTGCTATTAATTCATTATATATACGATAAAAATGATGCAAACACATAATTAATTAGAAATTAACCTTAAACACTTCATTTTCAATCAGCTATTTGTTTCTCGTTAAAATACTGAGTAAGATATTGGAAAGGGGAGAAGTTCTGTTTTTATTGCATATATCGACGTTTCAGCCGGATTAGAGCGGTTTTACGTGTACATCTTCCATCGGTAATATAAACCGATAATCAGGAACATTTTAGTTAATTTTAATAAAAACACATTGATTTTTATCATTTGTATTGGAAGCAACATCTTTATACGTCTTTTCTAGGGTCTAAAAAATACTAAACGTCGCTCTGATTCGAAGTTAAAATCCTCAAATTTGGTATTATAATGATTTTTTTCACGTTTTTCATGGAGTTTGATATTACGTAAATATATTCATTTTTACCAATATTTCGATACTATTTCATGTAGTATCACGATTTGTGATTTGGCCTTCAAATCTCAAATTTTCGCATAATATTGCATTTTAAGCAAGTTTTCTTGCATTTTGTTTCGTACTAAAAATCATCGAATTTAGCAATATTTTGACGTTAATCATCCCCTTTTCCTTTATGTGATATAAACAAAATATCATCGAATTAGGAAATATTTTGCTGTTTTTCCACGTTTTTGTGAATTTTCAGTTTATTGTTATTAATTCATTAAATATACGATAAAAATGATGCAAACACATAATTGATCATAAAATAACCTTAAATACTTCATTTTCAATCATCTATTTGTTTCTCGTTAAAATACTGAGAAAGATATTGAAAAGGGGAGAAGTTCTGTTTTTATTGCATATATCGACGTTTCAGCCGGATTAGAGCGGTTTTACGTGTACATCTTCCATCGGTAATATAAACGAAAAATCAGGAACATTTTAGTTAATTCTAATGAAAACATATTGATTTTTATCATTTGTATTTGAAACAACATTGTCATATGTCTTTTCTTGGATGTAAATAATACGAAACCTCGCTCTATGATGTGAAGTTAAAATCCTCATATATGGTAATATAGTGACTTTTTTCACGTTATTCATGTAGTGTGATTTTAGGTATATATATTCGTTTTTCCCAATATTTCGATACTACTTCATTTTTTCTCACGATATGTGATTTATCCTTCAAATCTCAGAATTTCGCAAATTTTGCATTTAAGCAAGTTTTTTTGCATTTTATTTTGTACTAAAAATCATCGAATTTAGCAATATTTTGAGGATTTTATCATCGAATTTTCCGTTTTTCCACGTTTTGTGAATTTTCAGTTTATTGTTATTTATTCATTAAATATACGAGAATAATTATGCAAACACATAATTGATCAGAAAAAAACCTTAAATACTTCATTTTCAATCATCTATTTGTTTCTCGTTAAAATACTGAGTAAGATATTGAAAAGGGGAGAAGTTCTGTTTTTATTGCATATATTGACTTTTCAGCTGGATTAGAACGGTTTTACGTGTACATCTTCCATCGGTTATATAAACCGAAAATCAGGAACACTTTAGTTAATTTTAATGAAAACACATTGATTTTTATCATTTGTATTGGAAGCAACATCTTTATACGTCTTTTCTAGGGTCTAAAAAATACTAAACGTCGCTCTATGATTCGAAGTTAAAATCCTCAAATTTGGTATAATAATGACTTTTTTCACGTTTTTCATGTAGTTTGATATTACGTAAATATATTCATTTTTACCAATATTTCGATACTATTTCATGTAGTATCAGGATATGTGATTTGGCCTTCATATCTCAGATTTTCGCATAATATTGCATTTTAAGCAAGTTTTCTTGCATTTTGTTTCGTACTAAAAATCATGGAATTCAGAAATATTTTGACGTTTATGATCCCCTTTTCTTTTATGTGATATAAACAAAATATCATCGAATTAGGCAATATTTTGCTGTTTTTCGACGTTTTTGTGAATTTTCAGTTTATTGCTATTAATTCATTATATATACGATAAAAATGATGCAAACACATAATTGGTCATAAAATAACCTTAAATACTTCATTTTCAATCATCTATTTGTTTCTCGTTAAAATACTGAGAAAGATATTGAAAAGGGGAGAAGTTCTGTTTTTATTGCATATATCGACTTTTCAGCCGGATTAGAACGGTTTTACGTGTACATCTTCCATCGGTAATATAAACCGAAAATCAGGAACTTTTTAATTAATTTTAATGAAAACACATTGATTTTTATCATTTGTATTGGAAGCAACATCTTTATACGTCTTTTCTAGGGTCTAAAAAATACTAAACGTCGCTCTATGATTCGAAGTTAAAATCATCAAATTTGGTATAATAATGACTTTTTTCACGTTTTTCATGTAGTTTGATATTACGTAAATATATTCATTTTTACCAATATTTCGATACTATTTCATGTTGTATCAGGATATGTGATTTGGCCTTCATATCTCAGATTTTCGCATAATATTGCATTTTAAGCAAGTTTTCTTGCATTTTGTTTCGTACTAAAAATCATGGAATTCAGAAATATTTTGACGTTTATAATCCCCTTTTCTTTTATGTGATATAAACGAAATATCATCGAATTAGGCAATATTTTGCTGTTTTTCGACGTTTTTGTGAATTTTCAGTTTATTGCTAATAATTCATTATATATACGATAAAAATGATGCAAACACATAATTGATCATAAAATAACCTTAAATACTTCATTTTCAATCATCTATTTGTTTCTCGTTAAAATACTGAGAAAGATATTGAAAAGGGAAGAAGTTCTGTTTTTATTGCATATATCGACTTTTCAGCCGGATTAGAACGGTTTTACGTGTACATCTTCCATCGGTAATATAAACCGAAAATCAGGAAAATTTTAGTTAATTCTAATGAAAACACATTGATTTTTATCATTTGTATTTGAAACAACATTGTCATATGTCTTTTCTTGGATCTAAATAATACGAAACCTCGCTCTAGGGGAGCCGGTCGGCCGAGCGGACAGCATGCGGGACTTGTGATCCTGTGGTCCAGGGTTCGATCCTAGGCACCGGCGAGAAACAATGGGCAGAGTTTCTTTCACCCTATGCCCCTGTTATCTAGCAGTAAAATAGGTACCTGGGTGTTAGTCAGCTGTCACGGGCTGCTTCCTGGAGGTGAAGGCCTGGTCGAGGACCGGGCCGCGGAGACACTAAAAGCCCCGAAATCATCTCAAGATAACCTCAAGAAGATGATTTGAAGGTAAAATCCTCATATATGGTAATATAGTGACTTTTTTCACGTTATTCATGTAGTGTGATTTTACGTATATATGTTCGTTTTTACCAATATTTCGATACTACTTCATGTTTTCTCACGATATGTGATTTAGCCTTCAAATCTCAGAATTTCGCAAATTTTGCATTTTAAGCAAGTTTTTTTGCATTTTATTTTGTACTAAAAATCATCGAATTTAGCAATATTTTGACCTTTATCATCCCCTTTTCCTTAATGTGATTTAAACAAAATATCATCGAATTAGGCCGTTTTTTCACGTTTTTGTGAATTTTCAGTTTATTGTTATTAATTCATTAAATATACGAGAAAAATTATGCAAACACATAATTGATCAGAAAATAACCTTAAATACTTCATTTTCAATCATCTATTTGTTTCTCGTATAAAATACTGAGTAAGATATTGAAAAGAGGAGAAGTTCTGTTTTTATTGCATATATCGATGTTACAGCCGGATTAGAACGGTTTTACGTGTACATCTTCCATCGGTAATGTAAACCGAAAATCAGGAACATTTTAGTTAATTTTAATGAAAACACATTGATTTTTATCATTTGTATTGGAAGCAACATCTTTATACGTCTTTTCTTGGGTCTAAAAAATACTAAACGTCGCTCTATGATTCGAAGTTAAAATCCTCAAATTTGGTATAATAATGACTTTTTTCAAGTTTTTCATGTAGTTTGATATTACGTAAATATATTAATTTTTACCAATATTTCGATACTATTTCATGTAGCATGACGATATGTGATTTGGCCTTCAAATCTCAGATTTTCGCTTAATATTGCATTTTAAGCAAGTTTTCTTGCATTTTGTTTCGTACTAAAAATCATCGAATTCAGCAATATTTTGACGTTTATGATCCCCTTTTCTTTTATGTGATATAAACAAAATATCATCGAATTAGGCAATATTTTGCTGTTTTTCGACGTTTTTGTGAATTTTCAGTTTATTGCTATTAATTCATTATATATACGATAAAAATGATGCAAACACATAATTGATCATAAAATAACCTTAAATACTTCATTTTCAATCATCTATTTGTTTCTCGTTAAAATACTGAGAAAGATATTGAAAAGGGGAGAAGTTCTGTTTTTATTGCATATATCGACTTTTCAGCCGGATTAGAACGGTTTTACGTGTACATCTTCCATCGGTAATATAAACCGAAAATCAGGAACATTTTAATTAATTTTAATGAAAACACATTGATTTTTATCATTTGTATTGGAAGCAACATCTTTATACGTCTTTTCTAGGGTCTAAAAAATACTAAACGTCGCTCTATGATTCGAAGTTAAAATCATCAAATTTGGTATAATAATGACTTTTTTCACGTTTTTCATGTAGTTTGATATTACGTAAATATATTCATTTTTACCAATATTTCGATACTATTTCATGTTGTATCAGGATATGTGATTTGGCCTTCATATCTCAGATTTTCGAATAATATTGCATTTTAAGCAAGTTTTCTTGCATTTTGTTTCGTACTAAAAATCATGGAATTCAGAAATATTTTGACGTTTATGATCCCCTTTTCTTTTATGTGATATAAACAAAATATCTTCGAATTAGGCAATATTTTGCTGTTTTTCGACGTTTTTGTGAATTTTCAGTTTATTGCTATTAATTCATTATATATACGATAAAAATGATGCAAACACATAATTGATCATAAAATAACCTTAAATACTTCATTTTCAATCATCTATTTGTTTCTCGTTAAAATACTGAGAAAGATATTGAAAAGGGGAGAAGTTATGTTTTTATTGCATATATCGACTTTTCAGCCGGATTAGAACGGTTTTACGTGTACATCTTCCATCGGTAATATAAACCGAAAATCAGGAACATTTTAATTAATTTTAATGAAAACACATTGATTTTTATCATTTGTATTGGAAGCAACATCTTTATACGTCTTTTCTAGGGTCTAAAAAATACTAAACGTCGCTCTATGATTCGAAGTTAAAATCCTCAAATTTGGTATAATAATGATTTTTTTTTACGTTTTTCATGGAGTTTGATATTACGTAAAAATATTCATTTTTACCAATATTTCGATACTATTTCATGTAGTATCACGATATGTGATTTGGCCTTCAAATCTCAGATTTTCGCATAATATTGCATTTTAAGCAAGTTTTCTTGCATTTTGTTTCGTACTAAAAATCATCGAATTCAGAAATATTTTGACGTTTATCATCCCCTTTTCTTTTATGTGATATAAACAAAATATCATCGAATTAGGCATTATTTTGCTGTTTTTCGACGTTTTTGTGAATTTTCAGTTTAATGCTATTAATTCATTATATATACGATAAAAATGATACAAACACATAATTGATTAGAAATTAACCTTAAACACTTCATTTTCAATCAGCTATTTGTTTCTCGTTAAAATACTGAGTAAGATATTGGAAAGGGGAGAAGTTCTGTTTTTATTGCATATATCGACGTTTCAGCCGGATTAGAGCGGTTTTACGTGAACATCTTCCATCGGTAATATAAACGGAAAATCAGGAAAATTTTAGTTAATTCTAATGAAAACACATTGATTTTTATCATTTGTATTTGAAACAACATTGTCATATGTCTTTTCTTGGATCTAAATAATACGAAACCTCGCTCTAGGGGAGCCGGTCGGCCGAGCGGACAGCATGCGGGACTTGTGATCCTGTGGTCCAGGGTTCGATCCTAGGCGCCGGCGAGAAACAATGGGCAGAGTTTCTTTCACCCTATGCCCCTGTTATCTAGCAGTAAAATAGGTACCTGGGTGTTAGTCAGCTGTCACGGGCTGCTTCCTGGGGGTGAAGGCCTGGTCGAGGACCGGGCCGCGGAGACACTAAAAGCCCCGAAATCATCTCAAGATAACCTCAAGAAGATGATTTGAAGGTAAAATCCTCATATATGGTAATATAGTGACTTTTTTCACGTTATTCATGTAGTGTGATTTTACGTATATATGTTCGTTTTTACCAATATTTCGATACTACTTCATGTTTTCTCACGATATGTGATTTAGCCTTCAAATCTCAGAATTTCGCAAATTTTGCATTTTAAGCAAGTTTTTTTGCATTTTATTTTGTACTAAAAATCATCGAATTTAGCAATATTTTGACCTTTATCATCCCCTTTTCCTTTATGTGATTTAAACAAAATATCATCGAATTAGGCCGTTTTTTCACGTTTTTGTGAATTTTCAGTTTATTGTTATTAATTCATTAAATATACGAGAAAAATTATGCAAACACATAATTGATCAGAAAATAACCTTAAATACTTCATTTTCAATCATCTATTTGTTTCTCGTTAAAATACTGAGTAAGATATTGAAAAGAGGAGAAGTTCTGTTTTTATTGCATATATCGATGTTACAGCCGGATTAGAACGGTTTTACGTGTACATCTTCCATCGGTAATGTAAACCGAAAATCAGGAACATTTTAGTTAATTTTAATGAAAACACATTGATTTTTATCATTTGTATTGGAAGCAACATCTTTATACGTCTTTTCTTGGGTCTAAAAAATACTAAACGTCGCTCTATGATTCGAAGTTAAAATCCTCAAATTTGGTATAATAATGACTTTTTTCAAGTTTTTCATGTAGTTTGATATTACGTAAATATATTAATTTTTACCAATATTTCGATACTATTTCATGTAGCATGACGATATGTGATTTGGCCTTCAAATCTCAGATTTTCGCCTAATATTGCATTTTAAGCAAGTTTTCTTGCATTTTGTTTCGTACTAAAAATCATCGAATTCAGCAATATTTTGACGTTTATCATCCCCCTTTTCCTTTATGTGATATAAACAAAATATCATCGAATTAGGCAATATTTTGCTGTTTTTCCACGTTTTTGTGAATTTTCAGTTTATTGCTGTTAATTCATTAAATATACAATATAAATGATGCAAACACATAATTGATTAGAAATTAACCTTAAACACTTCATTTTCAATCAGCTATTTGTTTCTCGTTAAAATACTGAGTAAGATATTGGAAAGGGGAGAAGTTCTGTTTTTATTGCATATATCGATGTTTCAGCCGGATTAGAGCGGTTTTACGTGTACATCTTCCGTTGGTAATATAAACGAAAAATCAGGAACATTTTAGTTAATTATAATGAAAACACATTGATATTTATCATTTGTATTTGAAAAAACATTGTCATATGTCTTTTCTTGGATGTAAATAATACGAAACCTCGCTCTATGATTTGAAGTTAAAATCCTCATATATGGTAATATAGTGACTTTTTTCACGTTATTCATGTAGAGTGATTTTACGTATATATGTTCGTTTTTACCAATATTTCGATACTACTTCATGTTTTCTCACGATATGTGATTTAGCCTTCAAATCTCAGAATTTCGCAAATTTTGCATTTTAAGCAAGTTTTTTTGCATTTTATTTTGTACTAAAAATCATCGAATTTAGCAATATTTTGACCTTTATCATCCCCTTTTCCTTTATGTGATTTAAACAAAATATCATCGAATTAGGCCGTTTTTTCACGTTTTTGTGAATTTTCAGTTTATTGTTATTAATTCATTAAATATACGAGAAAAATTATGCAAACACATAATTGATCAGAAAATAACCTTAAATACTTCATTTTCAATCATCTATTTGTTTCTCGTTAAAATACTGAGTAAGATATTGAAAAGAGGAGAAGTTCTGTTTTTATTGCATATATCGATGTTACAGCCGGATTAGAACGGTTTTACGTGTACATCTTCCATCGGTAATGTAAACCGAAAATCAGGAACATTTTAGTTAATTTTAATGAAAACACATTGATTTTTATCATTTGTATTGGAAGCAACATCTTTATACGTCTTTTCTTGGGTCTAAAAAATACTAAACGTCGCTCTATGATTCGAAGTTAAAATCCTCAAATTTGGTATAATAATGACTTTTTTCAAGTTTTTCATGTAGTTTGATATTACGTAAATATATTAATTTTTACCAATATTTCGATACTATTTCATGTAGCATGACGATATGTGATTTGGCCTTCAAATCTCAGATTTTCGCCTAATATTGCATTTTAAGCAAGTTTTCTTGCATTTTGTTTCGTACTAAAAATCATCGAATTCAGCAATATTTTGACGTTTATCATCCCCCTTTTCCTTTATGTGATATAAACAAAATATCATCGAATTAGGCAATATTTTGCTGTTTTTCCACGTTTTTGTGAATTTTCAGTTTATTGCTGTTAATTCATTAAATATACAATATATATGATGCAAACACATAATTGATTAGAAATTAACCTTAAACACTTCATTTTCAATCAGCTATTTGTTTCTCGTTAAAATACTGAGTAAGATATTGGAAAGGGGAGAAGTTCTGTTTTTATTGCATATATCGATGTTTCAGCCGGATTAGAGCGGTTTTACGTGTACATCTTCCGTTGGTAATATAAACGAAAAATCAGGAACATTTTAGTTAATTATAATGAAAACACATTGATATTTATCATTTGTATTTGAAAAAACATTGTCATATGTCTTTTCTTGGATGTAAATAATACGAAACCTCGCTCTATGATTTGAAGTTAAAATCCTCATATATGGTAATATAGTGACTTTTTTCACGTTATTCATGTAGAGTGATTTTACGTATATATGTTCGTTTTTACCAATATTTCGATACTACTTCATGTTTTCTCACGATATGTGATTTAGCCTTCAAATCTCAGAATTTCGCAAATTTTGCATTTTAAGCAAGTTTTTTTGCATTTTATTTTGTACTAAAAATCATCGAATTTAGCAATATTTTGACCTTTATCATCCCCTTTTCCTTTATGTGATTTAAACAAAATATCATCGAATTAGGCCGTTTTTTCACGTTTTTGTGAATTTTCAGTTTATTGTTATTAATTCATTAAATATACGAGAAAAATTATGCAAACACATAATTGATCAGAAAATAACCTTAAATACTTCATTTTCAATCATCTATTTGTTTCTCGTTAAAATACTGAGTAAGATATTGAAAAGAGGAGAAGTTCTGTTTTTATTGCATATATCGATGTTACAGCCGGATTAGAACGGTTTTACGTGTACATCTTCCATCGGTAATGTAAACCGAAAATCAGGAACATTTTAGTTAATTTTAATGAAAACACATTGATTTTTATCATTTGTATTGGAAGCAACATCTTTATACGTCTTTTCTTGGGTCTAAAAAATACTAAACGTCGCTCTATGATTCGAAGTTAAAATCCTCAAATTTGGTATAATAATGACTTTTTTCAAGTTTTTCATGTAGTTTGATATTACGTAAATATATTAATTTTTACCAATATTTCGATACTATTTCATGTAGCATGACGATATGTGATATGGCCTTCAAATCTCAGATTTTCGCCTAATATTGCATTTTAAGCAAGTTTTCTTGCATTTTGTTTCGTACTAAAAATCATCGAATTCAGCAATATTTTGACGTTTATCATCCCCCTTTTCCTTTATGTGATATAAACAAAATATCATCGAATTAGGCAATATTTTGCTGTTTTTCCACGTTTTTGTGAATTTTCAGTTTATTGCTGTTAATTCATTAAATATACAATATAAATGATGCAAACACATAATTGATTAGAAATTAACCTTAAACACTTCATTTTCAATCAGCTATTTGTTTCTCGTTAAAATACTGAGTAAGATATTGGAAAGGGGAGAAGTTCTGTTTTTATTGCATATATCGATGTTTCAGCCGGATTAGAGCGGTTTTACGTGTACATCTTCCGTTGGTAATATAAACGAAAAATCAGGAACATTTTAATTAATTTTAATGAAAACACATTGATTTTTATCATTTGTATTGGAAGCAACATCTTTATACGTCTTTTCTAGGGTGCACAACACAAAAGAATCTGGAGCTGAAGCCACACGACCATGCCACAATCACATCAGCCGAGAACTGGAGGGTGGATCATTGGCGTGGTCGGTCTGGAGCTCCCCCCTTCCCCCTCCCAGGGAGGAGGGCAGCTGCGCAGACATGCAGCACGGCACGTGTGACATCATGCTCATTTGCTCGTTTTCATTTGGGGAATTCTGTCCATTCATTTGTCTTTTTATTGTATTAGTCATTTTAACCAGAATAGGGGTTTGTTTTGAGGCACTTACCCTTCCGAGTGCCTGGGCCGGTCGATGGCAGACATAGAATGCTCAAAATCCCATGTGCATTTCTATTGGCCATTGCTCCTCATGCCTCTCTGAGGGGGCCAGGTTCTGGCTCGTGGTCCCCGGTAGGCCTAGAACTACAAACACAAAACAGGAAACAAGATCGAATCCCCAAAAATGTCAAAAGAACTCCCCAAGAAGAAAAGAAACAAGCAAATGTAAGTGAAACTAGCCCCCAGCTAGTTAGCCCCTCCACCCCCTCTTTAAGGGGAGGGGAGGAGCCAGCCCCCCAACTTGTATCAAACTTGTACAAAGAGGGAGATATGAAAACCCCTCTCTCCTAAAGCAAAAGACCCTAATCAGATAGGATGAAGGTCCAAGTGGGGTCCAAGAGAACCCAAGGTCCATAACCAACTTACCCCAAGCCGCAGAAACCAAACTCGAACACTCTGGGGCAGAGCCAAAGTCCAGGGCCACCACCCGGAATAAAGTGGAGTCCTAAGGAGAAGCATTGGGAAAAGGGGTTGGCTGGAGGGAAGAAAACCCCAAAACCTTGGCAAGACAAAGCAGGCCAACTGCTTCAGTGCCTGAAATGAAAGGAGCCACTCCTGGAGAATGCTGAGCCACACTCCGAGCTAAACCCTGCCCTAACTCTAAAACTCACAGCCATTCCAGAAGCATAAGCAGGGAGGGGAAATAAAACAGAAGCTGGAGGGAAGGAAGAGGAGGCACAGATGGAACCAAGATGGAATCACCAACACCGCCAATTCAGTCCCTGAAAACAATACAGACCAACTCCATTGCAACCAACTGGGTACACAACCGTTGAAGGTGGGCAAACCGAACCTGTAAAGTGGTAGCTGCGTGATGCTTATAAAGTTTATCAGGAGGGTCAGAGAGAAGAGCCACATGGGAAGAGTAAACCCCACTGGACTCGGGGTCATAGATCATGTCAACCCAACAGGCAGCTTGGTAGAGGCTAAAAAATTATCACTGCCTCATAGCAAGGACGACAAATAACTAAAACAGCTTAGCTATGGGGAAGCCATCAAGTAATATCTTTCTTTAGCTACATTTTGACCCACGTAATAGAAATCTTCACAAAATAATGTTTATAAAATGTAGTGTAGAACAGTACTGCATAAGAATGTCAAATATATAGCACTGGCATTATCATGCAGTATTATAATATTACAATGCAATGTAACAAGTGTTGTTATAATGGTGTTGGGCATGAACAAAAAGTAGGAACAATGATGTAGAATTACTGTTCTCCATTTCCAATTTAATTTCCATTGCAACATTTTAGGTATATGCTACAAAATCTTACCATAAATTTATGATCTAACATTCCCATGAATTTGAATCCAAATTTCCCAATAAATGTTCAAGTTTATTTGAAAGGAGCTTAAGTATGATCACCTTTCATTAATGCAGAAGCGGTGATAAACCAAAATGTAAGTACTGTACTTACATCATTCTCTGATGTGCCACAAAGAGTGCACGTCTTACACTCGATGCACTGCCACCGGTACTTCACAACACTCTTCATCATATTAGACGTAAATTGGAGGCACGTTGGATGACCTGCAGAGATGATCATTCAATACACAACATTTCCTATTCTTATTAACCCTTAACATGCAGCCATCATTAAAATTAAAATTAAATACTAAAAATTAAAATTAACATGCTTCCCCTGCCCCCCCCCCCCAAAAAACAAGTGTTGAATGTAATGAAACTCTATTTTCTGGATGAGCCCCGGAGGCTCCCTGGAGTTTATCGGCCTAATGTATGTTATATTAGACCAGGACATTAGCTAAGGAGTTCAGACCTACCAGGGACCAGCACCAGAACCTGGCCCCTTCAGAGAGGTTTCAGGGAGCAATGGCCCTGGAAAACCCCTTTGTGGTTGGGGTTTTCCTTATCTGCCATTGACCGGGGTCAGGCACCCAGAAAGGTAGGCATAACAAAACAAACCCCACATGGTAAAAAACTAAAACAAAAAAACGAACAGAGGTAGAAACTCCCTACAATCCCAAGGAAACAAGCAAACATCACACTTTACTGCCGCGCTGATCGTCAGCGCAGCCCTCCCCGCCCCGAGAAGGGGAGGGGGGAGCCCTGGACCTCACCGCGCCGGCTGCCTAGCATCAGTTTGGAAGCTTAGCTTCAACCAACGTGAAAAAAATGCCGACCGGTGGGAGGGAGGGTTGCCAGGGAGCCTCCGGGGCTCACCCAGAAAATGGCGTTTCATTACATTCAACGCTGGTTTTCTGTGGGGAGCCCCTTCGGCTCCTTGGAGCTACATACCCAAGGAGAAGAAAAAGAAAGGGCTGACCCGGGAGGCGGCCGCCACAAACTCCGCAACACGAAGCCGAGACAACAGGTTGCAACCTGCGACCCAAGGCAACAAGAATGCACAGGAGCAGACACGCTCATAAAGAATGGGCAGCCAGGAACCTGTGCAACCATCAAATCCTTGTGCCCGGAATGAGCCTTAGACGTAACCAACACAGCAGCGAAAGCTGCAAATGTCCGAACAGCACGGGTGCAAGGATAGACCGCAGGCTGGAAGACTTTAACTCTGTGGACGACCAGGGAGACCCGAGCCCTGAAACAGGGAACGAGGGGAACCGGATCAACCCAAAGCGCATCCCCAGACACGGTACACAGGTAACGGCAAAAAAAAGCGCAACCGGCCAACACAGGACGCACCCCCGGCCGAACCAATCAAGCATCAATAACTCAAAGACCCTTCCGGATAGCAGCTGTCTCAACCGTCACCAGAAGGACAGAGAAAGGCTGCAAATGTACAAACCTACCACCAGTACCAAAGAGCAGAAACCTGAACCGAAGGGGCTACCACAAACTGAGGAGATGATAAGAGGGCACCCTGATCAAGGACCAGGACGGCTTAGGCGACGCATGAGCAGGCTGGAGGTGAAATAAAACACGAGAAAGCGTACGGAACAGGGCATATGTGACATCCACCTCGAACGTAAGCCGGAGCGGCTCCGCCAGCGCCGCACAAAACGAGGCGACAGTATTTGGCACAAGATGACGGTCCTGAAACAACCAAGAGAGAAAGGACAAAACAACCCAATTAAAAATCGAAGACAACCTACGTAGAGACAAAAAATGCCGAAACGACTGCCAGGAAATTTCATACTGCCACCTAGACTAAACTCGCAGATGGGACACCATCAAAGAAGCCACCTGATCACCATACAAGTGGTGATACACCCGCATCAAAAAGAACAGATGCAAAGAGTGGAGGAGAAGATCGAACCAGCCACATACCGGACCGGACTGATCTGCTGAAAGAGGCGGAGCCGCGGGAAGACCCCTCGGGTTCGGACATCAAGCCAAAAGCTCCTGAAACCAGGACTGGGCCGGCCACCAAGGAGCTAACAGGACTACTCTCCCCTGGTAAGTCCCCAACCGAGCCAGGATCCGGAGCAACAACCGAACCTGGTAGGAAGAGGTACAGGTAACTCCACCTCGACCAGTCCAGCCGAAAGGCATCGACTTCAACGGCTTCGCAGTCTGGAAGGGCGTCACATAAACTGGAAGGCGCCTTGACCACGCCGATGTGAAGAAGTCCACCTCCGGGCACCCGTGCGTCTGGCAGAGCCAACTTAACGAGTCGGCTTCAACTGTCCATTCCGTGGAAAGGGGAATGAACCGAGACAGGCCATCCGCCAGGACGTTTGACACCCCTTGAACATGAACCGCCAGGAGAGCCAAACCCCGAGAACTCAGTAGACGAGTCACCCGAAGCGACCAGCCCCAAAGAACCAAGGACCGCATTGAACCCCACGGTTCAAGCAATGAACCACCGGGGAGCAGTCTGAATGGAGCCGGATCGTTATTCCTCGAGCGACCCGAATCCTCTGAAGCGAATGCCACACTGCCGCAAACTCCTGCGCCGTGCTGTGAGCTCGACAGAAGGACGGACCCCACCAACCCTGGCTGGCCTGGTGAGCACTTGTCACAAAACCCCAGCCAAGAGACAAGGCATCCGTGAACACATTTAGAAGGGCTCAGGGAGGTGCCACGGCACAGAACCCCGAAAAACCTGCAGAGGAAGCCGGCGACGCAGCAGCCGACACAAGGCTCCCGGGATCCAAACCCATCGATCGCGAGAGCTGCTGAAAGGACGACCCCGTAGAAACCAGAACATCTGCCGAAGCCAGATCCGACCCGATGGGTAGACCAGCACAGTGAAGTTCAGGCTCCCCGCACAGCTGCTCGAACAAACCGACGTGTGACCTGGGTGTCCTCCAAAAATAGCTGGAGGCGGGACCGCAGCTGTAACAGCGTCGCAAGAGGAAGAGATAAGGAAGAGGTCCAAGAGTCCCACGCAAGACCCTGCCACGACTGAACCTGGGAGGGAACCAGATGGGACTTCCTCCAGTTCACCAAGAACCCGAACCCAGCGAGCTGGGAAAGCACCCAAATCCCTGACTAGTAGACAACTGGACTAACTGGGAGCCCAAACCAGCCAGTTGTCGAGGTAGGTCAATTTGAGACAGTGTAGTCCATTCGAAAGGAGGGGGCAATGAATCCAGGTATTCAGATGGGACAAGTCCAGAATGAACCTCAGGTCCACACAGTCCCGTTTTGACACTGGAACAGAGGGGAACCCATCTGAAGGGACGATGTCGTTTCGACTACACCCAAGCGAACCCACTCCAAGACGACTCGATGGAGCGCAGGAGAGGAGGCCTGCACCGCCAGCCTTGAACCCCTCCTTCGGGGGGTTCAAGGCTGGTGGGGCCACCCAACAGGCAGAAGGAAACGACCCGAAACCCTCACAAATTCATGGGACCAGGCGTGAGCAAACAGCGCAAGCCTCCCCACCATCGCCCCGTCAATGGGGCAAACCGTGAAAGGGCTGATGCCCCTTACGAGACAAGAACCTCGCACAGAGTGAGCACCGCGCCAACCAGACGAAGGCAGGTCCGAAGGCAGAGCCGAACCTGAAACTGGCACCAGTGGCCTACCACAACGAGTGGAACTCTGAGCCCTGACACGACCTCTCCGGAAGGCCCCCATCGGGACCCCCGGGAAACCAACAAGTCCGACATAAGACGGCAACTGGCCAAAGAAGCCTGAATATACTACGCCATGGCCGAAGGAGCAAAAAGCAAAGGACAAAAAGGCGAAGACATCCTAAGAGCCAGGGCCCATGCCAAATCCAAGGAGGAGGCACGCACCACCTGCCAACACAACGCCAACAGCGTTGGCTTCAGAACGCCAACATCTCGGGAAAGGGCAGGAGCAAGCAAGCATTCATTGAGGTGCTCAAGGTCGCTCCCCAGGAAAACCAGAACTACCGTCGAGACCTCGCACCACTCAAACGTGTGGGAACGAGAGAAAGAATGCCAATCCTCCAAAGCAAAAATAGGACAGTCCACCAGCCAGGATGACTCCAGAACCTTGTAACGGACCTAGAAAGAGAACAAATTCCCAAACCTGAAAGATGACAGATCCATCACCGAGGCGTAATCCAGGTCACGCAGGAGGTAAGATGCCAGGGCTGCCCGCACCGCAGACAGTTCGATGCGGGAAGCTGAAAATCCCCAGAAAGACGGAACCGACACACCCGAGGGAACACGGAACAGAACCCAGGGAGGGGCAGACGCCAAATCCAACTTGTACGCAGAGGGGGGAAAAGAGAAAACCACTCCTTGTAACAATACATCCCACTCCGAGGGTAGAAAAAACCCAGGCGGGGTCCAGCGGGGCCCAAGGCCCCCAAGTTAGTCGCTCCCCAGCCCCAAGATCCCCCTCCTCGGGACCCAGGGCCGAGTCATCCCCAAAAGCACTGGCCCCTAAGAAAAACCCGACACAGCCGAGAAAGTCGAACAGAAGGGGGTCCACTGATCAGACCCAGAGGCTTCGGCAAGGAGAGTTGACTTGAATGCCTCCGTCGCCACACCATGCCATGGGTTCTGAGAGAATGTGCACCTGAGCTCAGCATTCCACTTCAACTGATTTTTCAGGCATCCCTGTTTATAGAGTTGTAGCTGATGTGTGGAAAAAGGCTAACATAGTTCCAATCTACAAAAGTGGAAGCAGGGAAGACCCCCCTTAATTATAAACCTGTATCATTGACAAGTGTAATAGTCAAAATATTGGAAAAAATAATTAAAACTATATGGGTAGAACACCTGGAGAGAAATGATATAATATCAGACAGACAGTATGGTTTCCGATCTGGAAGATCCTGTGTATCGAATTTACTCAGTTTCTATAATCGAGCAACAGAGATATTACAGGAAAGAGATGGTTGGGTTGACTGCATCTATCTGGACCTAAAAAAGGCTTTCGACAGAGTTCCACATATGAGGTTGTTCTGGAAACTGGAAAATATTGGAGGGGTGACAGGTAAGCATCTAACATGGATGAAAAATTTTCTGACTGATAGAAAATGAGGGCAGTGATCAGAGGCAATGTATCGGACTGGAGAAATGTCACAAGTGGAGTACCACAGAGTTCAGTTCTTGCGCCAGTGATATTTATTGTCTACATAAATGATCTACCAGTTGGTATACAGAATTATATGAACATGTTTGCTGATGATGCTAAGATAATAGGAAGGATAAGAAACTTAGATGATTGTCATGCCCTTCAAGATGACCTGGACAAAAGTATATGGAGCACCACTTGGCAAATGGAATTTAATGTTAATAAATACCATGTTATGGAATGTGGAATAGGAGAACATAGACCCCACACAACCTATATATTATGTGAGAAATCTTTAAAGAATTCTGATAAAGAAAGAGATCTAGGGGTTATCTTGAGGTTATCTTGAGATGATTTTGGGGCTTATTTTTAGTGTCCCCGCGGCCCGATCCTCGACCAGGCCTCCACCCCCAGGAAGCAGCCCGTGACAGCTGACTAACACCCAGGTATCTATTTTACTGCTAGGTAACAGGGGCATGGGGTAAAAGAAACTCTGCCCATTGTTTCTCGCCGGCGCCCGGGATCGAACCCGGGACCACAGGATCACAAGTCCAGCGTGCTGTCCGCTCAGCCGACCGGCTCCCTTCGAACCACCGGGGTGGTTCTAGATAGAAAACTATCACCTGAGGACCATATAAAGAATATTGTGTGAGGAGCCTATGCCACGCTTTCTAACTTCAGAATTGCTTTTAAATACATGGATGGTGATATACTAAAGAAATTGTTCACGACTTTTGTTAGGCCAAAGCTAGAATATGCAGCGGTTGTGTGGTGCCCATATCTTAAGAAGCACATCAACAAACTGGAAAAGGTGCAAAGACATGCTACTAAGTGGCTCCCAGAACTGATCTGGCAAGAGCTGCGAGGAGAGGTTAGAGGCATTAAATATGCCAAAACTAGAAGACAGAAGAAAAAGAGGTAATATGATCACTACATACAAAATAGTAACAGGAATTGATAAAATTGATAGGGAAGATTTCCTGAGACCTGGAACTTTATGAACAAGAGGTCATAGATTTAAACTAGCTAAACACAGATGCTGAAGAAATATAAGAAAATTCACTTTCGCAAACAGAGTGGTAGACAGTTGGAACAAGTTAGGTAAGAAGGTGGTGGAGGCCAAGACTGTCAGTAGTTCAAAGCGTTATATCACAAAGAGTGTTGGGAAGACGGGACACCACGAGCGTAGCTCTCATCCTGTAACTACACTTAGGTAATTACACCGGAAGGGACATCCCCCAAGACCGCCCGAGATTCAAGACCATCTAAACCCTGCTCCGACTCCAAAACCCTCAGACCCTTCGGGGCCGGAAGCAGGGGAAAAGGGGAGACCAGGATGAACCACAGCAGGGGAAGGGCGAGAGGGTGCGGACTGGACAAAGGTCGAAGCGACCCCCACCTCCAAGTCCGGGTCCCATTAAGCAAAACTGGACAGCCTCGGGACATCGGGTGAACAACCAATCTAGTGCATTGTGACAACCTAAACCGAGCATGCAATGCATGCGCCGCCTGTACCCATAGATCATCATCTTGAGATTGGGTAAACTGAGTCACGAACAAGCAACAGAACTCGCATAACTCCGGGTCGGTGTCACCGACCCAACAGGCAGTGTGACGGAGGCAAAAACCATGAGGGGTCACCCTGAGTCAAGGGGACTGAGCATCCCTTGAAATCGCACGAAGCGAGGGGGGGGGGGGGGACTCCGGGGACACATCAATCGGATCTACGCGCCCCATGGGGATTCTCAGGGTCCTGAGCGCTTAATGGAAACTCACGCCCAGGTAATCCCAGGCAGGGTTCTGCTAACCAGCGCCCAAAACTACCAAACAACTGTCTAAAGCTGAACCCCAGGGATGCATACACTCACGGGAACCTAGCAAAGGGCACCACCAGAAGAGAACCGTGCACAGGTCAGGCACCAAAAAAAGATGGGAAGCAAGGCAGACCCCCCTACGAGGCAAAAAGAAAAACAAAACCCCACAAAAGGACAATGTACCCCAAGGAAAAGAGCCGGCCGCTGTAAATCCTGCATAGTACCCTGCGCCCCACCAGTGCAAGCAGCCTCTTACCCTAAGGTAAACCAGGAGGACAAAACCCCTAAGCACCCAAATGGCAGCCGAAAACCGAGTAGTAATACGGCCTAGCAGAGGCAGACCCTGAAGAACTTCTGGAAGGGGAACCCCAAGCTTCAAGGGCAGTACTTACAGGGACCCTAGGGACGAGAACCCTAGGCACATGCAGCCTGAGTACTGTAGAATAACTCCTGGCTCTCGCACCCCTGGAAGACAGCCACCACACTTAGAGCACAGTGCTGGAAATGCTGGAGCCAAGCACACGACCTCCACCTCTAGCATCAGCCTGAGAACTGACAGGTGGATAGCCGGCGTGGGGGGTCTGGGGCTCCCCCTTTCCTCTCCTGGGGAGGGGGGAACTGCGCAGACAGCGGCGCTGCGACGTGTGACGTCACGCTCATTTGCTCGTTTCTTTTATGGGGAGTTCTATCCACTTGTTCGGCTTTTGGTAGCAATACTTTCACCAGAATAGGTTTTTGATTTAGGATGCTTACCTTTCTGGGTGCCTGACCCGGTCGATGGCAGACATAGAATGCTTCCAACCACACGGGGGTTTCTATAGGCCATTGCTTCCCATGCCTCTCTGAGGGGGCCAGGGTCTGGCTCATGGTCCCCAGTAGGCCCACAAAACTCCATACACATGACTGATGCCAAAGTCTGACATTAGCATATCAGCCTATGTCGACTAAACCACACACCAGAAAGTGAAGGGATGACAACGTTTCGGTCTGCCCTGGACCATTCTCTAGTCGAATGTATCGACACAATCGACTTGAGAATGGTCCAGGACGGACCGAAATGTCGTCGTCCCTTCACTTTCTAGTGTGTGGTTTCGTCAGCATATTTCAGCCACATTATTGTGACTCCTCGTCTGCATATCAGCCTAGTAAGCTCCGGGGAGCCAAAGGGGCTCCCCCCCCCAAAAAAAATCTGCCTTTCTTGTTTCATGAACATTAGGAAAGCCAAGTGGTGGGGTCACTGTCCAATTCAAACTTCAAGGGAGAGTGCTGACATCCCAAATGCTCAATTTGGATGATGATGATTCAATTTATGTTTCGTGGTTTCACTTAATAATTTACAAAAGGTAGAATTTGTGCCCCAGGAATCGTGGGCAGCTCTGGGGCTTCCAAATGGGCAACCATCCTAGTCCGATGCATCAAGGAGAAACAACCATGCAACGCGGCAGCTGCCTGATCCTATAAAAATATCAGAAGGGGAATGAGTGAATTGGAGCACAAGCGGGAAGCAGTAAATCCTGCAAGACTCCAGGTCCTTGGTGTCTCCAACCAAACAGGCAGCATGGCAGAGGCAGACAGGATGATGATCACCCTGAGGCAGGGGCGATGAGCAATCTTCGAAATTGCACAAGGTGAGAGTGGGCTCAGAAGTATCCATGCTATAACCAAGCCCACAGGGGTTTTCCAGGGCCTGTAGGGTGAATGAGCCCTACAGGAAGCTCAGGAACTGGGGCCAGCTAAGCTGGCAAACCCTGTCAATAAATGCAAACCAACCACAAGTAGCTGCTGTAAATCCTTGGGGGCAACAGAGGAGTACCACCATCACACCCTAGGAGCAGCCTAATGAGGAGCTAGGCAGAACTCCTCTGCAAAACCAGGTGAAACACCAACAAAATAGAAAACACACACACACACACACAACAAAAAATAATTCCATAACAGCCAACAAGCAGAGAGAAATGTCAGTGGTGCAGGTTATTAATAGCCAACAACACCACTGTATGCAAAAAACAAAAAAACAGCGTTGAATGTAATGAAATGCCATTTTCTGGCTAAGCCCCAGAGGATCCCTGGAGTTATCGGGCTGATGTCCCGGTCTAATATATTGCGCATCAGTCAATGGAGTTCAGCCTACCGGGAACCACGAGCCAGAACCTGGCTCCCTCAGAGGCAAAGGGAGCAATGGCCTATAGAAACCCCCCCATGTGGTTCGGGGCATTCCATGTCTGCCATCGACCGGGATTGGCACCCAGAAAGGTAACCATAACAGAACAAACCCCACTTGGTAAGAAAAAGTGACTGAAAACTGAACAGGGAGGCAGAACTTCCCCTATAACTTAAGAAAACAAGCAAACAAACAAAGGTCACACCTCATCGCTGCATCCCCCCCCCTGGGGGGGAGGAGGCGGGGGAGCCCCATAACTCAAAACTGGCTACTCAAGCCATCCAGTTCGAAGGCTGACCTTAAAAAAGAAAACGGAACCACCAACCGGAGGGAGGGTTGCCAGGGAGCCTCAGGGGTTCACCCAGAAAATGGCATTTCTTTACATTCAACACTGGCTTTCTGAGGGGAAGCCCCTACAGCTCCTTGGAGCTACATCACCAAAGATAATTAAAATAGTGACTGACCCGAGAGGCGGACGACACTCGCTCCTAAACTTGAAGTCAAGACAAATGGCTGCAACCCACGACCCAAAGCCACACACGGACGACTAGGACCAGGAACTTTGACGAGATAACGAGCGGCCAAGACCCTGTTCACCATCCAAAATCCCCACGATGAATGTCAGCCCAGGACATATTGCCGAAGACGGCAGCCAAAGCAGCAAAATTTCTTATATCATGGGCATGAGGATAGACCACAGGCTGGCTAGACTTTACAACCCTGCGGACTACCTGGGAGACCCGAGCCCTGGAACAGGGAATGAGGGAAACTGGATAAACCTAAAGCACATCTCCGGCCACAGAAGCCGAGGCACGCATTTAACGGCGAAAAGCCGCAACAGGACATAACACATGATGCACTCCCAACCTGACCAACCAGGCATCAATAACCCAAGGACCCCTCTGAAAAGCAGCCGTCTCGTTCTTCACCAGAAAAGAAAGAGACGGCTGCAACTGAACAAACCTACCAGTAGGACCATAGGAACAAACCTTCATGCTGGAGGAGAGCATGAAGCTCCCACATCCGACCACCAGAGGCCAATGCCAACAAAAAAAAGAGCCTTGGAGAAACACTCCTGAATCAAAGGGGCCACCACGAACTGAGGAGGAAAGATAGGAGAACACCCTGTCCAAAGACCAGGATGGCTGAAGCAGCATATGAACAGGCCGGACGTGAAACAAAGCACAAGACAGCTTATGGAACGGGGCCAAAGAGACATCCACCCCGAACGCAAACTGAGGGGGCTCTGCCAGCGCCGCATAATACGAGAATCCAAACAACAATAGCCGCCGCCACACATAGTCAGCTGACAATGCCACCACACTGCCAAGATTGCTCACATAATTTTAAAACAGCATATTGTTTTTGCTTTTATCACACTATATACACACACATTATATATAAGTATCTACATGTTTCTTTCACCATAACTGTGCCATTAAGCTGGGATGGTGTCCAAACAGCATAGTGGCCACCATACACTGCAAAACAAGTCACACACCATCCAGCAGACAACACAACCTCCTTCACCAAAATGGCTCCTCCAAATATACTGTTTTTGTTGTTATTACATTATATACACACGTTATATATAAGTATCTACATTTTTGTTCACCATAATGAACCACTAAGCTGGTATGGTGAGTCCAAACAATATAGCGGCCGCCACACACCAGCCAACTGTTGCCACCTCCCTCACCAACATTCCTCCTCCCAGCATACAACACACATCGTAATTCTCACCACAATGCTGCTGTTATCAGAATCCTGGTCACTAAATCCTGTAAATGAACCATGAAAAATCGTTTCAAGATTCTTAGATGGACCAAACAATGGCAGTGTGCTGTCGCTATCTGCTTGGCGCTGTGAACATCTTGACCAGCATTGTGTTCACTGATATCTGAATACAGTATTGTACACATTCTTTATTACAATCAGGCACTCCTGTAACACTATCATCTCTAAATAATAGGGTTACATATATATATTTGAAATTTTTAAGTAATGTTGTGGTCACAAGTTGAACAGCAGTGCTGTTAGCTCATGCTGCAAGTGCCAGCCTTGGTGGCTCACTCAGTACCGAGGCCTTCACACCCGAGAATGGTACCACAATTTTTTTTTAAACAGCATCTGTTAACTGGAGCCCTAAGGAAGCTGATGTGAACCCTATGTAGAAGTGAGACCTTTAAATCTTACACAGTACTTTAAAAAGTGTATATATGCAATATGTGCCATGCATAAAGCCATACCAAAATCGTATATATATGCAATTATCGCTGTTCAAGGGTTAAGCAGGCTGCACTAGCCGCAGTGTGCCACCGGTAGACAAACACTCCCCTACCCAGGGTAAGGCGGAGAGCCAAGACCCCCTGACATACCCTAAGGGCAAAGACAATCACAAGCGAGGAAGACCTCTAACGGGGCGTAATTCCTGAACACCCCCAGGGAAGACAACCCTGACCACCCAAGAGCAGTACTCACCGAGCACCTAGGGAAGGTGTCTCTAGATGCATGAAGCTCCAGTACACAGGAACTTCAGGCCAGCACACCCACAAGTGCAGGAACAGCCTCACAAGGCAAAAATTTCAGAATAGGAAATTATGACCAGAGGTGACATCCAACAGCTAAGGACATCAGTCAAGAACTGAAGGGTGGGTAGCACGGCTCATCCGGGCCAGCTCTCCCTCCCCCATGAGGGTGGGGGGGGGGGGTGGCACTAACAAGCCAGGGGTTAGCTGAATGAAGTGTTGCATGTTTATTTTCTTTCTGGGGGAGTTCTTTTGCTCTTTTGAGGACATAGGTCACAATTTTCAACCAGACAGTGGTCAGTTTCGCCTACCTTTCTGGGTGCCTTCCCTGGTCGATTGTAAGTATGATAGATATAAAGTGTTCATAGGCTATTGCTCTCTGCGCCTCTCCGAGGGGGCCAGATTCTGGCTCTAGTCCCTGGTAGGCAACAAGAAGTTTGTGACTGATGAGATGACCCCAACTAATATAGCACTATATCAGTATGGATAGCTTCCGGGAGTTTCTGGGGCTCACCCAGAATCTGCCGTTTCATTACATTCAATGCTGGTTTTTTCTTGTCTGTGAATATTTTTGAGGTTTCTTTGTTATTTGTTCATCTAAAACAATTCTTTTGTTTTGAGTTTTACTGACATCTTTCAGCCCCTTTCATAGGGTTTTCTTCTCAGTAAGTGATGTCTATGGCACCCTTGGCTTCCTTGCCACTGGGAGCGGGGTAAGATTATGGTCCCAGTCTCCGGTACGCAAATGAGAAATTCGGAGACATCAGTTGAGTTAATGTTGGCTCCGAGTTACCTGTGCAGCTGAAGGAGAGCCCTTGAGAGGCCCCCAAAAAGGAACGTTTCATTATACTGTACTGATTTTTTTGAAGAAGAGGGGGAAGGGTTGGTATTTTTACTCTTGATGGGAAGGGCCAGAACCAAGGTTTTAAAGGAAAAAGGTTAATGTGATTTGATACTGACAAAATAAGAAAAATAACAAGCATTTATCAGTAATTCTTACCTGACCTCCCACAATCAGCACATGAGACAAGATTTTCTGGTGTGCCTGTTTTCTTGTTTTCTGAGGAATCACCCAGGCAAAAGTCACAATAAGGAGAAGCCGAGACTTTCTTCTTTCCCACATTCTTGTCCAGTGCAACGTCAGTAGGAGAAGTAATATCTTGAGGCATTGTAGGGACTGCATTTGCTTGACCCGTAGAACTGGAACGGCGGCCTGAGATGCGTCCTATGCTGATTAGTTTAAGAGTGGCCATGGAATGATTCCACATTAACAGTGTGAATTAAAATCAAAGTGAATGACTGAATCTGCGTGTGAGCAGGTGTGTATATGTATGCAAATGTACACACATTCAGGAGTTCACACACACACAACATGGTTCACAGGTTCAACAACACCAGGAGACAGGTGTCACTGCAGCAGGCTCCAGGAATATCAAATTGCCTAAGTATTGGGAACAGGTTGAGGGCTGTAAGTGGTGTCCCAGGTTACATGTAGGTATAGTGAAGTTTAAAAGTAAATATGATACAAATAATAAGTAAAAGTGAGTGAAAATTTTGTGTTGAAACAGTTTATATTCCATAACAAAAGATTGTCAATAACAAAGATGGCCACCACCACATGGAAGGTAAACACATCAACAGATGATTGTTTCAAAGGATTCTCATCACACGATATAATGAAAGGAGATTTTCTTGGCAGATTAGAGATAATTAAGGATATGCTATAGAAGTATGAAGAAAAAGTATTTGAATTAGAAGAAGAAAATGGAGCTCTCAGGAGAGAGTTTTGCACTCTAAAAGGAAGGAAAGAAAATTACCGCCTTAATGGACAAGGTAAAGATTCAGTAGGAACAAATTAAGGAACCAGTGAAAGAAAATAAGGTATGGAAAGTGAAGACTGGTAAATTTGACAACATTAACAAGAAAATACTCATATGGTGAACAACTGCAAAAAACAGAGGCCAACAGAGAATTAGGCAAGGATATGCAAAGAGAAACTTCAAGGACAACTCACATAGAGGAGGTTAATAAAGAACTATAAAAGTACAAAGAAGAAATTAAGGAGACGCATGCACAAGTGGTATAAGAGAGAGATGATCAAAGAAGTGTTTTAGGAAGTCAAAACCAGAAATGGCCAACAAGAAGCAGAAGTTAGGCAGACAATTAGGAAAGAACTGGCAACCAACAGTAAATAAGTCAAAACATTGCAGATAGAAGTAAGTCCATAACAATTTTTGGGTGTTTAGAAAAAGAAATATCACCTAGGGTGAACAGAGCAGCAGAAGAGATGAAAATCAGAGAAAATAGTAGGTTTAGGAGAAGGCCTCAATTCAAAGGAAAATATCAGTGATCTTAGAATAGGAAAATATGAGAAAGACAAGAACCGCCCCTTAAGAGTGACATTTAATGGAAGGAAACATATGATGGAAGTGCTTAGAAATGCCAGGAAATTGCAGTGTGATGAGGATAGCAAACTTTGGTCAATAAGAGAAGACCACTCAAAGAAAGATAGAGAAAAGCTGAAAATGAACCTCGATGAAGAGAAACATCTAAATAGGAATAGAAATGAAGAAGAAATAAATTCCTTTTTTCTACAAAAATGTTAGGGACTGGATAGCTAGTGAAATAGTACACAACAACAAAGCAACAAAATCATTAGAGGAAATGGGAATAAAGGACAAAGGAAAAGGGAATATGCTCCTGAAAATTGTATATACCATAATGGATGCAGCGAGATAATAAATACTGGAACCAGGAGATATTATCCAGCTTAAGGTCCCAGATATTGTTGCACTAACAAAGATGAAATTTTAAGAAAATATCTTAACACTATCGCGCGCCCGGCATAGCGCGCTGCGAACTTTAAGGTCACGCCTTCGGTGTGTGAGTGAGCATGCAGGCACGTGCTTGGCGACACTGAAATGTGTATACCCGTTTCAGTTTGTTCACCTTAATTCTTGTGCTACGTCGTTCGTTTTGGTATTGTGTTTGCAATAGAATTCCCTACAGATATATATGCATATAATGTACAAAAGCCCGGCATGACTCCCTGCAGGAAAGTCTAAACTTACCCGTAAACGAGCACCAATTGGCACACCGCAACCTAATGTGTATACTTGTTCAGTTTGATAACATCAATTTTCGTGTTACGTCTTTCATTTTGGTATCAAATTGTTTGCAATAAAAAGGCTCGTAATTTAAAATTAGTCCCATAATAATAGAGCAATAACTGGAATTTTAACAAATATTTTAATTTTGGAAGCTCATCATCACAAATTATTTATATCTTTCCAGTGTTCTGACATAAATTTTTGTGTTACATCTTTCATTTTAATATCAAATTGTTCACAATGTAAAGGTGCACATTTTAAAACTAGTCCCAAAATAATAACACATAGAATTTTAACAAATATTTTAAAATTTTGACCAAAAACTTATTTATAATATTTCAAGTGTTCTGACAAAGTTTCGTGTTACATCTTTCAATTTGGTATCAAATTGTGCGCACTCTAAAGGCGCTTATTTTGAAACTATCCCGAGGTCGATCGGATAAAAAATGAATTTTATACAAGCAGCAACAGAACCACACGGAGGTAGCTGCTCCTGAACAGCTCATGGAAGATAACCCTGAGGCCCCAAAGGCAGTACTTACAGGACACCTAGGGAAGGCGGCCCTAGGTGCATGCAGCACCTAGGGCTGCGCAACCCCCCCTAGGGACGGGGGGGGGGGGTTGCGCAGACAGATGCGCGCCGTTTGTGGTGACGTCATACTTGTTTCCTTGGTTTTGATTGGGGAGTTCTGTTGCTAGTTCGGCTTTCAGTTTGCAATTTATTTGATCAGCAGTAGTTTGTCTTGGAATTCCTACCTCTCTGGGTGCCTGACCTGGTAGATGGCAGACTAAAACTGCTTCCAATTACATGGGGGCTATCTTTAGGTCATTCCTCCTCATGACTCTCTTGAGGGGGGGCTAGGTTCAGGCTCTGGTCCCCGGTAGGCTTAGAACTCCTTCGATTGACTGTTGCCACAGTCTAATATATGCACATAAGCCTGGTATAGCTCCGGGGAGCCGAAGGGGCTCTTCACAGAAAACAGGTGCTGACTCAGCGTGCGTCCCAGGTGGTCTGCTCCTCCCCAGCTGTCAGGCAGGACTGGCCACAAAGAGATAATTACTTAATTATGTCAATGTTTCTGATTGATTTTTCATAGTTTTTTTTGCTGTAGTATTATTCAATAATGTGTAGTGTGATATACTTAGATAATAAAATGTGTGAATCATTGCTATACTCATAATTATGGTTATCTTGAGGTTATCTTGAGATGATTTCGGGGCTTTTAGTGTCCCCGCGGCCCGGTCCTCGACCAGGCCTCCACCCCCAGGAAGCAACCCGTGACAGCTGACTAACACCCAGGTACCTATTTTACTGCTAGGCAACAGGTGCATAGGGTGAAAGAAACTCTGCCCATTGTTTCTCGCCGGCGCCTGGGATCGAACCCAGGATCACAGGTCCCGCATGCTGTCCGCTCGGCCGACCGGCTCCCCCCTATCCACACCATGGTGTGCATATTTTTTATTCAATTATTATGTTCATCAAACAGTGAATAAATACTTTGTCGGTTATTACACTATATACACAGGTTATATGTAAGTAGCTGCATGTTTTGTTCACCATAACGAACCACTAAGTTGGTATTATGAGTCAAAAAGCAACGAGGAGTGACCGCCACACACCAGCCAGCCACTCGCTGCCACTCGCTCCCTCAACACCTCACTCGCCCAAATTCTCCTCCCACCATACTGTTTTTGCTTTTATTCACTATAACAGACGTTATATACAAGTATCTACATGTTTTGTTCATCACAACTGTACAACTAAGTTGATATAGTTAGTTCAGGCACTAAGAGACGTCGCTACACACAGTCAGCTAGCGGCTGCCTCCCTCACACATTCACGGTCAGTCGCACTAAAATTTCACCCCCAATAATACTGTTTGTGGTGTTATTACCCTATATACACACACATTATATATAAGTATCTACATGTTTTGTTCACCATAACTGTTCAACTAAGCCAGTATAGTGCCCAGAGAGCATAGTGGCCACCCCTACCAACATGACAAATCATGCAGATGTTGCCACCCCATCACCAAAATTGCTTCTCCCCCACACTCCTTTTGCTATTATTACACTGTATATACACGTTATATATATAAATATCTACATTCGTGTTCACCATAACAAACCACTAAGTTGGTATGCTGAGTGGCAGTGGCAGCCAGTGGCAGATAATAACTGGCTGCCACTTCCTCCCTCCCTCACCTCACATTCACTTCCTCGCCACCATTCTTCTCCCACAATACTGTTTTTGCTTTTGTTCACTATATACAGACGTTATATATAAGTATCTGCATGTTTTGTTCACCATAGCAAACAACTAAGCTGGTATAGTGAGTCCAAACAGTAAAAGGTGGTCACACACAGTCAGCAGACAATGCTACCTCCCTCCCCACCAAGATTACATCTCCCACTACAGCATTAATTATCACAACAATCCTGCTATTATCAGAATCCTGGTCATTTTTATCACAGTCAGGGGTCTTCTATAATACTATCATCACTAAATAATAGCATGAACATATATATTATGGCATTTTTAGGCGATGCTGTGGTCAAAAGCTGAACAGCAGTGCTGCGAGCTCATGCTGCGTGCGTCAGGCTTGGTGGCTTACTCAATAAGGGTCTCGATACTTAATGAGGGTCTCACTCACCGAGACCCTCACACCCGGGAATTTGGCCCCGATTTTATATTAAAATGGCGTCTGTTTACAAGAGCCCTGATGAAGGCGAGGTGAACCCCGTGTATCCGCAGGCCATTTAAATCTTGTGAAGTACTCCAACACGTCATATGACATGATACGCAATTTATAGCAAGTTACTCAACACATCATATGACGTGTTGTGCAGTTTAAGGGTTAAGGTAAGGTCTTCCGACATGAGTACACCCAAATCCTTTACATTGCTTTTTTTTATTCTATGTTATGATTTGACTGCATTTTGTACGTGATTTCCGTTTTTAAATTTTAATTTTTTCCGTAGCGCAATAGCTGAAACTTATCTTCATTAAATACCATATTATTTCCTGCAGCCCATTAAAAGACCTAGTTTACATCTGATTGGAGGTTTGCTGTGTTCTCTATGTTGTACACACTCATAAAATTCTAGTGTCATTTGCAAATGATGTTACAGTACTAAAGATTGTGTCCTTGTCTATGTCTGATATTAGGATGATAAAAAGTACTGGAGCAAGCACAGTACCCTGAGGGTGACCGAGCTCTTCATGGTTGATGAACCGGATTTTATTTTATAGACAATTACACATTGGGTTCTGTTAGTCATGAAATTGTAGATCCATCTGCCTATTTTTCTGGTATTTCCTTTTGAACACATTGTGTGTGCAATAACACCATCTGGAGGTTATCATGAGGTTATCTTAACATGATTTCAGGGCTTAGCGTCCCTGCAGCCCGGTCCTCGACCAGGCCTCCTTTTTGTTACACACCCCCAGGAAGCAGCCCGTAGTAGCTGTCTAACTCCCAAGTACCTATTTACTGCTAGATAACAGGGGCATCAGGGTGAAAGAAACATTTTGCCCATTTGTTTCCGCCTCCACCAGGGATCGAACCCGGAACCTCAGGACTATGTATCTGAAGCGCTGTCCACCCAGCTGTCAGGTAACCATGGTCACATTTGTCAAAGGTTTTTGTGAAATCTGTGTAAATTACATCAGGATTTTGTTTGTCTTCCATGGCATCTAATGCCATATCATAATGGTCCAGCATCTGTGATAGAAAAGAGTGCCCTGTTCGGAAACCATGTTGTTCAGGGTTATGGAGATGATGTGATTCCATGTATTTTGTTATCTTGCTTCTTAACACTCTTTCAAAGACTTTTTTGATGTGCGATATTAGTGCTATCGGTCTGAAATTTTTTGCTTCTGCCTTATTTCCTCCTCTATGGAGTGGTGCTATCTCTGTTGTTTTCAGTATGTCAGGGATAATGCCAGTATCTAGGCTCTGTCTCCAAAGAATGTGAAGGGCCTGCAGTAGAGGATTTTTACATTCTTGATGAATATAGTTCCAAGAATCAGAGCCTGGTGCAGAGTGCATAGGCATATCGTCTATGGTTTCTTCAAAATCCAGTGGGGATAGAGTGACATCTGATAGAAGACTTGATGTTGGTATCATATCCATGAAAAATTAATTTGGATTATCAATCTTGTGTTTAGTATCTCGCTGAAAACAGTCATAATAATTTCTCAGTAGTTCACTCATTACTTTGTCATCATCAGTGAACGTTCCATCTGGGGTGGTTTTGGATAGTAAGCTGTCACCAGATGAACACACAAAGAACATTGTGAGAGGAGAATATGCGTGACTTTCCAACTTCAGACTTGCTTTTAATTATATGGATGGTGAAATACTAAAGAAACTGTTCATGACTGTTGTGAGACCAAAATCGGAATATGCAGCAGTTGTATGGTGCCCAAATATCCAGAAGCACATAAATAAACTGGAAAAGGTGCAATGGCATGCAACAAAATGGCTTCCGGAACTGAAAAAACGAGTTATGAGGAGAGACTAGAGGCGTTAAACATGCCAAAACTAGAAAATAGAAGAAAAGGAGGTGATATGATCACCATTTACAAAATACTAACAGGAACAGACCAAACAGACAAAGAGGAATTCCTGAATCCAGCATCTTCACGAACAAGAGGACACAGATTCAAGCTAAGGAAACAGAGGTGCCGAATAAATATTAGAAAATTTTCTTTTACAAACAGTGATAGACGGTTGTAACAAACTAAGCATTATACAACAAAGAGTACTGAGAAGACGGGACACCACGGGCGTAGCTCTCATCCTGTAACTACACTTAGGTAATTACACACACCCATATATAGTACAATACTTGAATATGTATAAAAACATACATGAGTTTATAAGTATAAATGCATATTGCATTCAACTATACACGTCTGTAAAGAATGTAGATATTAAGTCCTGACCAAGTATTAAAATGTACTCTACATTATATATTACTTCAATTATTATACAGTATGTAATACAATAAACCATAGTAATAAACTTTTGAACACTAAACACTAGAGGTTTTTATATAATTACAGTACTTGAATTTTTTAAGTTTCAAAATATAATACAGTGGAAACTATTATATGTATAAAAATGTACATAGTGTACAATATACACAAAGCCTACTAAAGGAAAAAGTGATGAGCATCAAAGAAAGAAAAAACAGTATAAAATTGAACACATTATGTAATAAAGAAAGTACTGTACATACAATGAAGGAGTTAGAATAAAATAACAAAATACATAAATACTGAACAACCTAGAAAAATTACTTTAATATTATGAATAATAGCATGTATCATATGAGAGAAATGTAAAACTGTTGTGAAAGACATGCATTAAAACGCCACAATGTAAGTGTAACTAATGTGTTTCAATTATAGCCAATTGAGGGAGGTATTCCTTGTCTCTATGCCAAGACTGCCTAAATATAAATATAAAAACAACCTAAAAAAATGTAAATATTTCCCCACCCTGAAAACACACAGTATAATCATTTAAAGACATACATCAGTATGGAGGGAAGAGCGTGGGAAGGGTGGACTCTGATGTTGGGAGTAGTTGGATGGAGCATGGTGTGGTTGAGAGGATACTGTGATGGAAGGTGTGGCTGCTAACTTATCAGTGTCAATGAGGAGTAAGATCTAGCACTTTGTGTTACACACCTAGCTATTTGTACCTAGCATGTTTAAAATTGTTATTCTTTGTAATATTATATTCTTGGAGCTATGAACAGTGGTGTTCTATGTCTCTTAATTTGAATAGGCTGTTCTAATCCACCTTTGATTGTTCCATTTAGTACAGTGAACTCCCACTCTTATAGAACTAGGTCTGCCAGAAAGCCGGATGCAGTGGGAAGATTCTGATAAGTTGCAGTTGCAATGGAAAATAACAGACGACTTCTGCTGGACAAAGCTCATTTAGTTCCAGAATTATTATTCAATGCAGAAAAATGCAAATCAAATAAAAAAATCCACCAGTGGAGTGAAATGCCCCATAACCAGCCAAAAAATCCAAATAATGGGAGACCAGCAGGAGAAGAAAGGGCACAGCCATTCACCTACCACTCAAGCAAAATGAGATGATCTAAAAAAAAAAAAAAAAAAAAGTGTCAGCGTGGAGAAAACCCAACTGGGATTCACGACACAAACAGCAAATTAGAAGAGGGCACTGGACAGTGTGTCAAGGAAAATTCAGCAGAATAACCTGCTAGAAGAGCAGGTATCTCATCCAGGAGAAAAATCTAACTTTGAATGTACTGTAATGAAATGCCTCTTTCCGGGGGGCTTCCCTCAGTAGCTTCCTGAGCTAGCAGCAAGGTTAGTTCCCCACCTATTATGCCTAACCAGGCCCATGCAAATTATAAAAGCCTAATACAGAACAAAATTGAACCACTTTTACCTCTGAGTGAACAAAAAGTTCACTCAGAGGTAAAGGTAGACTGGGGATACTAGATCAACCCAAGCCAAGAGGAGAAACTATCAGAAACATAGAGCTCACCAAAACAAGCACCTGCATGGAGAAATATTGGCAACTGCCAACTATGTATATACTTAAAAACCAATTACTGCCACTAGTTTTTACACCACCTCACCACTAGATGGCAGACTGAGGGTTCAGCCAGCTACCTTAGTCATATGCATGGCGCAGTATTTGCAACAGCTCATTTGTGCTACAAAAAACCCTTCCTGATTCCAGTTTTCAGTAAAGTGTTGGTTATACTTTTGGACTTCAACCAGCAAGGGCCTGTGTTTGAGTTTGTTCCAGTTTTTGTGTCACTTCACAGGTGTGTCTTTTTTTTTTTTTTGGTAAGATTGTGAAATATGGAGTGAGATACTGTATAACATTTATTCATGAATATACAAGCAGCTGGTGAATAGTAGTTCTACTGAAAAACAAGAGGGAGGAACATCATTCAGGAAAAAATAGTAGTAGAGCTGGTAGCACCGGTAACAGTTTGGAACAAGCTCAACATTTTAGATGATTGGGACCAGCTCACATCATTATACAGTAGTGTACAAGATGCTGGGGATGACAAAAAACGAACACTGAATGTAACGAAATGCCCCTTTCTGTGTGAACCCCGGTGGCTCCCTGAAGCTATACTGCCGAGATAACTTTTTATTCCTCAGTCACAATCAGTCATAGGTGTCCTATTGGCCTGCCAGGGACCAGAGCCACAACCTGGCCCTCTCAAAGAGGCTGAGAGAGAGAGAGAGGGCAGGGGATTGTTATGAACACTCTTACTGAGAAAGCAGCCAGAAAGTAGATACGACAAAACATGTAACTGCATGGTTCATGAAAAGAAAGCACAACAACAGCTGACAAACATCATAGAACAATAACTTGAAACAAGATGCTTAATTTCAAACTGGGCAGAGGGACAAAAGGAAACAGGGAGCTACCAGGAATCATCCAAAAAGGGTGTGCTCAATTACAGTCAATGTTGGTTTTCTGGAGGAAGCCCCATGGTGACTTCCTGAAGCTAACAAATAGGAAGGAAGGAAAACATGAGATTTACCATGGATGAGGAAAGGTGGCACGTACAAAGTCTTAGATGAGATGCTAGGTTGGGAAACCCAGCCCAAGAAAACACAAGCCCAAATGGGACTAGGAATAATGACCTGATACCAGGTAACCAAGACCCCCGAGCTTGAAAATTAGCCCATTACAGAGGGCAAACATGGCAGCTAAAGGTGCGAACTTATGAACAATACAGATCTTAGGGTAGACTGCATATCGGCTAGTGTTAGGACACAACAGAAGGTCCACCCCCAGCTGGACAAACCAAGCATCAAATACCAAGGGACTCCTCCAGAAGAGGAGGAGAAGAGCATCAGAAGAACCCGATGGAAATCCTCAGCAGTTTAAAGACCAACTAATGAAAATAAAATACTGCTTAGAAAACCTCACAAACCCTGCCCCTAAGATCATCTTGCTTGGTGATTTCGACTTAAGACATTTAAACTGGAAAAATGTAGCTAGTACTGTTATATAGCAGAGAGAATCCATGGAAGCAATCTGAATGAGAAGTCACACACAAATGACCTCTTGTGGATGTCTGAGAGATTTGCTTTAAACCAGCAAATAGTAGAGCCAACCAAGAAAGAAAACATCCTAGACCTCACTTTTACAAACAACAATGAGCTGATTATGGATATAATGATTATAACTACTAGTTACTCAGATCACAACCTGATTGAAGTTCAGATGAGCATGTGAAATAGACCTGTACAACAAATCTCAAATCCTAGAGGAGGAGAATTCAGCCAATTAAATTTGAATAACAAACTGATTAACTGGGCATAAATAAACCAAGACCTCGCAGAACTATGCTGGAAAGAACAACTACATAATGCAGACTTAAACCAGTGTTTTGAGAAAATAATGCCTATTTTCTCGAAGCACTGGTTCAAGTTCGATTGTTCTTAATCAAAACTGGTAATACTTCGTGATATCTACCATCTAGGTAGCACTAGGAATATGTAGATGGCATATACCACCAAGAGAGAAAAAGATGCAAACTGGAACAAGAATGGCACTCCCTCTACAGGTGAAGAAAACAAATAGCATAACATCTCAAACACTTCATTCTATTCCAACAACGACAAGGAAGACTATGTAGGGAAATAGAAATGATCGAACTCAAGCTGAGAGAATCGTAAAATCCAAGCGTGGAAAAGGGAGCAAAAGGTCATAAGTGAAAGAGAGGAGCCCGAAATACTTTTTCTCTCAAGAAAAACCCAGCATTGAATGTAATGAAACACCAATGACATGTGCCATATTGATTAAGATGCCATTAGCACCCGGAGTGCTAGTGCCTACCATGGGCCACGAGCCAGAACCCGAACCCCTCAAAGGCGCAGGGGGCAATGGCCATATGCACTTAATATTTAGAGTTTGTCATGTCTGCCATCGACCGGGAAAAGGCACCCAGAAAGGTGGCGAACCAATACAAACCTCTAACTGGTTAAAATTGCAACCTACATCTGAACAGAACCTAAAGAACTACACCCAAGAGAAAATAATGAAACAAGCAAATAAATCATCATCCAACTAGCATGCCCGCTCGTTTTTGCCCCCCCCTCTCCCCAACAGGAGGAAGGGTGGAGCCTGCTCAGCCGAGCCAGCCGCTCCACCCCCAGTTCATAGAATGATGAAAACCTCTGACCAGAGGGAGAGAGAGAGTCAGGGAGCCTCTGGGGCTAGCCCAGAAAATGGCAGTTCATTACATTCAACGATGGTTTTTCATCGGCTCCCTGAAACTAATTACCCGCAGTTAGGTCAAAACAGGAACTTAACCGGAAGGCGGCAGCACTGCAGGACTCATGACAAAGATGAGACAACAGGCCACGACAGACGTCCCAAAGCAACACAAGGCCACAGAGGGCCCGAAACATTGACAAGATAGCAGCAAGAGCTGCAACCTTCCTCACATCATGGGCACAAGGATAGACCGAAGGCCGGCTAGGCATAACCTTGCGGACAAGTAGAACATACAGTAGAACAAATAAACATATATATTGTTACAAATATACGGTATACATATAATATTATAAATATATAGATATATACAACAAAACAAGGCAAAATGGGAGTAAATAAACAAATTTGTGGCCACTGTAACAACTCCTTAAAGACGAAGGCAACGGGAATTGAATGTTATATCTGTAAGAATAGATTTCATTCGGCTTGTACAGGAGTGAATAACACCTCAGGACTGAGAGCTGGCCACTTGCTCTGGGTGTGTAAAAATGACCTGCCAGCTTGGAATATCCTAAAAAACCTTCTAGATAACATGACGCATGAACAGAAAACATCATTCATTGAAAGCCTACCAGCCATCCAGAAGGAGTGGGAGAGGAACAACAACAATTCTAATATACCAGGGGTGGAGGCTATAGTCAGGGATGAAACTGAAGCTGAAACTCAGGAAGTTGTAAACTCTGACTCAGTAGGCCTGAATGTAGATGACAGTAAACTAGAAAGTGTAACAGACAGCACTGACAGCTCGATAGGTACAGACACTACGACGGTTCCCGATAGAGCAATTCAGAACAGAAGGACAGACTTATGCAAATTTTATGCAAAGGGCATATGCAGACATAGATATGCTGGTAATAAGAAAGGATTAGAATGCAGTTACCAACATCCCAAAAGATGTTTAAATATGCTTAGGAAAAGTTAATAAGTGTCGATTTGGATCAATATGTAGGTTTTTCCATCCTGACATGTGCCAAACCTCACTGGAGGACAGAAAATGCTATGACCTCAGCTGCCCACACTTTCACGTGAAAGGCACGGAACGCTACATAAAGAGTGGGAAGCAGGATAATGAATTTGGAATACTCTACAAATTTTTTATACCAGACCGAAAGAGAATTCAAAAGGAGCAGCATGGAGAGTGTATGGAATTGAATGCCAGATCCACTTGCATTCCATAATTACAGATACAATTACACACCGAAAGGGAACTACAACTACGACAGACAACTGCCCTACAACAATCAGTACTGGTCAGAACAAACTCATGTCCACGCATAATGGGCTTGCCGAAAAAGTCTCCCAGTCAAACTATCACTAATAGAGTAACCTCATTCATCTTTGCCAACATACAAGGACTGAAAACAAGAACAAACAACAAAGTACAGTTCATAAATGGCCTCCTCACGGAGTCAAATGCAGTATTTGGAGCTTTCACAGAAACCCATGCAGGGGCATTCTTAGACAGTGAGATCTGGATTCCAGGATATAACCTATACAGGTGTGATAGGAAAATTAGGTCACATGGAGGAGTGGGTCTGTATATTAGGGAAGACCTTGTATGCTTGGAGCTCCTTAACGTTACAAATGAGGTGGTAGAGGTACTGGGATTAAAAATAGAGAAAATAAATTTAGAGATTATTTTAATATACAAACTGCCAGATGCAACAGCTGAGGAATTCACAGAACAGATAAACAAAATAGAGAATAGCCTTGATAATTTGGAGAACCCGATACCTGATATTATCTTCCTAGGTGACTTCAACTTGCCTAGTCTCAGGTGGAGAATAGCAAACAATAATATTATACCAGGAAATCTATCAGGACCTAACCAACCACAGATTAGAGAGCTACTTAGATTCTGTGACAAATTTTCACTCAATCAGCAGATATTGGAGCCAATGAGAAATGAAAATATTCTAGATCTGGTCTTTACGAACAATGAAGACATTATCAGACATATTATGATATCAGATACCACATACTCAGATCACAAGCTCATTGAAGTGCAAACGACCATCAATATTCATAATAGACCTAAAACGTTGATAAAGCGAGAGGGGCTATTCAGTAAATTCAATTTTAATAATAAAAGGATAGACTGGGAGATAATAAACAGGGAACTTACAAACATTCCATGGGAAACTGTTCTAAGTAATACAAGTCCTACAGAAGGAATAGAAAAACTGACTTCGGAAGCATATCAAGTCTGTCTGAAACATGTTCCTTAGAGGAAAGCCAGAAAGAGATCCAACGTAGAAAGAGAACGCAGACGACACTATAAATGCAGGAAAAAATATAACGGAACTGCTTATGCAGACACGAATTTCCCGTCAAAGAAGGAATAATTTAAATAGGGAGATTGAAGAAATCGAGCGGAAATTGAAACACTCATATGAAACTGACGAAAGGCAGTTAGAACAGAAAGCAATTCAGGAAATAAAGAAAAATCCAAAATATTTCAAATGATTTCTTAGGTTCCTTTTCAAAATAAATGTGTGGTCAATTATTTATTTACAGGAATTAGTGACCAGGATTGTGAAAATAGCAGGATTGTGGTTATAATTAGCGTTGTGCGTAGTATTGTGGAAAGAGGAACTTTGATGAGGGAGGGAGGGCGAGAATTGAGGTAGCCTCATTGTGTGTGTGTGGCTGCCACTCTTGTTTTGCTCACCATACTAGCTTAGTGGTTTGCTATGGGCAACACATATGTACATGGGTATATATAGTGTGTGTATATAGTGTAAGAACAGCAACAGGAGAATGTTGAGAGGAGCTATTTTGGTGAGAGAGGTGACGTAATCGTAGCGTCGTCTGCCGTGTGATTTTTCATGCAGTGTATGGTGGCCACTGTATTGTTTGGACACAATACCGGCTTACTTAAGAACAAAGGTAACTGCAGAAGGCCTATTGGCCCATACGAGGCAGCTCCTATTCTATAACCACCCAATCCCACTCATATACTTGTCCAACCCGCGCTTGAAACAATCGAGGGACACCACCTCCACCACGTTATGCGGCAATTGGTTCCACAAATCAACAACCCTGTTACTGAACCAGTATTTACCCAAGTCTTTCCTAAATCTAAACTTATCCAATTTATACCCATTGTTTTGTGTTCTGTCTTGTGTTGATATTTTTAATACCCTATTAATATCCCCCCTGTTATGTCCATTCATCCACTTGTAAACCTCTATCATGTCACCCCTAACTCTTCGCCTTTCCAGTGAATGCAACTTAAGCTTTGTTAATCTTTCTTCATATGAAAGATTTCTAATTTGGGGAATTAACTTAGTCATCCTACGTTGGACACGTTCAAGTGAATTTATATCCATTCTATAATACGGCAACCAAAACTGAACTGCATAATCTAAATGGGGCCTAACCAGAGCAAGATATAGCTTAAGAACCACACCAGGTGTCTTGTTACTAACGCTTCGTTAGTAAACTTGTATAGTTCTGGTAAATAAAACATGTAGATAGGTATATAGAACATGTGTAATAAGAACTATAACAATATGGTGGGAGGAGCAATGTTGGCGAGTAAGATGTTGGAGTGAGGGAGACTGGCTGGGTGTGGCTGCTCTCACTCGAGGTGTTCTGAATGTGTTCATGGCCAAATGCTCCTATTGGCCCATACGAGGCAGCTGCTATTGGCCCATACGAGGCAGCTGCTATTGGCCCATACGAGGCAGCTGCTGTTGGCCCATACGAGGCAGCTGCTATTGGCCCATACGAGGCAGCTGCAATTGGCCCATATGAGGCAGCTGCAATTGGCCCATACGAGGCAGCCGCAATTGGCCCATACGGGGCAGCTGCTATTGGCCCATACGGGGCAGCTGCTATTGGCCCATACGGGGCAGCTGCTATTGGCCCATACGGGGCAGCTGCTATTGGCCCATACGGGGCAGCTGCTATTGGCCCATACGGGGCAGCTGCTATTGGCCCATACGGGGCAGCTGCTATTGGCCCATACGGGGCAGCTGCTATTGGCCCATACGGGGCAGCTGCTTTTGGCCCATACGAGGCAGCTGCTATTGGCCCATACGAAGCAGCTGCTATTGGCCCATACGAAGCAGCTGCTACGCGGTGTTCTGAATGTGTTGATGGTGAATGTATATAGTGTGTGACAGTGTATAGTGTGTAAATAGATTGTATATATACACAAATTAGCATGATACATAGTAAATATGTGCTGCATATGTGTACACAAGTTTCATGCACGTAACACAGTGTCTACGGACAGTACGGATGTTGTACTGCGATATTATAGTGTACATGTTCATTATACATTGGATTGGCACAAAAACAATGAAAATGTATTTGGAAAGGTGCGCAAAAAATGAACGAAAATATATTTGCGGCAACTCGCGCGCCCCACCGCCCCGAGAGCTTACGGCACGGGGAATGATGACGTCACACCCCAACTTCCGGACCCCATACCAGCCAAAGTAAGTACAATTTCGACTTTTTTTTTACATACCCATACTGAGGGAAGGGTTTTTGACACTTTAAAAAGAAAAAAGAATTTTTTCCAGAGAATTTATTTCCTGCGCACTGCGGGGGTGTCACATTTGGAGGCAACGCAGTTAAGGGGTTAAGGGCCCAAGACTTTTCAACACTCTCCCGGACAACAAAGACTCCGTTACAATAATCATGGATAAGATGTTTCACTGGCTGTTTTATCATACATAGGGCAAGAAACACAGTTCAGCTACAGTGGTGTCTTTCCAACGCAGTCATAGTCAATGTAGTGATAGGCCTTCGGTTCCAATAAGTTTGGAAGCGTATTTGTTTCCTGAATACAGTAATATGTTCCATGAGTGGCTCTTCAAAATATGCCATAAAATACTCCATTTCACTTGTGTCCTCACCAGTATATGGGAAAATGTCTAACCCCAACATCTGTATCATCAAATGTAGGAATTTGTGTAACAAAGTGCACACCATTTCCATGTTTACACCTGCTGTTCTGGTGGAGGCACCAGCACCACTGCCATGTATCCTAGTACCAATAAACTACGTCGATTAGATGAAGCCTGTCTATAAGGCACACCGAGTACAAACAGCTGACATATGTGGGCATTCGTCTATCGATATCTCTATGTGACATCACATGATGGGCAAATAGCCGACGCAGCACAGCAGTACCTGGTAACACCACATACACAGCTACCACTAGCCATAGCACTTCAAAAACTACAATCAGATTCCTGGTCACTAAATTCTGAAAATATGTCATCTTCCACATGTTCATTGCCTAAAAAACAGCATGTTGCATAGATTCACAAGGCCTGTCTTGAGGTGGGAGTGGTGATGCTATAGGTTCAACCCCTGGGTGGACATACATGCTGACATCACTGCCTGTATCACTTTGTTCTGATTTTTGTGTATAATCTTGTGTAATCTTTGTGTATAATATAATGTATAAACCCACACAAAGAGTCAGATAGGTCACATGGAAACACACAAAAATAACCGAGGAATGTCTATAAACCTTAGGAAACCAACGATGCCACAGTAAGGTCAAATCTGACCCAAAATAATAAGAGGGCAGATAGAAAAGGCAGAGGAGGCAGGAACCATAGGAAGTTTGCCACAAACTTAACCTAGCCAAATAGTAACTGGGAAGCAGGAACCTCCAAAACATGGTGCAACTGGTGAAACAGAACGAGATCCAAAAGCAAACCCAGGGAGAATCAGCCGAAGAACCCCAATTGAAATGAAGGGAGAAAAATGGAACCCCCACTCAAAGCAGAGTAAAATTCTCTATAAAGAGAAGAAACAGAAACCAAGATTGTATGGCACCCAGGGACTCGCTTCAGTTTCCTCCTCCAACTCTGGAAGCCCAGCATGAAGGCCCCTGAGGCAGAGCTGTGCTGTGTGCCTGATGCCAAGCGAGAGAAGGTACCTAGATGGGGTTCTGGGAGTTCTTCTACTCCCCAAGCCTAGCTCGGCTTGACTTGTGAGAGCTTGGTTCAACAGGCTATTGCTTGGAGTGGCCCGCAGGCCCACATATCCACCACAGCCCAGTTGGTTTGGCACTTTTTGAAGAAAACTATCCAGTTTTCTCTTGAAAACATCCACATTTGTTCTGCAAATATTTCTTAATACTCACTGGGAGGATTTTAAACAACTGTGGACCTCTGATGTTTATACAGTGTTCTCCAACTGTGCCCCATTGCACCTCTGCTCTTCACTGGTACTATTCTGCATGTCCTTTCATACTGTTCACTCCAGTGTGTTGTTATTTTACTGTGTAGATTTGGGACCCGATCCTCCAGTATTTTCTATGTGCATTATTATTTGATATCTCTCTCATCTTCTTTCTAGGTAGTACATTTGGAGAGCTTCGAGATGATCCCAATAATTTAGGTGCTATATTGTGTCTATGTATGCCATATATGTTGTTCTCTGTATTCCCTCTATTTCAGCAATCTCTCCTGCTTTGAAGCAGGAAGTGAGTATCGAGCAGTACTCAACATGGGACAGCACAAGTAATTTGAATAGTACAACCATTGTGATGGGATCCCTAGATTTGAAGGTTCTCATAATCCATCATTTTTCTGGCTGATGAAATATTTACTTGGTTATGCTCCCCAAACTTTAGGTCATCAGACATCATTATTCCCAGATCCTTTACATGCTGCTTTCCACCATGTGCAGATTTGATTGTTTTGTACCCTGTATTTTGCTTAAGGTCCTCATTTTTATCATACCCGACTACCTGAAAATTATATCTGTTAAACATCATGTTATTTTCTGCTGCCAAGTCTAAAACTTTATAAATATCTGATTGTAGATTATCCAAAAACAAACCACCACCAGCTGAAAGTATACAATCCATACCCCCCATGTCAGAAAGAGAAGGCACTGGATCTGCAGCAGGATGCAAGAGCTCAACTGCCTGTGATGTCCAAGTGAAGGATCACCCCAGAGGCCAGCAACATGTAGCAAAGCTGACAAGACATTCCTCAAACTCGCATGTGGCAGACAGTTCAATCTATCACGAGTTGTGCTGCAGAGAAACTCTTCCCTTCCCTGAAGGGAAGTTTCCAGAGCTTGAAGATAACTAACAAAGCAGGACACCTAAGTTAGTGCAGGGGCAATGCTGAATGAAGTTTCAGGAAGGGTCCCTTTAAATGCATGTAGCTCATAGTGCAGAATAAATGCCACACAACAAAAGTGACTTGTAACACATTAATGTGAGCAAATATGAAAGGTTAAAATGACACACAACCAAATAACCATCACAAGACAAAGTCCAAAGGATGGCCATCACTTATCTTCATAAAGAAGCGGAACTCGCTATGACAAGTGATCAGGAAGAGTGCCTGAGGCCACATCAGCAACAGAACTGAGCAGACACTGACTTAAAGTTGGGATGACACCTGACATATGCACTAAGTGGGGTGTTTTGTATCCAGTTTTGAATGAACTATTTTATTTTGAGTGATTCTTTTGCATTGTCTGCTGGCTGCCTCAATGCTTCCATTAATTGAACCATGCAGTTGTCTGACTGTCTCATTTGTTTTCTGATTGCTTTCCCAGTGAGGGTGATTTGTAACAATCCCCTGCTCTCTCTGCTTCTGTAAAGACACCAAGCTCTGGCTCTGACCTCAGCAGGCACACAAGACACCTATGACTGATTTTATTGAGTAATAGGAGATATCTCAGCAATATAGCTTTGGGGAGTCACCAAGGAGAGTCCCCCAAAGAAAGGAATAATCACAGAATTGACCAGGATGAGTGCCAAACATTAGCTCCTGAAGACGTACACAAAGTGATGAATACTGGGAAATTAAAAAGCACAACTAATTCAAATTAACATAAAATTGTACATATAATTAAAGACATTGTGAAGAAAAACAATGGCAGTCCCAGTAGTTTAAATGATTGCGTGAATCTATGTATGCAGTATGGTTATACAGTATAGCATCTCAATTTTCTAACATTCTGCTTGTCTTTGGAAGAGGATCTGACAACATTATTAGATACATGAGATCACCAGTACAGTACACTGAAGTGTTGAGGAATATCATCATTGGCATGGTATCCCTTATTATGAAGCTTTTCATTCCTGATCGCGTCCAACCAGGTTGTTGGATGATGTTGCTCGCAGCCTGACGTATGAATCACAGCCTGGTTGATCAGGTATTCTTTATAGGGGTTTGTCGAGTTCTCTCTTAAGCACTGAGAGGCCTGTCAGTTATGCCTCTTACATAGCGGAAGAAGTGAAAAGTCTTGGCCCTTGATGTTGATAAGAATCTCCCTTAATGTAACTATTGCACCTCTGCTTTTCAATGTGGGTATTTTGCACATCATGCCATGTCTACTGGTTTCAAGTGATGTAATCTCCATTTTCAGATTTGGAACCTGTCCCTCCAATATCTTCCATGTGAAAATTATTATGCCTCTCTCTCATCTGCGCTCTATAACTTTTATTGATCCAAATAATTAAGATGGCTTATAGAGTGGATTTTAGTGGTAAAGGATCTTTGAATGCTCTCTAGGTCAGCAATTTCTCAAGCTCTAAATGCAGCGGTAAGTGTGCAATATTCCACCATAGGAAGCACTAGTGTTTTGAAAAGTATCATCATTGGTATGGCATCCCTTGTTTGGAAAGTCCTTGTTATCCAACCTGTCATTTTTCTTGCAGTTGTGACAGCTATTTTAGTGTGTTCTGTAAAGGTAAGGTCTTCCAACATGATTCAAATTCAAACAAGTTTATTGAGGAATAAATGATTCTGACATGATTATTCCTAGATCCTTTACATTGCTTTTTCGGTCTAGTGATTTTATTTCGTTTTTAGATTTTCGTTTTTTTCCACGGAGCAGGAGCTGGAACTTATTTTCATTAAACATCAAATTATTTGTGGCCCACTGAAAGACCGGATTCACATCCGATTGGAGGTTTCCTGTCATCTATATTGTCCACTAGCATGAAAATCCTAGTGTCATTTGCAAATGATGATACAGTACTGTAGTTTGTATCCTTGTCAATGTCTGATACTAGAATGAGAAAAAGTGCTTTTATTAATTCAAGTGTGCTTTCTAAATGTTACATAATCTGACATTATTGTTCCTTGATTTCTGGCTTGGTTGCTTTAATCTATGAAGAGATCAGTTTGTGATTTGTATCCAGTACTCTTTTTAAGGTGCAGTATTCAGTTCAACTTTCCAACAAAATTTAAATTTTATGAGTGATGAGTGAAGAGGAATAGTATGATGATTATTCAGTGTAGGATTGAGCATCTTCCAGAATCACCCCTCCCTATTATATGTTTGGGTAGGAACATTAGCAGATTCATATTGCCTAAAACAATGAAATTGATGATGATATTATTCTGGCCCTGGGGCATGACTTGTTGAAAGCAGTTTTTTTACTATCACTAACCACTTTAATCTGCACCTCAGGCTGCATGAGTTTAGGGCAACCCTTCCCTAAGTACTAATTATCAAAGAAGACACCAACCTCCCTTCCCTAAATGCTTGCTTAGTGTTGCCCCTGCATTGACAGTGATTTCACTGGAGTAGTCAAGAGTTCACCCCTGAGAGGCCAGGCCAGGCCACCCACCTGGAGAGCCTGGCACTGGGTAGTGTACTGAGACCTACGGTTGGGTTGTCCTATTTATTTACATGTGGGATGCACTAGGTTATGTGTGCTTGTTTATACTGTACTCCATTAAACTCCATTGACACCCTTCAGTCGTGCTTATGCTATAGGCTACTTTTGGTGTCAGTTCTTCCAGAGAACATCCTTAGTGCATGTATGTCCTGTTTGGTTAGTCACCCTCAGGCTCTGGCAGCTCCCCTGCAGGTCTGTGATGAGGCACGGGATAAACCATCCCGTCAAGCCCGCACTTGCTACATGCGAGCTTGAGGGTTGCTACATGTTGCTGATCATTTTCTGCCTTCGAATGCAGCCTGCTGGTTAGGCATTCCCCTTTGTCCTATGACAAATGACACTTGGGTTTACTACAATTCTATTTTAGCCTATATCTCTTGTTTTATTTGTTTTTGTAGAAATAATCTTCAACAGGTGGCATGCTAACACTTCAGGTTCGGTTGCCTGTTTGGTTTTGTGACTTGGTGAATGAGTAGTTGCCCTGGAGTTGGCCCTTGGTTTTTGTCCTCTTGCTTGGGTCACAATACTGACCCTTCCCCCTATTGAGCTAGCCTAACCTATGTGTACACTCTAGAATCCATGATTTTTCTGAGTTTTGGTGCCTGGGCTGCTTTTTGCATGGAGTCTAGCTCAACCTTCACTGGAGAATCACCCCTTCCACTTCAACATAGACAATTGAGCCTTAGTTTCCTGCCGGGAATCTGCCGTTTTTAAAACCAGGGGATTTTTGGCTGGGGGATCCCTTCAATTTGGTGCTGGCACCCTCTCCTCTCTTCATGTCTGGCATGGAGCATGGCTTGGCCCCAGGGGGCTTCAAATTGGGTTTTCAAGGCTGGGGCAGAGCCCAAAGTATGTCTTTGGTTGCCATTTAGCATTATTGGTCTCTCCTTTTCTCGGTGTTGGGTAGGGGTTCTCTCTCATACCCCCACCCCCTTCATTTCAAACACAGTTCCCTGGCTATTCCTTCCCGGGTTTGCTTCCTGGTTGTATCCAGTGTCCATGGTTGCAATATATTCCAGAGGTTCCTACACTCCACCTTCCATTTGGCTAGGTCGGTTTTGAGGTTTCTCCTGCAGTTCCTGGCATTCAGTGCCCTTTGTGTCTGCCTCCTGAGTTTGGGTTGGTTTCTGTTTTTCACTGGGTTACAAACCTTCCTTTGGTTGCTTGTGTGTTATTGTGCACCCTCTCATGCACTTGCATGCTTGTGTGGATTTCCATTCCATATGGGTCTGTCGTTGCTTGCCCTGACTTTGGCCGTGACAGTTCATAAATCCATGCCCAGCTTGGTGTGCTTTGCTTGTCCAGGCTGTTAGGCTTGCCCCCTCACATTTCCAGGGACAGGGAACTAGACTTATGTGGTCGGGATAGGCCTCTAATGGGATTTTGGTTCTTAGGACTTAGCCCTTCCTCTTCCAGTTGATAGTGACATTGCTACAGAGCAATGAGCCCTGCCTTTTTAAGATTCTCACTCTTGAACTTTTCCACCTTGCTGCTGACTTGGGAAAGATGGTAAGCCTTCCCTTGCCAGACTAGTGATCATTTGGATTAAGTTGAGAACGTTGTAGTGATACCTGGTTGATGGGGTTCTGGGAGTTCTTCTACTCCCCAAGCCCGGCCTGAGGCCAGGCTTGACTTGTGAGAGTTTGGTCCACTAGGCTGTTGCTTGGAGCGGCCCGCAGGCCCACATACCCACCACAGCCCGGTTGGTCCGGCACTCCTTGGAGGAATAAATCTAGTTTCCTCTTGAAGATGTCTACGGTTGTTCCGGTAATATTTCTTATGCTTGCTGGGAGGGTATTGAACAACCGGGGACCTCTGATGTTTATACAGTGTTCTCTGATTGTGCCTATGGCACCTCTGCTCTTCACTGGTTCTATTCTGCATTTTCTTCCATATCGTTCACTCCAGTACGTTGTTATTTTACTGTGTAGATTTGGTACTTAGCCCTCCAGTATCTTCCAGGTGTATATTATTTGATATCTCTCTCGTCTTCTTTCTAGTGAGTACATTTGGAGGGCTTTGAGACAATCCCAATAATTTAGGTGCTTTATTGCGCCTATGCGTGCCGTATATGTTCTCTGTATTCCCTCTATTTCAGCAATCTCTCCTGCTCTGAAGGGGGAAGTGAGTACTGAGCAGTACTCAAGACAGGACAACACAAGTGACTTGAAGAGTACAACCATTGTGATGGGATCCCTGGATTTGAAAGTTCTCGTAATCCATCCTATCATTTTTCTGGCTGTCGCAATATTTGCTTGGTTATGCTCCTTAAACGTTAGGTCGTCAGACATTATTATTCCCAAATCCTTTACATGCTGTTTTCCTACTATGGGTACATTTGATTGTGTTTTGTACTCTGTATTATGTTTACGGTCCTCATTTTTACCGTACCTGAGTACTGTACCTGGAATTTATCACTGTTAAACATCATGTTATTTTCTGATGCCCAGTCGAAAACTTTATTAATATCAGCTTGAAGTTTTTCAGCGTCTTCAGCCGAGATAATTTTCATACTGATTTTTGTGTCATCTGCAAAGGATGATACGAAGCTGTGACTTGTATTTTTGTCTATATCTGATATGAGAATAAGGAAAAGCAGCGGTGCAAGGACTGTACCCTGAGGTACAGAGCTTTTTAACTGCACTTGGACTAGATTTTATATGGTTGACCGTTACTCGCTGAGTCCTGTTTGAAACAAAACCGAGTATCCAGCGTCCTACTTTACCGGTTATTCCCATTGACTTCATTTTGTGTGCTCTCACGCCTTGGTCACATTTATCGAAAGCCTTTGCGAAGTCCGTGTATATCACATCAGCATTCTGTTTTTCTTCTAATGCCTCAGTGACTTTGTCGTAGTGCTCAAGATTTTTCCTGTCTGCACGGCTTTCATTGTTAGCCACTTTAAGAGTGTGGTAGGCTGCTCCTGCCTTTCTTATTAAGTATGGCTGTGGGTCACTCAGTCCATAGTCCGGAGACAGTTTTCGCAAGCAAAGCAGGACTCGGGTGGAGAATGAGCAGGTCTGGTGTACAACAGCTATAGTATGACCGAGTCCTCATTCCAGGAGTGGTCTTCCAGGAGGTTTTCCATCTGGCCCTTTGGGGTATGGTTGAGGCCATTGGTGCCTTTTGGCCTTCATTGTCTCCATTTAGGGTTTTCCTGGGGGATTTCTATGGCTTCCTAGTAACTTGTGTCCCTTTCTCTTCTCTCTGACTTTCTCCACTCTGCTCCAAATGGGCTTGCCATCTTGGTTGGTCTCAGGATAGTTGATGCACCCCTTCTTTCTGTTCCCTTTGTGGGGCTTCGTAGTCCTGTGTGACATTCCTTCATTTTCAAGTTCCCACACTTCCCTTATTGAACTTTGTTTGCCTGTTTACATCCTGAACTGCTAAAGCTTTTTCTGGGTTGGTGGCCTTGGTCCTCTTGGTCATGTTTTGGCTTGTTCCTGCTCTCTTATTGTTATGGGATGGGTTGGGAGTTCTCAACAGAGTTTCTGACTTGCCCTTTCGAGATTCTTTCCTCAGGTAACCATAGGGCTTCTGGTTGGCTTGGGCTTTATGGTCCAGCTGCTGCCTTCGCGGTCTTGGCCTATCTTAAAGACTGGCTGGTTTGGGTCCCCAGCCAGTCTGTGTGTCTGCAAACCAAGATCTGAGTTCTTCCCCAGTTGGGTTCCTGGTGGACTGAAAGATTCAAGTGTGTTTTCCCCTAAGTTTGGCCTGGTTGGGATTGTTTTGTTTCTTCTGCCTCACATTCGGCCATGCTGTTCCCTCTGATGAGGTGTTGTCTGTTGATCTGGCCCCTGAGTAATTACGTAAGTGTAGTTACAGGATGAGAGCTATGAATGTGGTGTCCCATCTCCCAAGAACTCTGTCATATAACGCATTGAAATTACTAACGGTTTTGGCCACCACCACCTCACCTAACTTGTTCCAAACATCTACCACTCTGTTTGCGAAAGTGAATATCTTCCCTATCAATTTTATGAATTCCTGTTACTATTTTGTACGTAGTGATAATATCTCCTCTTTTTCTTATATCTTCTAGTTTGGCATATTTAATGCCTCTAACCTCTCCTCATAGCTCTTATCCTTTAGTTCTGGGAGCCACTTAGTGACATATCTTTGCACCTTTTCCAGTTTGTTGATGTGCTTCGCAAAATATGGGCACCATACAACCCCTGCATACTCTAGCTTTGGCCTAACAAAAGTCGTGAACAATTTCTTTAGTATTTTGCCACCCATGTATTTAAAAGCAACTCTGAAGTTAAAAAGTGTAGCATAGGCCCCCCTCCTCACACAATGTTCTTTATGTGATCCTCAGGTGATAGTTTTCTATCTAAAACCCTAAATCTCTCTCTTTATTAGAATTCTTTAAAGATTTCTGACATAATTTATAGGTTGTGTCGGGTCTATGTTCTCTTATTCCACATTCCATAACATGTCATTTATGCACATTAAATTCCTTTTGCTAAGTGGTGCTCCATATACTTATTTTGTCCAGGTCTTCTTGAAGGGCATTACAATCTTCTAAGTTTCTAATCCTTCCTGTTATCTTAGCATCATCAGCAAACATGTTCATATAATTCTGTATTCCATCTGTCAGATCATTTATGTAGACAATGAACATCACCGGTGCATGAACTGAACCCTGTGGTACTCAACTTGACATTTCCCTAGTCTGATACATTGCCTCTGAGTACTGCCCTCATTTTTTTATCAGAAAATTTTTCCTATATGTTAGAAGCTTACCTGTCACCCCTCCAATATGTTCCAATTTCCAGAACAACCTCTTGTGTGTTCAAGTTCAAGTAAGTAAGTAATTATCAAAAGAAGGCACCAAACCGGGAAGGCTATGTAGCACCATCAAATACGCAAAATAATCAGAGGGCGCTAAATATCACCAAGGATGCCAATACGAGAACAAAAACGCATAAGGCGAACGATATCAAAAGTATCCGAGTCACCAAGAATTCTATCGAGGGACAGGTGACCGCGAGGGGCGGTCGGAAAGCAAGACACACGCTCGTCCTGGAAGTCAGGACATTCAAGAAGGACATGCACGACTGTAAGAGGGACAATGCAACTAGGACAATAAGGAGCAGGGCGGCGTTCCATCAAGTGACCATGGGTTAAGCGAGTATGGCCAATACGCAACCTCGCCAGAGCTGTTTCCCACCGCCGGTTACGGTGGAAGGAGGACTGCCACGAGGAAACACAACATTTAAGAGTACGTAGCTTGTTACCAGTAACAGACAACCAAGAAGCCTGCCAACGGGTAAGGACTGAGGAATGGATAACCGGGTAAAAGTCGGAATACGGAATGCCTTTACGAGAGATGGGACAAGAGCGGACAGCTTCCTTGGTGGCAGCATCCGCACGTTCATTTAAAGACACACCAATATGGCTGGGAACCCAACAAAACTCAACCGACTTAAATTTACTGTGAACGAGAAACAGCCAATGCTGGATCTCGACAACTACTGGATGAACCGGGTTAAAGGACCCGAGAGCCATGAGGGCACTACGAGAGTCAACAACAACTACAAAGGAAGACTGACAACGAGAAAGCAGGAGACGAAGAGCATAGAGAATAGCATAAAGTTCCGCTGTAAAGATGCTAGTCTCCGGAGGCAAGCGACACATATAAGTGCGATCAGGAAAAACAACAGAGTAGCCAACACCGTCCGCTGACTTAGACCCATCGGTGAAGACAGAAACGGAGCGGGAGTGAGAAGAAAAGTGCTCGAGGAAAAGGCGTTTTAGAACCGTAGGAGGGGTAAAAGCTTTAGTGATACGGGTCAAGGATGTACAAAACCGCGGAAGAGGGACCCTCCACGGGGGCAAAGAAGGAACAACACGAGGAGAAACATCAGAAATACGAACGGAAAGAGAATCCTGCAGGCGAGATAACCGGACAGAAAGAGGGAGGTGGTGAAGAGGAACAGGAACCGCAGGAGGGGTAAAAGTTAAAGCACGACAGAGGCGAGAGGAAGGATGTTGCAAGGACCTCGCAAGATAGCGAAGACAGTAGCGATCACGGCGGTCCTGGAGAGACAGGAAGCCAGTGTCAACATACAAGCTAAGGATGGGAGTCGAACGAAAGGCACCAGAACTGAGGCGCAACCCAGTATGGTGCAAAGCATCAAGACGGCGAAGAGTAGAAGGAGAAGCAGACGAGTAAGCAGGGCAACCATAATCGAGCTTAGACAGGACGAGAGAGGAATGTAAAGCAAGGAGAGTGCGCCTATCTGCCCCCCAAGAAGTATGGGACAAGACCCAAAGGAGGGTAAGGGCCTTAGAGCACTCAACACGGAGGTAAGAGATATGGGGAGACCAAGACAAACGAGTGTCAAGGAATAACCCCAAAAGCTTCGCGGAATCTTTGTATTCAAGGGGATGACCATAAAGTGACAAAGAGGGACGAAGAACAACCCGTTTCCGCGTAAGTTCAAGTTCAAGTATGTTAATTGAGACAGGAAAGAAATACATCTCAAAGGGATAGAGTAGCTCAGGCTATTTCTATCCATCTTGTGTGGAACTCAGTCGAAAGCGTTTTTAAGGTCCAGATAGATGCAGTCAACCCAACCATCTCTTTCCTGTAAAATTTCTGTGGCTCGATCATAGAAACCGAGTAAATTCGTTACACAGGATCTTCCAGATCGAAACCATACTGACAGTCTGATATTATATCATTTGTTTCCAGGTGTTCTACCCATTAAGTTTTAATTATTTTTTCCAATATTTTGACTATTACACTTGTCAAAAATACAGGTCTATAATTGAGGGGGTCTTCCCTGCCGGCACTTTTTGCAGATTGGAACTATGTTAGGCTTTTTCCACACATTTGCTATGACTCCTGTACACAGGGGTGCTTGAAAAATCAGTTGAAGTGGAATGCTGAGTTCAGGTGCACATTCTCTCAGAACCCATGGTGAAACTCTATCTGAGCCAAAGCAGTTGGCCTAGATGGCTCAGTGTTTGCTCAGTGATCGTGGGGTGCATCCTTCTTGCCTGTAGGGTGAGTCTAATGAGTTGAGTTTGACTCTGGGTGCTATACTGGTTCTCTGGTTCTGCCAGTTTCACTGCCACCAGAGCCATCAGGTTTGGGCCTGTCTGCTCTTCATTGTTTCTTGTTTCACCAGCTTCATTTTCGGGTTTTTCGGGATTTATTTTTGCCACGTCCTCCTTCCCGGTCCCTCTAGTTGTTTCCAGACACCTCTGCTCCAGGTTTGTGTTTTGTGCCCTATATTGGCCTTTCATTCCAGGTTTGTTAGTCAGTTTCACACCATTGGGCTCATTGCCAGGGAGGTGGGTTGCTTCTTTGCAGGCCTTTTGGGAGGATCCTCTTTCTCCAGTTCTCCACTGGGAGCCTCATTCATGGGTCCTGGTGGTTCTTTCACTGTGCCACAGGAGGTTGCTTCAATCTTTTACCCTTTGGGGCTGGGCTCTTATGTGGCTCAGCTTCTTTGGGTTTGGTGCTCCATGAGGTTACGGAGCCGAGTGTGTCCCATGTTCTTGCAAATGATCTCTCTCTTCCGTCCCCCTTTTTCACAGAGTGGCCCATCAAAGACACATCCTTCCATCTTGTTTTCAAGGTGTTTTGTTGCTCCGAGGTGGAGCTCTTCCTGTGGAACTGGCTCCACTTCCTGCAGATCGGCCTCGTGATATACCATGCTGGTTCTTTCTTCTATACGTTTCAATGCTTGTTATTCTGTTGTGAGTCTACCACCATTTGTGGTATGCTGGTGGATGTTTTGCTGGTTTCCCGCCTCCATATTTGCCACTGCAACAATACGAAGTGTCTTGGTGCTCCTTTATCCTGTCTCTCCTGGCATTTGACATTGATACTTCCAAGGTACGTTACCTTGAATTGTCTTTCTTTTCTTGGTTTTTTGATCAAGTATGGGGTGTTTTTCCCTTTGGTTCATGATTGCCCCATTGGCCAGGGACAATTTTCTTGTCATTGTTTTTGTTTGCTTTTTCTTCCAATTGCCAGGTAAGGAAGCTTCATGTTTTCTTCCATGGGTTTAGCTGCTCTTCTGGCTCTTGTGAGTGGTTCTGTGCCTTCACCCTTCCCCTTTTCTGTCAGAGATGGAGATGGTTGGCTTATAGTGGGGGGTTCCTTTGTGTTTGCTGCTTGATTTATTCGGCTAGGGCATTTGCCTTCCGGTGTCCAGATGGGGCAGTCCATTGCTACTACAAGCTACCTGTTTTGTTAATCCACTTTCCAATGGTCCTATGTAACACAAAGTGCTTGTCCCAGGCTAGTTTTTGTACCCAGGTTAGAAAGAACCTTTTTGTTTTGAGTGATTCTCTTGGCCATTTCAGTGCTTCATTTTCATGAACTATATAATTATTTGCATTGTCATGCTTGACTTTCTGGGTGCTTTCCCATGTGATGGTGATCATGGCAATCTCCCTACTCTTTGCCAGGTTCCATTTCTGGGTCTCCAGTAGGTCAAAAGAACTAGTAAGACTAATGTGCCTGTGTATGGGAGGCTATCTCAACAAATACAGCTTCAGGGAGCTACTGGGCAGACACAGAAATGGGCATTTTCATTCATGTTTTCACTACATTCATGTTGATTTTTCTATGGTAAACAATATTTTTTGCATCTTATTAGTTCTATACCGCTTTTCCTTTATCTGGCGTTATATACCCTCATGTTTTCACTTCTAATCTTACTGTTATTCTTATAGTTCTATACCGAAGCCATACTGCAGTTATCCTCTATATACTAAAAATTAGGTGGCAATGTGATAAACCTCTAATCTAGGTCACTTCTCATCCTATTACTTCCACCAATATTGGTACAGTATTATGTTCTGCTATTCACATTTATGTAATCCAGAAGTGTCTTTCAACTAGCAGTATAAATTTTTATTTTATATAATATACTGTTTAAGTAATACTTAAATTATATTCCACAAGTGTGTGTTTCAAACACTCACATGTCACCCAAACATCAACTATACAAATATGCAAAATATTAGTTTTTTTTAGAAACTGACAAGTTATATTATATAAAATTGGGAGAACAAACTTTTCTAAGAGGGTCCCAATGCTACAACTTGGATTTGAAAAAAACAAGGATATGAAGTAACCAAGATTTGGAGAAAACACCAGACTTATGACTCCACTTGTTGGGGAGTGGAGTGGAGCATCACACTGATGAGTCACACTGCTGCAGGCTCCAGGAGCATTCAAATTATCTAAGTGTTTGGAGTAGGGTGAGGGCTGCAAGTGGTGTCCCAGAATACATGAAGGTGTAGGGAATTTGAAAAGAAACTAAGAGATAAGAAATAAGTGTTAGTGAATGACAAATATGTGGTAGAAAAGTTGATCTTTCAAATACCAGAATATTAACAAAGATGGCCGCCACCACTGGGGAGGACAGTACCCCATCACAGGAATATTTTGCAGGTTTCTCTCACCAAGATGTAATGAAAGGTGGTTTTCTTGGCAGGTTAGTGATTATTGAGGACATGCTAAAGAAATATGAAGAAAAGGTAATTAAATTAGAACAAGAAAATGAAGGTCTCAAGATTGAGTTTTGTAATTTAAAAGGAAGTACAGTATTTTCTTAAGATTAACAGCTTGACTGGTAAGGTAAGGATACATGAGGAACTCATCAAGGAACTGGTAAAGGATAATGAGGCATGGAAAGTGAAGAGTAGGGAATTTGAAGAAATAAACATGAAAATAGACTCGTATGGTGAACAACTCGAAGGGAGCCTGACGGCTAACATGGAGTTTGGCAAGGTGATGCAACGAAAAACTTAATTGGCAACTCAAATAGAGGAGGCTAATAAAGAACTAGAAAAATATAAAGAAGAAATAAAAAGAGACATAAGCACAATTAAGGAAGTGTGTTTGGAAGTCAAAACCAGAAATGACAAACAAGAAGCAGATCTTAGGCAAGCAATTAGGAAAGAACTGGTTACCAACAGTAAACTGGTACAAAACACTGCAGATAGAAGTCCATAATAGCTTTTGGATGTTTAGAGAAGAAAATTTCCTCTAGGGTAGACCGAGTAGCAGAAGAGATGAAAATCATAGAAAAAATAGTAGGATTAAGAGAAGGCCTAAATTCAAAGGAGCACGTCAGTGATTTTAGGAGGATAGGAAAATATGAGAAAGACAAGAACCGCCCCTTAAGGGTGACGTTTAATGGAGTGAAGTATATGACAGAAGTGCTTCGGAATACCAGAAAATTGCAATGTGACGAAGATGGCAAACTTTAGTCAATAAGACAAGACCTCTCAAAGGAGGACAGAGAAAAGCTGAAAATGAGCCTCATTGAAGCGAAACATCTTAATGGGGATTAAAATGAAGAAGAAAATTTTTTTTTCTACAAAGTGTCAGGGACTGGAAAGCTTGCGAAATGGTACATAGGGACAAAGCAACAAAATCATTAGAGGAAAGGGGTATAAAGAACAAAGGGAAGGGAAACATGTTCCTGAAAATAGTATACATCAACATAGATGGAGTGAGATCGAAAATATTGGAGTTGAAGGATATAATCAAAGTCCCAGATATTGTCACATTAACAGAGACAAAACTTGAAGAAAATATTTTAAATGAAGTCGTATGCCCAAGGGGCTACTCAGTTTGGAGACGTGACAGGAAAACTAGGAAGGGAGGAGGAGTGGCTATGCTGGTGAAAGAACACCTGAAGATAAGAGTTAATAATTGAAAACCCTCGAGATATTGACATAACGGCATTGCAGATCTGGAATCAAGATGATAAGCTGATAATTGTAAATGCCTACAGCCCACCAGCAAGCAACACATGGACAAAGGAAGAACTGGATGACAAATGAGAGGGCCTCATAATGGTCATGAAAGACATTATGGTAAGAGCTGACAAAGATAAATCCCGATTGTTGGTACTGGGGGACTTCAACTTTCAGGCTGGGGACTGGGAGGCCTACGAGGCAAGAACAGAGGACATTTGGAAAGGCTGATTTGTAAACCTCATCTTGGAGACATTCATGTATCAACACATCAAGCAGGCCACAAGAATGAGGGAAGGGGATGTTCCGACAATATTAGATCTAATATTCACCAGCAAAGAAGAAGTATTTGACATCTAGTACCTTACTCCCTTGGGAAAAAGTGATCACATCCTCTTGGACATTAAATATGCTTTGCGATATAATCTAGTAGAGAATGGGGACATTGAAACAGTTGTTAAACTCGATTCCAAGAGAGGACGCTATGGGGAACTTAAGACATTTTTTCATGGGTATAATTGGACAGACTTGTTGCTAGGTAAGGAAGTAAATGAGATGTATGCCATATTTTGCAAAATATACGATGAAGGCACACAAACATTCATTACCAAAACAGAGATGCAGACCTAGGAAACAGGATTGGTTCAACAGAAATTGCGAGAGGGCCAGAGATCAAAAGACACAAAAATGGAATCATTATAGGAAGAGGCCAAACCCCCAAACATACCAGCGATACAAAGATGCGAGAAACAACTACACGTCAGTAAGGAGAGAGGCAGAGAGGAACTTTGATAACGGTATAGGAGACAAATGTAAATCAAATGCAGGCCTTTTCTATAAATTCATTAAAAGCAAGCTGCAGGTAAAGGATAATATTCAGAGGTTGAAAATGGGGGGCAGATACACAGAAAATGAAAAGGAAATATGTGAAACATTAAACGAAAAGTTCCAAAGTGTTTGTACAAAATGAGATCTTCAGAGAACCAGGCACAATAAGAATTCCAGAGAACAACATAGAGCGAATAGAGGTGTTTAGAGACGAAGTGAAACAAATGCTCTTGGAGCTAAGTAAGAACAAAGCAGTTGGCCCGGATGGAGTTTCACCATGGGTTCTGAGAGAATGTGCATTTGAGCTCAGCATAACACTTCGACTGATTTTTCAGACAACCCTGTGTACAGGAGTCATAGCCGATGTGTGGAAACAGGCTAACATAGTTCCAATCTACAAAACTGGCAGCGGGGAAGGCCCCCCTCGATTATAGACCTGTATCATTGACAAGTGTAATAGTCAAAATATTGGAAAAAATAATAAAAACTAAATGGGTAGAACACATGGAGAGAAATATTATATCAGACAGACAGTATGGTTTTACCTGTGTATCGAATTTACTCAGTTTCTATGATAGAGTCACAGAGATTTTACAGAAAACAGATGGTTGGGTTGACTTCATCTATCTGGACCTAAAAAAGGCTTTCGACAGAGTTCCACATAAGAGGTTGTTCTGGAAACTGGAAAATATTGAAGGAGTGACTGATAAGCTTCTACCATGGATGAAAAATTTTCTGACTGATAGAAAAATGAGGGCAGTAATCAGAGGCAATGTATCGGACTGGAGAAATGCCACAGGGTTCAGTTCTTGCACCGGTGATGTTCACGGTCTACATAAATGATCTACCAGTTGGAATACAGAATTATATGAACATGTTTGCTGATGATGCTAAGATAATAGGAAGGATAAGAAACTTAGATGATTGTCATGCCCTTCAAGAAGACCAGGACAAAATAAGTATATGGAGCACCACTTGGCAAATGGAATTTAATGTGAATAAATTCCATGTTATGGAATGTGGAATAGGTGAACATAGACCACACAACCTATAAATTATGTGAGAAATCCTTAAAGAACTCTGATAAAGAAAGAGATGGTTCTAGATAGAAAACTATCTCCTGAGGACCACATAAAGAATGTTGTGCAAGGAGCCTATGCCATGCTTTCTAACTTCAGAATTGCTTTTAAATACATGGATATCGAAATACTATAGAAATTGTCCACGACTTTTGTTATGCCAAAGCTAGAATATGCAGTGGTTGTGTGGTGCCCATATCTTAAGAAGCACATGAACAAACTGGAAAAGGTGCAAACTAATTTATTTAAACTAATTAAACAAAGATGTCAAAGAAATAAAAGAAAATTCACTTTCGCAAACAGAGTGGCAGACAGTTGGAATAAGTTAAGTGAAGGTGGTGGAGGCCAAAACCATCAGTATTTTCAATGCGTTATATGACAAAGAGTGCTGGGTAGACAGGACACCACGAGTGTAGCTCTCATCCTGTAACTACACTAAGGTAATTACACGATCACCTACTGGTGGCCAGGAACAAAATCTTGCCTGCTAAATAAAGCAAAAGGGAGCCGTGGGATAAAAAAAATCACTACAAAATCAAGCCAAACTCCCCCTCACCCCCCCTCCCAGAAAGTAATGAGTTGAATGTAATGAAACACCATTTTCTGGGCAAGACCTGGAGGCTTCCCAAAGCTAACTGGGCTGATATGAATGTATTGGACCCCTGGCATGTCTAAACGAATGGAGTTTTAGGCCTACCGGAGACCATGAGCCAGAATCTGGTCCCCTCAGAGAGGCATGAGGAGCATGCTGTGTGATTTCTTATGCAGTATGTGGTGGCCACTGTACCGTTTGGACACAATACCGGCTTACTTGCATAGGTCTGATAAATAAAACATGTGTAAATAGTGTAATAAAAACAATAACAGAATGGTGGGAAGAGCAATGTTGGCAAGTGAGATGTTGGAGTGAGGGAAGGCCTGTGGCTGCTCACACTCGTGATGTTCTGAATGTATTGATGGTGAATGTATATAGTGTGTGACAGTGTATAGTGTGTACATATGTTGTAAATATACATAAATGAACATGAAACATTGGTGTGAATAACTATATGATGGGAGGAGCAATGTTGGAGAATACAATGTTCATAGCAGCCAAAGTAAGTACAATTTCGAAAATATTTTGACATACCCATACTGAGGGAAGGGTTTTTGACACTTAAAAAAAAAAAAAATCAAGAGAATTTATTTCCTGCACACTGCGGGGGTGTCATATTTGGAGGCGGTGCAGTTAAAGGGTTAAAAAGAGTCATCAGTTGACTGGGTGTACCGAGTCATACACAAGCAACAAAACTAGCAGAACTCTCGGTCAAAGGTGTCACCAATCCAGCAGGCAGCATGACAGAAACAAACGGTGAAGGTCACCCAGAGACAAGGGAACAAAGGAACCTTCCAACTCTCATAAGGCGAGAGGAGGACCCAGGGGTTGCTTCCATCGAACCCAAGCACCCCTACAGGATTTCCCAAGGTCCTTATATGAAACTCACGCAAAGGGAAGCCCAGGCAGGGTACTGCTAACCGGCACCCAAAAAATTACCAACAAAACTGCTCAAGTTGTCCCTCCGGGAGCGACGTGTACACTTACGGGGGCCTAGTGGGGGACTACCAAGACACAGTCAGTTGAGACCGAAACTAAGGGGAGGACAACCCCCTCCCCCCCCAACCACCAAATAAGAAAACAAACAAAAACAAAAAATCCTGCAAGAGGACAACGTATCCAGGCGGAACAGAGCTGGCCGCAATGAGAGGTGATAACTAGCTGCACAGTACCCTGTGCTCCAACTAGTGATGAATACTACCCACTACCCAGGCAAACATGGGTGAGGAAAACACCCCAGCTGACTCCAAGAGCGACCAATAACTGAGCAGCAAAAGACCTTGCGGAGGTAGCCCCCAAGGTGACTTGTGGAAGATGGGCCCCAAGGGCAGTACTTACTGGGCCCCCTAGGAAAGGTGACCCTAGGCACATGCAGCTTGAGTACTTGTGAATATACTCCTGGCTTGTGCACCACCGAGGACAGCACTACACCACAAGGCACAGCACTGGAAATCTGGAGCCAGAATCACACGACCTTCAGCCTCACATCATCCACAGAACTGGGGAGTGGATAGCTGGTGAGGGAGGGTCTGGGGCTCCCCCTTCCCCCTCCCAGGAAAGGGGGAGCTGCACAGTCAGCAGCGTGGTGACGCCATCCTCGTTTTCATTTGGGCGAGTTCTATCCACTAGTTCGGCTTTCAGCAGCAATTTCTTAACCAGAATAGGGGGCTTGTTTTGGGCATTTACCTTTCTGAGTGCCTGACCCGGTCGATGGCAGACATAGAATGCTTCCAATCACAAGGGGGGTTTCTATAGGCCATTGCTCCTCATGCCTCTCTGAGGGGGGCCAGATTCTGGCTCGTGGTCCCTGGTAGGCCCTAGAACTCCATTTGCTTAGACTGATGCCAGGGTCAAATACATTTATATCAGCCCGGTTAGCTACGGGAAACCAAAGGGGCTCCCCCTGGAAAATATAAAAAAAACATGCACTTGTTTAGTGAGATTTATAACCCCTTGAAGAATAAATGCAATCATTAACATGGTGAAATTACACCCTAGATGCACTTGCCAAATAAATGGTAATGCAGGCAATCTATGGTCTCAGTCAGGATGCTCAACTAAACTTCTGAACTTGGCTCGAGCGTGGACAGAAAGCACAGGGACACCCAACGAGCCCAAGGCATACATCTGGTGGGGGCACACAACCCAGAGACACTGCATACAAAGGCTGGCAGGGCACCAACTGGCCACACCCAGGAAGACAGGGGAGGTGGCCGGGGAAGATAATTGGTGCTGGCTATCCTGGAACAATAGTTCTAGGCTGGGCAACTGCTGGGCTTTGTTTTATTTATTGCTTCACGAGTGTGTGTTATGTGCCTCCCACTTTACATGCCCTGTGTTGGTGGCTGGCTGATGTTGCCCATGCTCCTCCAGGGTTTGTCTTACCTGTAGGGATCAGGTTACCTCCTCTCAAGGTATCTATCTGGCTTCCAGATAATGTATTAGCTTTTGCCTCACTGCATGACCTATTGATGGAGAATGCTTATTTCTGGCTGTTTGCTAGTGTGACTTTTGTGTTTCACTCATTTCTACATGTTTCTTAATGCTTTGGCAGAAGGAGCACTTAAGTATTAAGATTGACTGGGTTTGTATCTAATGACATATGCTGCCTTCACTGAGAAACTATAAAATCAGGGGTTGGTGTTTGCATTGCCATGACACTCCCTACATATTTTGTTGATAGTTAGGGGCTGGTTACCTATAAAGAACCAGTTCCTAGTGGGTGAGAATAGCTCTGATTGACACTGGGCTTGAAAAGGTTGCATGCAATTTCCCAACATTACCAGCCGATAATCTTGGTATTCAACAGTCACCCTCGCAGCCTGATACTCAATGCAGGATCAAGAATCAACACTGCATCAACTGACCCAAAGCTGCACAAGTTCAATGGTGGTGAGAAACACACAAGATACTGAGCTGCAAGCACTCTGCTAGAGTGCCAAAACCCTTGTGATCAAATATTAGAGAGCAACTTACCATCAAAAACTGTGAAATAACCGCAATTCGCAATTGCAATTGTGGTTATTATTTAAAAATTGTAAAATAACCACAATTGCAGATATCGTGAGATCCGAGGGAAGACAGCTGACTGACTACACTTGAGCACATGCCTAATGCTCTGAGATATCTAAGCCCTGGAACAAGGAACCTGTGACATGGAATCAACAAAAAAGTGCCTTCACACGAGCATCCCACAAGAGTACAAGCAGCAACAGAGATCCACCACAGAACAATATGTAATTCACCCCTGGTCAAACAAACCAAGCAATCACCAAAAGTACCTGTACCAAAAGCCAAAGTCTCCTGTCTAGCTAGAAATGATAGATAAGGCTGAAGTTGATAAGGCCAAACCCTTTGACAAAAAGAACGAAACTTCCATTTCTGAAGAGCGCATGAAACCCACCAATCTGGCAACCAGAAATACGAGCCAACAGAGAAGACCACCTTCAGAAACAATCCTAGCATGTTCAGGGAAGTGATGAAATAATGGTGGCCATTCTCTATGTGCACTGCGAGGTGCTGGATGTATGCACGTTTTAGGACGTCCCGAACACTTTTACTGTAATGAGCAATCAATGGTTGAGTGGGTGTAGTACTAGCCTGCTATGCTTGTGGACTAGGTTCAAATTCTTGAGGGATCATTCGGAGTTATGTTGAAAAACTGATGCTTGGGACAATTCAAGTTTTACCCATTAACCCCTCAAAGAGTGGTTATCATGATGTGTTGATTCACAGGGTACTGTAGTTGCCATCATATGTTTATTTAAACTATTATTGTTTGGGTTTTACACATATGATACTAATGTTGATTTAATACCTCTATATGGATATAATGGAGTGTACCTTGACACAAAAAATTCCTGTACTGTTTCATGATATTGTTACTACTTTACAAATATTACTATGCGAATACAATAATCGTCACTGAATAAAATCAAAATTATAATTAGATGTTCATGGTGTTCACAACTCTTATGTTGTAATAAGGTATACCAGGTCAACCAACCATCATCGGAACATAATAAAGAAACTACAAAAGGCCTATTGACCCCATACGAGGTCAACGACAATTCAATACCCTCTCACAAGCATGATAAATATTGCCAGAACAAAAGTGGACTTGAAAAAAAAATTAGACAACAGAATCAACTGGATGTGTAGTGGATGTGTGTGCATGCAGATTCCTCCAAGCAATAGTGTGTTGGACGAAGTTATCACAAGTCAAGCCTGACTGAAGTCAGACTTGTGGGTGTAAAAATACTCTTGGAACTCACTCCGGATATGATCCAGATATCTTACTCACCGTAACCCTCTTCACTAAATACAGTCTTCTTCACAGTAACCACCTTGATTACCCAGGTATAGATGGGGGGTACCAGCGATAACTAACATCATCACTATCTTCCCTCGCCTTCATCATCACACCTACCCTTCACCACCTTTCCCATCCGTCCTTACAATTTACGATCACCCCAACTCTTCACCACCTTCCGTACCCATACCCACCTTCCCAACACTTCCCCACCAACCCAATCCTTCATCACTTTTCCAAATATTATTTATATTATATATACAGTGGCGCCTCAATTAACGAATTTAATCTGTTCCGCACCGAGCTCGTCATGTGAAAAACTCGTTTTGTGAAACGACAACAAATCTGTTGTCGGAGGTCTCCAAGAACTAGCGGGAACGCTCGTTACCAAGAGAAAGCTCGTCAGTCGAGACATATTTTCTGCGAGTAGCTTGCTTGTTACTCGAAATACTCGTAACTGAAGCCGCTCGTCACTTGAGGTTCCACTTCATATATATATTATATATATATATATATATATATATATATATATATATATTTTATTAAATATGACCGAAAAAGTAAGATTAATAATTCTAACACGAATTTTCTCAATCTTTCGTACATTATGCTTCACTGTTGGAGGTAAATCAAAAATCACTTCTCCAAAATTCATTTTTATTTCTAGTCTGACGCGACACGGGCGCGTTTCGTAAAACTTATTACATTTTCAAAGACTTCACAAATACACAACTGATTAGAACTTGCGTTTCCCTGATTTTATATCTACATTTGAGTGAGGTGGGAAGGGTGATGTGGCATTACATTTGAGTGAGGTGGGAAGGATGATGTGGCATTAGAGGATATTAATAGGGTATTAAAAGTATCAACACAAGACAGAACACGAAACAATGGATATTGAATAGAAGTGTTTGTAGAAAGCCTATTGGTCCATATTTCTTGATGCTTCTATATTGGAGCGGAGTCTTGAGGTGGGTAGAATATAGTTGTGCAATAATTGGCTGTTGATTGATGGTGTTGACTTCTTGATGTGTAGTGCCTCGCAAACGTCAAGCCGCCTGCTATCGCTGTATCTATCGATGATTTCTATGTTGTTTACTAGGATTTCTCTGGCGATGGTTTGGTTATGGGAAGAGATTATATGTTCCTTAATGGAGCCCTGTTGTTTATGCATCGTTAAACGCCTAGAAAGAGATGTTGTTGTCTTGCCTATATACTGGGTTTTTTGGAGCTTACAGTCCCCAAGTGGGCATTTGAAGGCATAGACGACGTTAGTCTCTTTTAAAGCGTTCTGTTTCGTGTCTGGAGAGTTTCTCATGAGTAGGCTGGCCGTTTTTCTGGTTTTATAGTAAATCGTCAGTTGTATCCTCTGATTTTTGTCTGTAGGGATAACGTTTCTATTAACAATATCTTTCAGGACCCTTTCCTCTGTTTTATGAGCTGTGGAAAAGAAGTTCCTGTAAAATAGTCTAATAGGGGGTATAGGTGTTGTGTTAGTTGTCTCTTCGGAGGTTGCATGGCTTTTCACTTTCCTTCTTATGATGTCTTCAATGAAACCATTGGAGAAGCCGTTATTGACTAGAACCTGCCTTACCCTACAGAGTTCTTCGTCGACTTGCTTCCATTCTGAGCTGTGGCTGAGAGCACGGTCGACGTATGCGTTAACAACACTCCTCTTGTACCTGTCAGGGCAGTCGCTGTTGGCATTTAGGCACATTCCTATGTTTGTTTCCTTTGTGTAGACTGCAGTGTGGAAACCTCCGCCCTTTTCCATGACTGTTACATCTAGAAAAGGCAGCTTCCCATCCTTTTCCGTCTCGTAAGTGAAACGCAGCACGGAACTCTGCTCAAATGCCTCCTTCAGCTCCTGCAGATGTCTGACATCAGGTACCTGTGTAAAAATGTCGTCAACATACCTGCAGTATATGGCCGGTTTCAAGTTCATGTCGACTAAGACTTTTTGCTCGATGGTACCCATGTAGAAGTTTGCAAACAGGACACCTAGGGGAGAACCCATAGCGACCCCATCTACTTGCTTATACATATGCCCATCCGGGCTCAAGAAGGGTGCCTCTTTAGTACAAGCTTGGAGTAGTTTCCTCAGAATACTTTCTGGCATGTCAAGAGGAGTACAGGCTGGATCACGATACACTCTGTCGGCTATCATTCCGATTGTCTCGTCCACAGGTACGTTTGTAAACAGCGATTCTACGTCCAACGAGGCTCTTATCCCTGTGGCCCGTGCGCCCCGCAGTAAGTCCACAAATTCCTTTGGAGACTTCAGGCTGAAGGCGCAAGGAACATAAGGAGTCAGCAGGCCGTTGAGTCGCTTTGCCAATCTGTACGTGGGTGTGGGTATCTGGCTAATGATTGGCCGAAGTGGGTTTCCAGGCTTGTGCGTCTTGACATTTCCATACGCATATCCAGGTTTATATTCCCCAATGATCTTTGGCAGGTGGAGTCCGGATTTCTTGGCGTTCACAGTTTCGATCAGTTTGTTGACCTTTGCTTTTAATTCGGCTGTAGTGTCCTTCGTTACCCTTTGGAACTTAGTTTGGTCAGAGAGTATGATGTTCATTTTCGCCAGATATTCGTCTTTTGTTATTCGTCGTCCTTCGTACGAAGGACACTACAGCCGAATTAAAAGCAAAGGTCAACAAACTGATCGAAACTGTGAACGCCAAGAAATCCGGACTCCACCTGCCAAAGATCATTGGGGAATATAAACCTGGATATGCGTATGGAAATGTCAAGACGCACAAGCCTGGAAACCCACTTCGGCCAATCATTAGCCAGATACCCACACCCACGTACAGATTGGCAAAGCGACTCAACGGCCTGCTGACTCCTTATGTTCCTTGCGCCTTCAGCCTGAAGTCTCCAAAGGAATTTGTGGACTTACTGCGGGGCGCACGGGCCACAGGGATAAGAGCCTCGTTGGACGTAGAATCGCTGTTTACAAACGTACCTGTGGACGAGACAATCGGAATGATAGCCGACAGAGTGTATCGTGATCCAGCCTGTACTCCTCTTGACATGCCAGAAAGTATTCTGAGGAAACTACTCCAAGCTTGTACTAAAGAGGCACCCTTCTTGAGCCCGGATGGGCATATGTATAAGCAAGTAGATGGGGTCGCTATGGGTTCTCCCCTAGGTGTCCTGTTTGCAAACTTCTACATGGGTACCATCGAGCAAAAAGTCTTAGTCGACATGAACTTGAAACCGGCCATATACTGCAGGTATGTTGACGACATTTTTACACAGGTACCTGATGTCAGACATCTGCAGGAGCTGAAGGAGGCATTTGAGCAGAGTTCCGTGCTGCGTTTCACTTACGAGACGGAAAAGGATGGGAAGCTGCCTTTTCTAGATGTAACAGTCATGGAAAAGGGCGGAGGTTTCCACACTGCAGTCTACACAAAGGAAACAAACATAGGAATGTGCCTAAATGCCAACAGCGACTGCCCTGACAGGTACAAGAGGAGTGTTGTTAACGCATACGTCGACCGTGCTCTCAGCCACAGCTCAGAATGGAAGCAAGTCGACGAAGAACTCTGTAGGGTAAGGCAGGTTCTAGTCAATAACGGCTTCTCCAATGGTTTCATTGAAGACATCATAAGAAGGAAAGTGAAAAGCCATGCAACCTCCGAAGAGACAACTAACACAACACCTATACCCCCTATTAGACTATTTTACAGGAACTTCTTTTCCACAGCTCATAAAACAGAGGAAAGGGTCCTGAAAGATATTGTTAATAGAAACGTTATCCCTACAGACAAAAATCAGAGGATACAACTGACGATTTACTATAAAACCAGAAAAACGGCCAGCCTACTCATGAGAAACTCTCCAGACACGAAACAGAACGCTTTAAAAGAGACTAACGTCGTCTATGCCTTCAAATGCCCACTTGGGGACTGTAAGCTCCAAAAAACCCAGTATATAGGCAAGACAACAACATCTCTTTCTAGGCGTTTAACGATGCATAAACAACAGGGCTCCATTAAGGAACATATAATCTCTTCCCATAACCAAACCATCGCCAGAGAAATCCTAGTAAACAACACAGAAATCATCGATAGATACAGCGATAGCAGGCGGCTTGACGTTTGCGAGGCACTACACATCAAGAAGTCAACACCATCAATCAACAGCCAATTATTGCACAACTATATTCTACCCACCTCAAGACTCCGCTCCAATATAGAAGCATCAAGAAATATGGACCAATAGGCTTTCTACAAACACTTCTATTCAATATCCATTGTTTCGTGTTCTGTCTTGTGTTGATACTTTTAATACCCTATTAATATCCTCTAATGCCACATCATCCTTCCCACCTCACTCAAATGTAATGCCACATCACCCTTCCCACCTCACTCAAATGTAGATATAAAATCAGGGAAACGCAAGTTCTAATCAGTTGTGTATTTGTGAAGTCTTTGAAAATGTAATAAGTTTTACGAAACGCGCCCGTGTCGCGTCAGACTAGAAATAAAAATGAATTTTGGAGAAGTGATTTTTGATTTACCTCCAACAGTGAAGCATAATGTACGAAAGATTGAGAAAATTCGTGTTAGAATTATTAATCTTACTTTTTCGGTCATATTTAATAAAATATGTCTACAGGAAAGACTGCTACCAAAATATACTAATATATATATATATATATATATATATATATATATATATATATATATAAGCCTATACTTGCATAAACCACAAGTGAAGATAAACAATCTTTGGACAACACCCACCAGTGGGACTCGAACCCAGAAAGCACAACTACCTTCCAGTAGCTGGCATAACTAGTATGCTTTAACCCACTACGCCATCAGACCTTACAAAAGAAGTAGATAGTTCGAGATATATATCTCAAACATCTCTACCTCCCGAAGGCACCAGATGAGTGAGGGGTCAGTCTGCATTTTTCGTCAAGCCACTGTCAATGTGAGAGAACTCGTGTCCAGCTTATAAGTCCCACTGGTGGGTGTTGTCCAAAGATTGTTTATCTTCACTTGTGGTTTATGCAAGTATAGGCTTATAAGCTGGACACGAGTTCTCTCACATTGACAGTGGCTTGACGAAAAATGCAGACTGACCCCTCACTCATCTGGTGCCTTCGGGAGGTAGAGATGTTTGAGATATATATCTCGAACTATCTACTTCTTTTGTAAGGTCTGATGGCGTAGTGGGTTAAAGCATACTAGTTATGCCAGCTACTGGAAGGTAGTTGTGCTTTCTGGGTTCGAGTCCCACTGGTGGGTGTTGTCCAAAGATTGTTTATCTTCACTTGTGGTTTATGCAAGTATAGGCTTATAAGCTGGACACGAGTTCTCTCACATTGACAGTGGCTTGACGAAAAATGCAGACTGACCCCTCACTCATCTGGTGCCTTCGGGAGGTAGAGATGTTTGAGATATATATCTCGAACTATCTACTTCTTTTGTAAGGTCTGATGGCGTAGTGGGTTAAAGCATACTAGTTATGCCAGCTACTGGAAGGTAGTTGTGCTTTCTGGGTTCGAGTCCCACTGGTGGGTGTTGTCCAAAGATTGTTTATCTTCACTTGTGGTTTATGCAAGTATAGGCTTATAAGCTGGACACGAGTTCTCTCACATTGACAGTGGCTTGACGAAAAATGCAGACTGACCCCTCACTCATCTGGTGCCTTCGGGAGGTAGAGATGTTTGAGATATATATCTCGAACTATCTACTTCTTTTGTAAGGTCTGATGGCGTAGTGGGTTAAAGCATACTAGTTATGCCAGCTACTGGAAGGTAGTTGTGCTTTCTGGGTTCGAGTCCCACTGGTGGGTGTTGTCCAAAGATTGTTTATATATATATATATATATATATATATATATATATATATATATATATATATATATATATATATATATATATATATATATATATATATATATATAACTGAAAACTCACACCCCAGAAGTGACTCGAACCCATACTCCCAGGAGCAACGCAACTGGTATGTACAAGACGCCTTAATCCACTTGACCATCACGACCGGACAAAATGAGGTGATAGCCGAAGCTATTTGAGCCACCCCACCGCCGGCACTCGGATGGTAATCTTGGGCATAGCATTTTACCAAATCACCTCATTCTTTGGGGCACACGTGAGGAACACAAATGCGAACAAGCCTGAATGGTCCCCAGGACAATATGCAACTGAAAACTCTCACCCCAGAAGTGACTCGAACCCATACTCCCAGGAGCAACGCAACTGGTATGTACAAGACGCCTTAATCCACTTGACCATCACGACCGGACAAAATGAGGTGATAGCCGAAGCTATTTGAGCCACCCCACCGACCGGCACTCGGATGGTAATCTTGGGCATAGCATTTGTGTTCCTCACGTGTGCCCCAAAGAATGAGGTGATTTGGTAAAATGCTATGCCCAAGATTACCATCCGAGTGCCGGCGGTGGGGTGGCTCAAATAGCTTCGGCTATCACCTCATTTTGTCCGGTCGTGATGGTCAAGTGGATTAAGGCGTCTTGTACATACCAGTTGCGTTGCTCCTGGGAGTATGGGTTCGAGTCACTTCTGGGGTGTGAGTTTTCAGTTGCATATTGTCCTGGGGACCATTCAGGCTTGTTCGCATATATATATATATATATATATATATATATATATATATATATATATATATATATGAAGGCTTATTAGGCAAATTGGGCCTTGCATAGTAGGCTGAGAAGTGCGTTCTGGCTACTAGGTACGACATATATATATATATATATATATATATATATATATATATATATATATATATATATATATATATATATATATATATATATATATATATATATATATTGGTGTATACTGGCAGCAGGTTTTCTTTCAAACATGTTTCATTGAATATGACCGCATATTCTGTATTTATTATTTTCTGGTTTAGGGCTTCTATCCCTCTAACTATTTTCTTAGCATCAGGGCTTAATTGGAATAGGAGTTCTCCAAAACTCATTTTCGTACTTTTAAGGTGAAGAAAAGAAGTGATTTACTATAGAGTGTATTACACTTATTTGTATAATTTGCACGACGTTTCGAACCTCCATGGTTCATTCTCAAGTGAACAGATCTTACAATACTAGTTGATTTTATACCCGCATTAGGTCAGATGATAATACAATGAAGGTGAAAACATGGGGGGATACATAAGGGATAAACATAGGGGCTACAGAAGGCTTATTGGCCCATACGAGGCATCTCCTATCTAAACACAAAGATTAATCCAGTGTAATTGGCCTGTTATGTTGGACACTGTCTTCTGTGTTGGCATCGATATGTTCTTGTCTTGTCCTTACTCTCATGTCTTACTTTACTCTACCCACCATGAGAGTAAGGACAAGACAAGAACATATCGATGCCAACACAGAAGACAATGTCCAACATAACAGGCCAATTACACTGGATTAATCTTTGTGTTTAGATAGGAGATGCCTCGTATGGGCCAATAAGCCTTCTGCAGCCCCTATGTTTATCCCTTATGTATCCCCCCATGTTTTCATCTTCATTGTATTATCACCTGACCTAATGCGGGTATAAAATCAACTAGTATTGTAAGATCTGTTCACTTGAGAATGAACCATGGAGGTTCGAAACGTCGTGCAAATTATACAAATAAGTGTAATACACTCTATAGTAAATCACTTCTTTTCTTCACCTTAAAAGTACGAAAATGAGTTTTGGAGAACTCCTATTCCAATTAAGCCCTGATGCTAAGAAAATAGTTAGAGGGATAGAAGCCCTACACCAGAAAATAATAAATACAGAATATACGGTCATATTCAATGAAACATATATATATATATATATATATATAACTGAAAACTATAATATTTTCAGTTGCATATGTCCTGGGGACCATTCAGGCTTGTTCGCATATATATATATATATATATATATATATATATATATATATATATATATATATATATATATATATATATATATATATATATATTATATATATATTATATATATACATTATATATATATGTCGTTCCTAGTAGCCAGAACGCACTTCTCAGCCTACTATGCAAGGCCCGATTTGCCTAATAAGCCAAGTTTTCCTGAATTAATATATTTTCTCTAATTTTTTTCTTATGAAATGATAAAGCTACCCATTTCATTATGTATGAGGTAATTTTTTTATTGGAGTTAAAATTAACGTAGATATATGACCGAACCTAACCAACCCTACCTAACCTAACCTAACCAATCTTTATAGGTTAGGTTCGGTTAGGTAGCCGAAAAAGTTAGGTTCGGTTAGGTAGAACCGTTACCCGTGAACGAGCACCAACTGGCATGCCGCGGCCTAATGTGTACAGTATACTCGTTCAGATTGATAACAAATTTTCATGTTACGTATTTATTTTGGTATAAAATTGTTCGCCATAAAAGGGGCGTATTTTAAAACTAGTTTCATAATAATAGAGCAATAAATCAAATTTTAACTAATATTTTACATTTTGGACGCTCATATATATAAAATTATTTGTATCTTTCAATTTTCCTGATATCACATTTTTGTGTTATATATTTCATTTTGGTATCAAATTGTTTACAATCTAAAGGCTCGCATTTTAAAACTACTCCCATAATAATAGCACAATAAATGGAATTTTAAAAAATATTTTAAAATTTGTAGCACAAAAGTATTTATAATCTTTCAAGTGTTCCGACCTCAATTGTCAGGCTACATCTTCAATATTGTATCAAATTGTGCGCATTCTAAAGGCGCTCATTTTAAAACCACTCCCAGATTGATCGGATAAATTTAAATTTTGTAATAAATATTTTAAAATGATTGATGCATCGACGAGTCAAACGTTCACTGTAAGGAGAATTTTTTTGACTATTCAGATAGTCAAAAAGAGTGTAATAGCGTTAATTTTACTTCCATTATTTTAAATGGGGAAATTCGTTTCTAAAGACGAGTTTTCCACATGATGAGCTCTGTACCGTGACGGATTAAACTCGTTAATCGAGGCTCCACTGTATAATATATATATATATATATATATATATATATATATATATATATATATATAACTGAAAACTCAGTTATATGGTCCCCTGTCCTGGGGACCATTCAGGCTTGTTCGCATATATATATATATATATATATATATATATGCGGAAAATCCACAGAGAAATATGAAATGAGGTGAACGTTTCGGCTTTGTTAAAGCCTTTGTCAACACCAGACTGGAGAAGGGAGAAGGGAGAAGGGGGGAAGATATATAGGCCGACACCTGACCACCCCATCCCAAGGGTTGGTCAGGTGTAATTAACCAAAAACAGGTATAGCTTAGCTTAGAATGGTCAAAGAGGATTAAGCGGTCAGAGAATAAGGATGAAAGATTAAAGAAAAGCCTCATGAACACACAATATATGAATATACAATTATAATGAGACATTGTAAGCCTCTCTATCAGAGTTGTTTCTTAAACTGTTGTGCAATATTATAACTTAAAAATGGATCAAGTTTGTACATTCCAGTACTGACATTAAGAAGATTTGGACACTGACTGATTAGAGCAGACTCAATCAAATTCCGTTCCACGAAATCCTCACAATTGGTAATGCTTTTTGCCCCATTCCAGTTAATATTGTGATCGCATAAACTCGTATGTAGATACAATGCATTAGACGTTTGGGCAGTTCTAATACTATAAGCATGTTGTGACAACCGCAATTGTAAGGACTTTCCTGTTTGTCCAAGGTACACAAAATCACAATCATTGCAGGGAATCGAATACACACAACCTGCTGTATCAGGGGAGTTTTTTATTAAATTGGATTTGATCGTACTATTAGTGAACACCAAATTTATATTAAGTTTCTTAAAAATCAGAGACAATTTTTCAAGTCCACTCGCATAAGGTACCACCAATGAGTTAATAATTTTTGGTTTCGCTTTAGGGACGTGATTATAAAACGTACGCTTGGCTTGTACAAACGAGAAATCCAAAAACCTCTTAGGATATTGTAAACTCTTCCCAATTTCATATATTTTAGCAATCTCTTCATCAAAAAACTCAGGGCTGCAAACCCTCAAAGCTCGTAGAAACATTCCTGAAAATACTGCCTGTTTAACTTTACTATGATGATTCGAATAAAAATGAACATACGACCCCACGTTGGTAGGTTTCCTATACACATTAAATTTGAACTTTCTAGTGACTCTATGAATCATAATGTCCAAAAACGGAAGAGTACCATTCTCCTCAGTCTCACAAGTGAATTTTATTGAAGGTACCAAAGAATTGAGTTCATTAAGAAAAACTATCTGGTCTTTGTCACACGGCCATAAGCACAAAATATCATCAACATACCTATACCAAACCACATTAGCCGGGATAATCCTGGATAAGATTTTTGTTTCAAAGAATTCCATATACAAATTGCTTAAAACTGGGGACAGGGGATTGCCCATCGCCATACCAAATGTTTGTTTGAAAAATTTTCCATTAAAACTAAAATAATTGTCTTTTATACACAATTTAATAAGTTCCAATACTTTATTGGTCTGCAAGCTCAAATTATATTTAGGCAGTTCCTCACGTAGAAATTCTAACAGATCATCAACAGGAACTTTAGTGAATAAAGAGGTCACATCGAAACTTATAAGTTTAAAATCAAAATTTAAATTCAGTGTGGATAGCTTATTAACTAAGTCCACATTGTTTGTCAAGTGTGAGTTGGAAATAGTACCAACTATAGGGGACAAAACTTTGACTAACCACTTAGAGAGTTTATAAGCCGCCGAACCAATTGAACTAATAATCGGCCTTGCCGGATTATCCCGGCTAATGTGGTTTGGTATAGGTATGTTGATGATATTTTGTGCTTATGGCCGTGTGACAAAGACCAGATAGTTTTTCTTAATGAACTCAATTCTTTGGTACCTTCAATAAAATTCACTTGTGAGACTGAGGAGAATGGTACTCTTCCGTTTTTGGACATTATGATTCATAGAGTCACTAGAAAGTTCAAATTTAATGTGTATAGGAAACCTACCAACGTGGGGTCGTATGTTCATTTTTATTCGAATCATCATAGTAAACTTAAACAGGCAGTATTTTCAGGAATGTTTCTACGAGCTTTGAGGGTTTGCAGCCCTGAGTTTTTTGATGAAGAGATTGCTAAAATATATGAAATTGGGAAGAGTTTACAATATCCTAAGAGGTTTTTAGATTTCTCGTTTGTACAAGCCAAGCGTACGTTTTATAATCACGTCCCTAAAGCGAAACCAAAAATTATTAACTCATTGGTGGTACCTTATGCGAGTGGACTTGAAAAATTGTCTCTGATTTTTAAGAAACTTAATATAAATTTGGTGTTCACTAATAGTACGATCAAATCCAATTTAATAAAAAACTCCCCTGATACAGCAGGTTGTGTGTATTCGATTCCCTGCAATGATTGTGATTTTGTGTACCTTGGACAAACAGGAAAGTCCTTACAATTGCGGTTGTCACAACATGCTTATAGTATTAGAACTGCCCAAACGTCTAATGCATTGTATCTACATACGAGTTTATGCGATCACAATATTAACTGGAATGGGGCAAAAAGCATTACCAATTGTGGGGATTTCGTGGAACGGAATTTGATTGAGTCTGCTCTAATCAGTCAGTGTCCAAATCTTCTTAATGTCAGTACTGGAATGTACAAACTTGATCCATTTTTAAGTTATAATATTGCACAACAGTTTAAGAAACAACTCTGATAGAGAGGCTTACAATGTCTCATTATAATTGTATATTCATATATTGTGTGTTCATGAGGCTTTTCTTTAATCTTTCATCCTTATTCTCTGACCGCTTAATCCTCTTTGACCATTCTAAGCTAAGCTATACCTGTTTTTGGTTAATTACACCTGACCAACCCTTGGGATGGGGTGGTCAGGTGTCGGCCTATATATCTTCCCCCCTTCTCCCTTCTCCTTAGTCAGTCTGGTGTTGACAAAGGCTTTAACAAAGCCGAAACGTTCACCTCATTTCATATTTCTCTGTGGATTTTCCGCATAAAATGATCAGTGTTTTGTGATCGTCAATTGCATATATATATATATGTCGTACCTAGTAGCCAGAACACACTTCTCCGCCTATTATGCAAGGCCCAATTTGCCTAATAAGCCAAGTTTTCATGAATTAATTGTTTTTCGACTACCTAACCTACCTAACCTAACCTAACTTTTTCTGCTACCTAACCTAACCTAACCTATAAAGATAGGTTAGGTTAGGTTAGGTAGGGTTGGTTAGGTTCGGTCATATATCTACGTTAATTTTAACTCCAATAAAATAAATTGACCTCATATATAATGAAATGGGTAGCTTTCTCATTTCATAAGAAAAAAATTCGAGAAAATATATTAATTCAGGAAAACTTGGCTTATTAGGCAAATCGGGCCTTGCATAGTAGGCTGAGAAGTGCGTTCTGGCTACTAGGTACGACATATATATATATATATATATGATGTACCTAGTAGCCAGAATGCACTTCTCAGCCTACTATGCAAGGCCCAATTTGCCTAATAAGCCAAGTTTTCATGAATTAATTGTTTTTCGACTACCTAACCTAACCTAACTTTTTCGGCTACCTAACCTAATCTATAAAGATAGGTTAGGTTAGGTAGGGTTGGTTAGGTTCGGTCATATATCTACGTTAATTTTAACTCCAATAAAAAAAAAAATTACCTCATACATAATGAAATGGGTAGCTTTATCATTTCATAAGAAAAAAATTAGAGAAAATATATAAATTCAGGAAAACTTGGCTTATTAGGCAAATCGGGCCTTGCATAGCATGCCGAGTACGACGTTCTGGCTACTAGGTACAATATATATATATATATATATATATATATATATATATATATATATATATATATATATATATATATATATATATATATATATATATATATATATATATATATATAATAAGACATATATATTATATAATAAGTTTATAATATATATATATATATATACATTTTTTTTATAACCTAGAAGGGGTACCACCTCTGGTGCAAGTGTAGGGACCCATAGCCTCGGAAAATAAAATAAAGAGTACTCAGAGAAGACCTTGTGGATCCTCACTGAACACACTGATATTTTCTTCTCCTACCACCCCTGTTCTTTTGGTATGTGTGTATATTTATCTAACTTTATTTGAAAATGTCATTACACAAAAAAATATATATATATACTTATTATATATATATATATATATATATATATATATATATATATATATATATATATATATATATATATCATGCATTGAGCCAGTTAGTAAGTCTAATAAATAAACAACAAACAACTATACAGTACTGGGATTATTCATATTAGTTGGTTATATACTACAAGATAAACTAAAAAGTTTAAATGAGAAATAAAGTGCATAGTGGTAGTTTTACCTTTAAAATTCAATAAAAAAAAGTAATCGTAACACTATGTAACAGTATTACCTACATTTTACAAATGCAGCACAGGCTGCAAGAGTTACCGTAGGCATGAGCTATTTACTACTGAGAGACACTTCTGTATTTACAATGAGGAAAGCAGAGGTCATCACAATATTTGTCTATTTAGAGGTAAGTACAGTACTGGTAACAATTTAAGTATTAAATAACAAAACAGAAGTAAGAAGGATTAGGAAATCAAATATGAAGCAATTGGGAAATCCTGCAAAATACTCTATCCTACTCCAACCTGAATAAAAACTGTTCTGACCCCAATGTGGGGTAGCAGAGGCCTGAGCCTGGACTGGTAAGTAGTCTGGGGTGGGGTCGTTAGCCAGGATTTGCTCGTTATCTCTAGCAGGGGCTTTAGGTTTAGCCTCCTCCTCCTTCTCCTCCTTATGCGAGTGTGCATAGTGGTAAGTTAGGCCAGGCCGCGTCTTGTACCGCATCCCACACACTGCAACACACCAGTAAATATGCCGCACACACTCCACACTTTCAGATCAACTTTAATAACATAAGATAGTAGAAATAAAACTTACCACACATCGACCACCCAAAGCATTACAGAGCTCAATGAATAATTTAAGAACAATTCAAGAATGAATAATTTTAGCTTCAAAAATGCTAAGTATTTATATAACAAAACATAGCTTTAACAATGCTAAGTATTTATATAACAAAAAATTTGAGAACTCAACATGAAGAGCCTTGATTTTTATTTTAACTTTACTATTAAGCAAAATCTTTTAAAATAAATAATTGGTAAACAATAATACAGTGGATGGATTAGATTTTATGGCACTTCAAAATGTAATTACATTTAAAGTTTTACTAATTGGATTATTAACACAAATACACAGAAGTGTTGAAATACTGAATAATTTCACATAATGACTTAGGTTGAGTCATAAATATATAAAGAATAAATGTTGAGTCTGGTAATGGTAAACATTGCCACCTGGAGTGACCATCAGTAATACAGAGAAAGTAATATACAAGCACCAATAAACCACTTTCTAAGAATCACAGAAGTCAAAACCAATAACAGAAAGAGCAACTCATCAAATTTAACAAAGTACAATAAAATGGTAACTTAAATTACAGAAGAAAAAAGGAAGCGACCAAATACAGAGAACACAGCGGCTTCTGAATGAATGGCAGTCACAGCAAGACTCAAATCCTATTTTAAATCAGAATCATCTAAAAAGAATACAAATTACAGAGATCAACAATGGAATAAACAATTACACAATTTACAAGATTTTACTACTTGTACAATTACTTGTAATAGTAAATTAAAAAGTAATGCAGCAGTAATTACAAAAATGCAGCAACTATAGTAGAATTTTAACAATACTGGGAACTAATAGCTACACTAGAAACCAAGAAAAATAAAAAAACTGACATAGCTACAACTGAAGTAGCAAGAGAAGTAAAAAAATAGAGCAGCAACAACTACATTATATGCAGCTACAGTAGCAATAACTATTGCAGCAACAGCAGCAGTGAAGCTGCATCTTCAACTACAATACCCTATTTGCTTCCAACAGATATTACAGTACCAACAATGCAGAAACAGCAGCAGCATAAACACAGCATCAACAGTAGTTGCAGTGACTACAGAAAAAATCATTGTAGAAGCTACAACAGGAACAGAATCTGCTACAAGAAGGGCCATTTCGTTATCTTACTACAAAATAACTGACTACAATTACTGCATAAACATTGTAGACATTAGAGCATGTTATATAACTTTAAAGTCATTGTACTGGCACAAGTAAAATTTTGTTTAAATGAATCATATCTGTATGGGGGAAAAAAAAATAAACAGTGGCATTAGCGCTAATCATACCTATAATATACAGTGTACCACAAATTATTAAAACACATTCAAGCAATGGATAACAAAATAAAAACAAGTTAACCAAAATAGCAATTACAGCACATACACTGCTCGACACCTTCATAGGTCCAAGAGAAATGAATAAATAGTAAAATAAATAATTGCAGAAACTTATTAGTTCTATATAAAAGAAGAGTTCAGTAGAAATATTAAAGCAATTTTTTACTCTAGCATCTTTTAATTTTAAATGTTTTAATATATTTTGGAATAAAATTAATGTATACCTATACCCCCTAAGAGGAAAACATAGATAGCAGTCAATCATTGGCATTAATGTGACGCGTGGCCATTTTGTTTGGTTTGTGGAAAGAACACAAGCATTGAATATTGTGCCTACAGTACAGTTTAGCACCAGTAACAAAATAAGAGAAATTATAAATCATCTTTTTTAGCAGTCTTAAATGTATTATAAATGTGAAGAAAAGGACAGGTGATAAATGCTCATGGGTAACAACAGAAAGCCATTAAAATAGTGCTGATTGAAAGCAGACAGGAATAACAAATACTGGAAGCTACTAATACATTCTTAAATGATCTTATAATGTAAGCTGATTCAAGTACAATACAATACATAAGAAACCAGCATTGAATGTAATGAAACGCCATTTTTTGGGCAAGTCCCAGAGGCTCCCCGGAGCTTATTAGGCTGATATGCTAATGTTAGACTTTGGCATCAGTCATGTGTATGGAGTTCTTATGGGCCTACTGGGGACCACGAGCCAGAACCTGGCCCCCTCTAGAGAGGCAAGGGGAGCAATGGCCTACAGAAACCCCCGTGTAATTGGAAGCATTCTATGTCTGCCATCGACCGGGTTAGGCACCCAGAAAGGTAGGCGTCCCAAAAGAAAGTCCCTATTCTGGTGAAAATTGCAACCAAAAGCTGAACGAGTGGATAGAACTCCCCCAAACAAAAACGAGCAAACAAGTATGACGTCATCTGTCGTTGCGCCGCTGTCTGTGCAGCCCCCCCCCCCCCGGGAGGGGGAAGGGGCAGCCCCAGACCTACCCCGCCCCAGTTCTGAGGCTAGATGTCAAAACACGTGAAAAAAAACGCCGACCAGAGATAGGGAGGGATGCCGGGGAGCCTCCGGGTCTCACCCAGAAAATGACGTTTCATTACATTCAAGGCTCGTTTTCTGGGGTGAGCCTCTACGGCTCTGTTACGAACCCGATTCCATCGTCGGAGCACGGAGCAGTGACGTCAATGCCATCTGTGAGTCCGCTCCCGAAACCCCCCACAAATTGGACGACGCCATCTAGTGGTGACAGGATTATACCAGCAAGAGGCGCTAGATTCCTGCCCTAGTCAGCTCAACAGGTAGCTGGTGCTGACCTCTGGTGAGGTGGCGCCTAGAAAATCAGCGCCATCTGTTATAGGAGGAGTTGTATGTCTGTCAGAGTACGTAAATGATGTTTCCTAGTGTCCCACGTACTGACCAGTGTACTGATAACGTGTCTGTATGCACAGAGTCGACGTAGGGCTGCTGTAGTACGAGGACAGTCAAGTCTACCCAGGGCAGCCAATAGCTCTCTACTCCATTCTGCTTTACGGAAGCAGTGAGCCGCTGCTGGAGAAGAACTGTGTACTGTTAGTGTTCTACTGTCTGCCTGTGAAGTGGCAGGGACAGAATTCGGCGTACCCGGGACTGGCTAACGGAAGAGACGACTGACAGTAAGGTGCTACAGAGAAGTGTAACCAGCGAGTTGCAAGAAGGTCCTGCCAGGGGTTCGCTACCCTTGTATTTATACATGAAGAGGCCCAGCAGCGCGAGGCTGATGTTCTCTGCCAGCACCAGGCTAGAAAGTGATTGTAGGCGTGCACGAAGAGCACCTAGTGAGACTGTGTTTTGGCTGGCCCGTGGCTAGGGTAGACTCGTTGGTGTTTCCCAGTACTGTGTGTTGAGGAAACACGGTAGCTGATAAGACTGCATCGATCGAGCATCGAGGAGCGCTTAGTGTCCTATGAGAGAGACACTTGTGTACATATTAAGTGTAGTAACACTTCCTTTAGGATTACATATGAGGTGATGGGAAAGTGATTATACAGTATGTGAATATATTGATAATTAATGAAGTGTCGTATTCACTGCACCTTCCCCATTGTGTTTTACTTGCACTTGTGTTTTACCGAGCTCACTCCTTGAAAGCCACTACTAACTTGGGGCCGGATACCAGAACTTAGCAAAGAACCCGGTTGCGACCCATTGTGGCTGTAACAGGCTTCCCAGAGCTAACTACCCACAGAGGAAAAGAATAGGGACTTACCCGGGAGGTGGTTGCTGCTCACTCCTCAACCCGAAGTCGAGACAACTGGCTGCATCCGCCGACCCAAAGCGACATAGGCCCGAACGGGCCCAGGAACGTTTACAAGGTAACGAGCAGCCAGGACCCCTGTTCGACCGCCAAAATCCCCACGCCCGAATGTCAGCCCAGGACATATTGCTAAAGACGGCGGCAAGAGCCGCGAACTTGTGGACGTCATGGGCACAGGGATAGACCACAGGCTGGCTAGCCTTAATAACCCTGCGGACGACCTGGAAGTCCCGCACCCTCAAATAGGAAAGAAGGGAAACCGGATCAACCCAAAGCGCATCCACGGACGCATATTTGGTGAGCAAATAACGGCAGAGAGCCGCAACCAGACACAAAACATGATGCACCCCCGGCCGAACCAACCAAGCATCAACAACATCAGGAACCCCTCCGGAATGCAGCAGGTCTCATTCTTCCCCAGAAAAGGAGGAGAACGCTATAGACAAACAAACCAATCACCCAGACCGAAGGAGCAGAAACCTCTGCGAAGGAGGAGAGCATGAAGCTCAACCACCAGACCCCCAGAGGCCAACGCCAATAAGAAAAAGAGCCTTCGAAAAATAATCCGGAACCGAAGGGGCCACAACAAAATGAGGAGAAGAAAGAAAAGAGAGCACTCTGTCCAATGACCAGGACAGCTCAGGCGGTGCATGAGCAGGCTGGTGGTGAAACAACGTCCGAGACAGCTTGTGAAACGGCGCAGACGTGACACCAATACCAAAAGCAAGGTGAAGCGGCTCCTCCAGCGCCGCACGATACGAGGCGACAGTGTTTGGCATAAGAAGACGGTCCTAGAACAACCAAGAGAGAAAGGACAACACCACCCTAACAGAAAGCGAAGTACAACGACGAACACGTAAGAAGAACCGGAAGGACCGCCAGGAAACTTCATACTGCCGCCGAGACGAAGCCTGCAGGTGAGACTCTAATAAGGAAGCCACCTGATCACAATAGAGATGATGATAAACTCGAGTCAAAATACCATACGCGAAGACTCGAGAAGAAGATCGAACCATCCACGTGACGTACCGGTCCGATCTGCTGGAAAAGGCAGAGCTGCGGAAAAACCTCCGGGTTTGGACACCGAGCAAGCAGCGCCTAAAACCACGGCTGGGCCAGCCACCAAGGGGCCAAGAGGACAACTCTCCCCTGGTAAGTCTCTACGCGAATCAGGACCTGGAGCAACAGCTAAACCGGGGGAAAGAGGTACAGGAACCCCCACCTCAACCAGTCCTGCCGAAAGGCGTCGACTCTGACGGCCTCGCAGTCGGGAAGGGTGCCACATACAGGGGAAGGCGCCACGACCACACTGACACGAAGAGGTCCACCTTGGGGCATCCGAACGTCTGGAAAAGCCAACGGAAGGAGTCGGTGTCTACCGTACATTCCGTGGAGAGAGGAACGAAACGAGACAGGCCGTCGGCCAAGGCATTGGACACTCCCCACACATGAACTGCCAGGAGAGCCAAACCCCGCGAACTCAGCAGACGAGTCACCCGAAGCAACCAGCGCCAAAGAGCCAAGGACCGCATCGAACACCCCTGGTTCAGACAATGAACCACCGGGGAGCAGTCCGAATGGAGCCGGATCGTCGACCCGTAGGCGACTTGAACCCTCCAAAGAGCAAACCACACTGCTGCGAACTCCCGCACAGTGCTGTGGGCTCGACGGAAGGACGGACCGCAATGCCCCTGACCAGCCTGGTGAGCACTGGTCACAAAGCCTCAGCTGAGAGACGACGCGTCCATGAACACATCGAGCCGATAGCATCAGCCTTCAGAACTGGGGTGTGGATCGCCGGCGCGGTAGGTCTGGGGCTGCCCCTTTCCCCTCACAGGGAGGGGGGGGGGGGCTGCGCAGACAGTGTAATTACCTAAGTGTAGTTACAGGATGAGAGCTACTCTCGTGGTGTCCCGTCTTCCCAGCACTCTTTGTCATATAACGCTTTGAAACTACTGACGGTCTTGGCCTCCACCACCTTCTCCCCTAACTTGTTCCAACCGTCTACCACTCTGTTTGCGAAAGTGAATTTTCATATATTTCTTCGGCATCTATGTTTAGCTAGTTTATATCTATGACCTCTTGTTCTTAAAGTTCCAGGTCTCAGGAAATCTTCCCTATCGATTTTATCAATTCCTGTACTATTTTGTATGTAGTGATCATATCACCTCTTTTTCTTCTGTCTTCTAGTTTTGGCATATTTAATGCCTCTAACCTCTCCTCGTAACTCTTGCCCTTCAGTTCTGGGAGCCACTTAGTAGCATGTCTTTGCACCTTTTCCAGTTTGTTGATGTGCTTCTTAAGATATGGGCACCACACAACTGCTGCATATTCTAGCTTTGGCCTAACAAAAGTCGTGAACAATTTCTTTAGTATATCGCCATCCATGTATTTAAAAGCAATTCTGAAGTTAGAAAGCGTGGCATAGGCTCCTCGCACAATATTCTTTATATGGTCCTCAGGTGATAGTTTTCTATCTAGAACCACCCCTAGATCTCTTTCTTTATCAGAATTCTTTAAAGATTTCTCACATAATATATAGGTTGTGTGGGGTCTATGTTCTCCTATTCCACATTCCATAACATGGCATTTATTAACATTAAATTCCATTTGCCATGTGGCGCTCCATGTACTTATTTTGTCCTGGTCTTCTTGAAGGGCATGACAATCATCTAAGTTTCTTATCCTTCCTATTATCTTAGCATCATCAGCAAACATGTTCATATAATTCTATATACTACCAACTGGTAGATCATTTATGTAGACAATAAACATCACTGGTGCAAGAACTGAACCCTGTGGTACTCCACTTGTGACATTTCTCCAGTCCGATACATTGCCTCTGATCACAGCCCTCATTTTTCTATCAGTCAGAAAATTTTTCATCCATGTTAGAAGCGTACCTGTCACTCCTCCAATATTTTCCAGTTTCCAGAACAACCTCTTATGTGGAACTCGGTCGAAAGTTTTTTTTAGGTCCAGATAGATGCAGTCAACCCAACCATCTCTTTCCTGTAATACCTCTGTTGCTCGATCATAGACACTGAGTAAATTCGATACACAGGATCTTCCAGATCGAAAACCATACTGCCTGTCTGATATTATATCATTTCTCTCCAGGTGTTCTACCCATTTAGTTTTGATTATTTTTTCCAATATTTTGACTATTACACTTGTCAATGATACCGGTCTATAATTAAGGGGGTCTTCCCTGCTTCCACTTTTGTAGATTGGAACTATGTTAGCCTTTTTCCACACATCAGCTACAACTCCTGTATACAGGGATCACGCCACTGTATACAGTGGCGTGACGACTGATGTCATCATACTAGTTTGCTCATTTTTGTTTGCGGAGTTCTATCCACTTGTTCGGCTTTTGGTTGCAATTTTCACCAGAATAGGGGTTTGTTTTGGGACACCTACCTTTCTGGGTGCCTAACCCGGTGGATGTCTCACACACAATGCTTCCAATTACACGGGGGTTTCTATAGGCCATTGGTCCCCCTTGCCTCTCTAGACGGGGACAGGTTCTGGCTCGTGGTCCCCGGTAGGCCCATAAAAACTCAATACACATGACTGATGCCAAAGTCTGACATTAGCATATCAGCCTAGTAAGCTCTGAAGAGCCGTAGGGGCTACCCCCCCAAAAAACCAGCGTAGATTATAATGAAACGCCATTTTCTAGGCGAGACTTGCGAGGCTCCCTGGAGCTATCCGGGCCGACATGAATGTATTAGACCCTAGCATCAGTCAAGTGCATCGAGTTCTACGTCTACCGGGGACCACGAGCCAGAACCTGGCCCCCTCAGAGAAGCACAAGGAGCAATGGCCTATAGAAACTCCAATGTGGTTGGAAGCATTCTATATCTGTCATCGACTGGGTCAGGCGCCCAGAAAGGTAGGCACCCCAAAATAAACCTCTATTCTGGTGAAAATATAGCTACTGAAAACTGAAGCCTCCCGGTCTCACCCAGAAAATGGCGTTTTATTACATTCAATGCCGGTTTTCTGGGTGAAGCCCTGATGGCACCCTGGAGCTACTTACCCAAAGACAGTAACAAGAGGGACTTACCCGGGAAGCAGTCGACCCTCACTTCTCAACACGACGTCGAGACAATTGGCTGACACCTCTGACCAATGAGACACAGGCCCGACTATGCCCAAGAACTCTGACAAGGTAGTGAGCGGCCAAGATACTGTTTGACCTCAAAAAAAGAAAAAAAACCATGTCTGAATATGAGCCCAAGACATGTTACCGAAGACGGTAGCCAGTGCAGGAAACTTACGAATGTCGTGGGCACGAGGATAGATCGCAGGCTGGTTAGACCGAATAACCCTGCGGACGACCTGGGAGATTCGAATACTGAAACAGTGAAAAAGGGAAACCGGGTCAACCCAAAAAGCATCCCCCAGCCACCGAAGCCGTGGCATGCAGGTAACGGCGGAGAGCCACAACCGGACATAGCACATGATGCACCCCCGGCCTGACAAACCAAGCATCAGCAATGCAATGGAACCCTTCGGAAACCAGCAGTCTCATTCTTCGCCAGAAAAGGAGACGGCTGCAAACAAACAAACCTACAACCAGAACCAAAAGAACAAAAACCTGTGCCATAGGAGCCAAGGAGCCAAGGAGCCAAAGAGCCAAAGAGCCAAGGACTGCATTGAACTCCCGTGGTTCAGGCAATGAACCACTGGAGAGCAGTCCAAATGGACGCACAAGCAATCCGCACCTTCTAAAGCGACATCCACACTGCAGTGAACTCCCGCACTGTGCTGAGAGCTTGACGGAAGGGTGGTCCCCATCGCCCCTGGGTGAGCACTGATCACAAAGCCCCAGCCATGAGACGATGCGTCCGTGAACACATCGAGCGAGGGACACGCGGGTAGGCACCAAGGCACTGAACCCCAAAAATACCAAAGACTCATCAACTGACGCAAGGACCCTGGAGGTCGGACCCAGTGATCGTAAGAGAGGCGGAAGGGATGTCCCCGAAGGAACCAGAACAGCCGACGAAGCCAAACCTAAACTGGCGGGTAGACCATCATGGCAAAGTTCAGGCTCCTGCACAAACCCTCGAGCAACCGCCGTGTGACCTGGGAGCTCCCCTAGAAACAAGCGAAGGCAGGACTGCAGCCGAAACAGAGCATTTAGAGGGAGAGATAAGGAACTGGCCCAAGCGTCCCACACAAGACCCAGCCAAGACCGAACCTGAGAGGGAACCAGATAAGACTTCCTCCAGTTCACCAGGAACCCGATCCAGGCGAGCTGAGAAAGAGCCAAATCCCCGGTGAGCAGATACACAGACTGGCTAGGAGCCCACACCAGCCAGTCGTCGAGGTAGGCCAGAACCCGAACCAAGTGCCTGGCTCTGTGAGAAGACGGACCTGGGACAGAGTATTCATCCGAAAGGAGGGGCAATGAACTCATGGGTTCAGTACAGGACAAGTCCAGAATGAACCGGCGATCCTCGCAATCTCATTTAGGAACTGGAAACTGGCGGGCAACCCACTTGAGAGACGAGGTCGTTTCGACCATGCTCAAGCGAACCCACTCCGAGATGACTTGACAGAGTGCAGGAGAAGAGGCCTGCCCTGCCAACCCCAAACCTTCCCCTGAGGGAGGAGAAGCCACCCAACGCCACCGCAGGCCACATGAAACAGCCCACAAATCATGGGACCAGGCATAAGCAAACAGAGCTAGCCTCCCCCCCCCCATCGCCCCATCAATGGGACAACTTGCGAAAGAGTCGACGCCTCTCATGAGAACCCGACCTCTGCACAAAGCGAGCACCACACCAATCAGATGAAGACGGCTCCAAAACTGGCCCCACTTACCGTGACGGGAAGAATCCCGGGCCCTAGCACGACCATTTCCAGGAAGACCTCCCTCGGCCCGCCCCCCAGAGAATCAACAATTCCGACATAGGTCGGCAACAAGAAGAGGCTGCTTGCAAATACTGCACAACTGCAGACTCTGCAAACAGCAAAGGGCAAAAAGGGGAAGAAATCTTAAGAGCCAGGGCCCAAGTAGGTTCCACACAGAAAACAAGCCCTGCCTGCCGACTCGTGAGCGGGGAAGCAAAAAACAGTGAAATCCGTATCCCGCAGGATTGACGCAAACAGCTTCAAAAGCGCAGCCGAGGCTAACGCACGTGACCCAGGAGCAGCCCCAAGCACTTACACATCCTCCTCAAGCCAGTCCGAGGACAGGTCGAGAAGGGAAAAGAAACGCAAGACCAAAGCCAACAGGCCACAGGTGCGCAAGTCCTCAACAACAAAGGCAGCTGAAAGGGAAGGAACCTGCACATGCAGCTACACCACACCGACATCTCGAGGAAGGGCAGGGGCGAACAAACACGCATTGAGGTGCTCAAATTCGCCCCCCAGGAAAACCACTGTATGAGCCTCACGGCACTCAACTGCATGGGACCGACAGAACGAATGCCACGCCTCCAACGAGAAAAAAGGGCAAGTCAGGCAAGGGCAAAAAAGTCAGCAAGCCAGGACGACTCCAGAATCTCACAATAAACCCAGTAGGGACAAGAAGATCCATCCATTATGACGGCACTGATCCATTATGACGGCATAATCCAAGTCACGCAGCAGGTAAGGCGCAATGGCCTCCCACACCACATGCTCTGGGAGGCTGAAAACCTCCGGAAATACAGGACCGAAGAACCCATGAGATCATGGAACCAAACCCGGGGAGGGGTAGACGCCAAATCCAACTCATATGAGGACGGGGAAAAGGAGAACCCCGCACCAAGCCTCGTTCAGAGGGTACAGAAACCCAAGCGGGGTCCAACAGAGCACAAGGCCTCCCACCTCTCCCTGGGGTGGGAAAGTCAACCCTCCCCCACCCCAGGAACCTCACCATGACCTGGGGATGAGCCGTCCTCCAAACCCCTCGCCTCAAAAGAAAAGGTAGGAGGAGCCGAAAAAGCAGGAACGAAGGGGAGCCCACTGGTCAGACCCAGAAGCTCCAGCCAGAGGACCAGGCTCGAATGCCTCCATCGCCACCCCAGAAGGATCATCCCCTGAAACCGCACAAGTCTCAAACCCAACTAAAACTTGCCCCGACTCAGAAGCCCTCAGATGTTTCAGAGTCGGAAGTAAGGGGGAGAGGACCAGGACGAACAGCAAAAGGTCGAGGCGAGTAACACCCCCAAGTCTGGGTATCTATAGCCAAAATGGGGTAGTCTCGGGGCATCCAGGGTAACAAGCAACCTAGCGAGTTGCAGCAACCTAAACCAAGCAGGAAACACCGAAGTTGCTTGCACCTGTAAATTATGATCAGTGGACTGGGTGAATTGGAGCACGAACAAGGAACAAAACTCGCAAGACTCCGGGGTCAAAAGTTTCACCAACCCAACAGGCAGCATGATGGAGGCATAACAGGTGAATGTCACTCTGTGACAAGGAGACAGAGCAACCTTCAAACTCGCTTGTACCTAGGCAGGGTACTGCAAATCAGCGCCCAAAAACTGCCAAGCAAACTGCTACAGCTGAACTCCTAGGATGTGTACACTCGTGGGGGCCTAGCGGAGGACCACCAAAACTACAAGGGGTGTGATGAAAGCAAGGGAGCAGACCCCCCCACCAGGCAGAAAAAGAAAATAAAAACCCCGCAAGAGGACAACGTGCCCAGGCAGAACAGAGCCGGCCGCTATGAGTGGGGAAAACCAGCTGCACAGTACCCTGCACCCCAACCAGTGATGAAAACTAATCCCTACCCAGAGGCAAACAGGGAAGGAATAACCCCCCAGTTGACTTCAAGGGCAGTCAATCACTGAGCAGGAAAAGACACAGCGAAGGTAGATCCCAAGGAGACTTGTGGAAGGTAACCCTAAACCCCCAATGGCAGTACTGTACTTACAGGACAACTAGGGAAGGCAACCCTAGGTGCATGTAGCCCGAGTACAAAAGAAATTACTCCTGGCTCGCACACCATCGAAGAGACAGCACCACACCACAAGGTACAGAACTGGAATATGCTGGAGTCAGAGGTACACAACTTTGCCAGTATCACATCAGCCACAAAACTGAAGGGGGTGGATAGCCGGCATAAGGGTCCAGGGCTCTCCCTTCCCCCTCCCAGGGAGGGGGAGTTGTGCAGACAGTGCCGTGGTAACGTGGTGACGTCATGCTCGTTTTCATTTGGGGAGTTCTGTCCACTAGTTTGGCTTTCAGTAGCAATATTTTCACCAGAATAGGGGTTTGTTTTGGGGCGCCTACCTTTCTGCGTGCCTGACCCGGTCGATGGCAGACATAGAATGCTTCCAACCACACGGGGGTTTCTATAGGTCATTGCACCTTGTACCTCTTTGGGGGGAAGGGCAGATTCTGGTGCGTGGTCCCCCAGTAGGGCTAGAACTCCGTGCACTTGACTGATCCCAGGGTCTAATACTGTACATTCATATCAGACCACATAGCTCCGAGAAGCCAATGGGGCTCTCCATAGAAATGCCATTGAATGTAATGAAATGCCTATTTCTTATTGGATTTTGGATTTTGGTGGCTCCCTGTAACTAGATGCACTGAGATAGCTCCACACTTCAAACTCAGTGTGTGGAGTGTGTGTGGAAACTCCACACACAAAACCCTCGAGATATTGACATAATGGCATTGCAGGTCTGGAATCAGGATGATAAGCTGATAATTTTAAATGCCTACAGCCCACCAGCAAGCAACACATGGACAAAGGAAGAACTAGATGACAAACGAGAGGGCCTCATAATGGTCATGAGAGATATTATTGCACAAGCAGATAAAGATAAATCACGACTGTTGATACTGGGGGACTTCAACTTTAAAGCAATAGACTGGGAGGCCTATGAAGCAAGAACGGAAGACTTTTGGACATGCAGATTTGTGAACCTCATTCTGGAGACATTCTTGTATCAACACATAAAGCAGGCCACAAGAATGAGGGAAGGAGATGTACCGTCAGTACTGGATCTAGTATTCACCAGGAAAGAAGAAGAGATATTTGACATCCAGTACCTTCCTCCCTTGGGAAAGAGTGATCACGTCCTGTTAGACATAGATTATGCTTTAAGATATCATCTAGAAGAAAATGGGGACATTGAAACAGTTGATAAACTCGATTTAAGGAGAGGACACTATGGGGAACTTCAAAATTTTTTTAATGAGTGTAATTGGACAGAATTGTTGCTAGGCAGGGAAGTAAATGAAATGTATGCCAAATTTTTTAAAATATATGAGGAAGGCACACAAGCATTCATACCAAAACAGAGGTGCAGGGCCAGAAAACAGGATTGGTTCGACAGAAATTGTGAGAGGGCAAGAGACCAAAAGACACAAAAATGGAATCAGTATAGGAAGAGGCCAAACCCTCAAACATACCAGCGATACAAAGATGCGAGAAACAACTATACGGCAGTAAGGAGAGAGGCAGAAAGAAATTTTGAAAAGGGGATAGCGGATAAATGTAAAACAGAACCGGGCCTATTCTACAAATTCATAAACAACAAATTGCAGGTAAAGGATAATATCCAGAGGTTGAAAATGGGAAACAGATTCACGGAAAATGAAAAGGAAATGTGTGAAACATTAAATGAAAAGTTCCAAAGTGTGTTTGTACAAAATGAAATCTTCAGAGAACCAGACACAATAAGAATTCCAGAGCACAACATAGAGCGGATAGAGGTGTCTAGAGATGAAGTGGAAAATATGCTCAAGGAGCTCAGTAAGAACAAAGCAGCTGGCCCAGATGGAGTTTCACCATGGGTTCTGAGAGAATGTGCATCTGAGCACAGCATTCCAATTCACCTGATCTTTCAGGCATCCCTGTGTACAGGAATCGTAGCAGACGTGTGGAAACAGGCTAACATAGTTCCAATCTACAAAAATGGCAGCAGGTAAGACCCCCTCAATTATAGACCTGTATCATTGACAAGTGTAATAGTGAAAGTATTGGAAAAACTAATCAAAACTAAATGGGTAGAACACCTGGAGAGAAATGATATAATATCAGACAGACAGTATGGTTTTCGATCTGGAAGATCCTGTGTATCGAATTTACTCAGTTTCTATGATCGAGCCACAGAGATATTACAGGAAAGAGATGGTTGGGTTGACTGCATCTATCTGGACCTAAAAAAGGCTTTCGACAGAGTTCCACATAAGAGGTTGTTCTGGAAACTGGAAAATATTGGAGGGGTGACAGGTAAGCTTCTAACATGGATGATAAATTTTCTGACTGATAGAAAAATGAGGGCAGTAATCAGAGGCAATGTATCGGAATGGAGAAATGTCACAAGTGGAGTACCACAGGGTTCAGTTCTTGCACCAGTGATGTTTATTGTCTACATAAATGATCTACCAGTTGGTATACAGAATTATATGAACATGTTTGCTGATGATGCTAAGATAATAGGAAGGATAAGAAATTTAGATGACTGTCATGCCCTTCAAGAAGACCTGGACAAAATAAGTATATGGAGCACCACTTGGCAAATGGAATTTAATGTTATTAATGTCATATTATGGAATGTGGAATAGGAGAACATAGACCCCACCCAACCTATATATTATGTGAGAAATCTTTAAAGAATTCTGATAAAGAAAGAGATCTAGGAGTGGTTCTAGATAGAAAACTATCACCTAAGGACCACATAAAGAATATTGTGCAAGGAGCCTATGCAATGCTTTCTAACTTCAGAATTGCATTTAAATACATGGATGGCGATATACTAAAGAAATTGTTCATGACTTTTGTTAGGCCAAAGCTAGAATATGCAGCTGTTGTGTGGTGCCCATATCTTAAGAAGCACATCAACAAACTGGAAAAGGTGCAAAGACATGCTACTAAGTGGCTCCCAGAACTGAAGGGCAAGAGCTACGAGGAGAGGTTAGAAGCATTAAATATGCCAAAACTAGAAGACAGAAGAAAAAGAGGTGATATGATCACTACATACAAAATAGTAACAGGAATTGATAAAATCGACAGGGAAGATTTCCTGAGACCTGGCACTTCAAGAACAAGAGGTCATAGATTTAAACTAGCTAAACACAGATGCCGAAGAAATACAAGAAAATTCACCTTCGCAAATAGAGTGGTAGACGGTTGGAACAAGTTAAGTGAGAAGGTGGTGGAGGCCAAGACCGTCAGTAGTTTCAAAGCGTTATATGACAAAGAGTGCTGGGAAGACGGGACACCACGAGCGTAGCTCTCATCCTGTAACTACACTTAGGTAATTACACTTAGGTAATTACACTTTCTCTGAGATAGCTGATTTCAGTAGAGTGCATTATGGGGAACTTAGAAATTTCTTTAATGAATTTGACTGGAAAGAATTGCTGAGAGGCAAGGAAATAAATGAGATATAAGTCAAGTTTTGAGAAATAAATGATAAAGACAACAAAATTTTTACCGAATCAGAGATGCAGAACTAGGAAACAGGATTGGTTCAACAGAAAATGGGAGAGGGCCAGAGACCAAAAGATACAAAAATGGAATCAATATAGGAAGAGGCCAAACCCCCAAATATACCAGGGATAAAAATATGAGAGAAACAACTACAAGGCAGTGAGGAGAGAGGCAGAAAGAAATTTTAAGAAAGTGATAGCGGACAAATGTAAAACAGAACCAGGCCTATTATAAAAATTTGTCAACAACAAATTGCAGATAAAGGATAAAATTCAGAGGCTGAATTCAGAGAATAATATTCAGAGGTTGAAAATGGGAAACAGGGGCCAGATTCATGAAGCAGTTATGCAAGTACAGTACTTACGAACGTGTACATCTTTTCTCAATCTTTGACGGCTTTGGTTACATTTATTAAACAATTTACAAGCATGAAGACTTCCCAATCAACTGTTGTTATTTTTATAAACAGCCTCCTGGTGCTTTGGAGTTCATTAACTGTTTAATAATTGTAAACAAAGCCGCCAAAGATTGAGAAAGGATGTACAAGTTTGTAGTACAGTACTTGCATAACTGCTTCGTGAATATGGACCCAGATTCACTGCAAATGAAAAGGAAATGTGTGAAATATTAAACAAAAAGTTCCAAAGTGAATTTCCCTGTGTATAGGAGTCCTAGCAGATGTGTGGAAAAAGGCTAACATAGTTCCAATCTACAAAAGTAGCAGCAGGGAAGACCCCCCTCAATTATAAGTGCTGCATCATTGACAAGTGTAATAATGAAAATATTGGAAAAAATAATTAAAACTAAAATAGTTAAGGCACATGGAGAAAAATGATCTAATAACAGACAGACTAAGTTTTTGATCTGGAAGATTCTGAGTAACGAATTTACTGTTTCTATGATCGAGCCACAGAGATCTTACAGGAAAGAGATGGTTGGGTTTACTGCATCTATCTGGACCTAAAAAAGTTTTTTGACAGAGTTCCACATAAGAGGTTGTTTTGGAAACCAGAACATAATGGAGGAGTGACAGGTAGGCTTTTAACCTGCATAAAAAATTAAAGAAATTGTTCATAACTTTTGTTAGACCAAAGTTGGAATATGCATCGGTTGAATGGTGCCCATATTTTAAGAAGCACATCAACAAACTGAAAAAAGATGCAAAGACATGCAACTAAATAGCTCCCAGACCTGAAGGACAAGAGCTACGAGGAGAGGTAAGAGACATTAAATATGCCAAAACTAGAAAATAGAAGAAAAAGAGATGGATATGATCATTACGTACAAAATAGTAACGAGAATCAATAAAATTGATAGAGAAGAATTCCCTGAGACCTGGAACCTCAAGAACAAGATGTCTTAGACTTAAACTAAACACTGCTGCTGAAGGAATATAAGAATACAGTACAATGGGGCCTCGACTTACGATGCTAATCCGTTCCCAGAGACGGATCGCAACTCGAAATATCGTAAGTCGAAGCAATTTTTCCCGTAAGAAATAAAGGGAATTGAATTAATCCATTCCCCACCCTCCAAAATATTAACATACAAATACATTTTATACTGAATACAATGTTTTTTTCTAACTACAATACAGTACTTAAGTTGATCTTACCTTTATGGAGGGCTCTTGATGGCATTTGAAAGATGGTGATGAGGTGGGGAGGAGGAGAGGTGTTACTGTTTGGAAGGGGAGTCCCCTTCCATTATCACATCAGGCAGTGATGTTTTCTCTGGGGTACTCTCTCTCTCCTACATTTTGCCTGAATACCACTAGGACCTGGTTGTGGTTCAGTGCGTGTTTGTCTCACTACAAATTTGTCAAGAGACATTTGTTTTTCCCTTCGTTTTAACATTTGTCTGTAATGATGCATCACAGTGTCATTGAATAGGTTAAGGCAACGGCCTACTGTAGCTTGATTTTGGCGAGTCGTTTCAGCAAAGGTTTGCAATTCTTCCCATGCTGCACAAATTTTCTTAATTGTTGAGGAAGAGACATTCTGTACTCTTGTTTCTGCTCCATGGTCATCCTTACATGGGTTTTCATATGTTGAGCCTTACCACTGACTTTCCTGGGACTCATGGTGTGATATATAATAATTACTTTAATGTTCAAAATGCAAAAAATCACCACAAACGCGGAATTTCTTATAGGTGCGATCGTCACTAAGCGGGCAGCTGTAGTAAACTGAGGCAGGTCGGACCGCATGACCGGGAACCATACGCTTGGTCGACCCGAACGTGTACCAACAAATATCGTTAGTCAACGACACCATTGGATGTCAAGTCACATTTTTCGATGAAATTTACAGCGTAACTCGAAATTATCGTAAGTAGGGGCAATCGTAAATCGAGGCGCCACTGTATTTACTTTTGCAAACAGAGTGGTAGACAGTTGGAATAAGTTAGGTGAGAATGTGATGGAGGCCAAAACCGTCAGTAATTTCAAAGTGTTATATGACAAAGAGTACTGGGAAGACGGAACACTACGAGCTTAGCTCTCATCCTGTAACTACACTTAGGTAATTAAACATCAGCCACACAAGTCACATCAGCCCATAACACTATTCAGTCCAGAGCCTAGCCCACAAACCGACACACCAGGAAAAGAGGGGAAGGGGCCAAGGAGTCAGCGAGGCACAACCAGAAAGAAGCATTTTTATTACATTCAATGCAGGTTTTCTGGAGGGCAAAACAGTGGCTCACTGTAACTAACTAATAAAAGACAAAAAAATTGGGACTTACACGGGAAGAGGAATGCGAAGATTAAACTTTGCACTGAAAAGAGAATCTAGAATGGAAAACCAAACCAAGAGTAACACAAGCCAGAAAAGGATCTGGAACATTGAAAAGGTAATAAGCTGCCAAGACCTTACCTCCAAATCCCAGTCCAGAAATCAGACATACTAGATAAGACCCCAATCAGACATATTAGATAAGACCACAAACTTTCAAACAACACAGGACACGAGGGTAAATTGCAGGCTACCAGATTAAATGACACCTGAGACAAACAAAACTTGGAACAGGGAATCAAGGAACCTGGATCAACAAAACACATACCCTGAAGCAGCCCTAGTGGCACATTAGTAGTGACATACAGCAGCAACCAGACAAAGCAAATGATGTGTATTGCTGAACAAACCACAAATTAATACATCAATGGACTCTTCTGTAAGTCAACAGTCTCATTCTTTGCCAAGAAGGAGAAGGGTGTAAACAAAGAAACCACCTGCCAGGGCTAAAGAAAAATAACCCATACTGCCCCTTTTCTGAAGGAGAGCATGAAACTCCCAACCCAACAACTGGAAGCGAGGTCCAGCAACAAACCAGTGTTGAGCGTAATGAAACGCCTCTTTCTGGGTGAACCCTGGTGGCCCCCTGAAGCCTTCTCATTGAGATGGCTGCCAGCTACTAGCTGATCCAGATTGATATGGATATCCCTAACTTTCGCATCAGTGAATGTGGGTAGAGATTCTAGGACTTCCGGGGACCATGGCCGGAACCTGGCCCCCTCAGAGAGGAACGAGGAGCAATGGCCTATAGAAATGCACATGTGATTTGGGAGCATTCTATATCTGCCATCGACCGGGACAGGCACCCAGAAAGGTAAGCACCTCAAAACAAACCCCCTATTCTCGAGAAACCAACGAAAATAACCAAACAAGTGGACAGAACTCCCGCAAATGAAAACGAGCAAACGAGCATGACATCACACAAGCTGTTCCACATGTCTGCACAGCTCCCCCGTCCCGGGAGGGGGAAAGGGAAGCCGAAGACTCCTGCCGAGGCGATCCACACCACAGTTCTGAGGCTGGACATGAAAATTCACGAAAAACCTCAAACCAGAGGGAGGGAGGGAGGGTTGCCAGGGAGTTTCTGGGACCCACCCAGAAAATGGCAATTTCATTACATTCAACGGTGGTTTTCTGAGGGAAGCCCCTATGGCTCCCCAGAGCTACTTCACCAAAGACTAAAAAAAATAAAGAATGGGACTTACCCAGGAGGCGGTCGGTGCTCCACACCTCAACTCGAAGTTGAGACAGGATGCAGCTGCTGACCCAAAGTGACACAGGGCCAACTAGGCCCAGGAACCTTTATGAGGTAGCGTGCAGCCAGGACCCTGTTTGACTGCCAAAAACCCTGTGCCCAAATGTTAGCCCAAGACACGTTTCCAAAGACGGCAGCAAGAACAGCGAACTTACGAATGTCATTGGCATGGGGATAGACCACAGGCTGGCAAGACTTATAACCCTGTGGACGACCTTGAGACCCGTACCCGTGAACAGGGAAGAAAGGGAAACCGGATTAACCCAAAGTGTGTCCCCGGTCACAGAAGCCGTAGTGCGCTAATAACGGCAAAGGGCCACAACCAGACAACACATGAAACGCAGAAACCTCTGCACCGGAGGAGAGCACGAAGCCCCCCGAACCCGACCCCCAGAGGCCAATGCCAACAGGAAAAGAGCCTTCAAAAAGCAATCCTGAACCGAAGGGACCACAACAAACCGAGGAGAAGAGAGATAAGAGAGAACCCCTATTCAAAGACCAAGACGGCTCAGGCGGCACACGTGCAGGCCGGAGGTGAAACAACGCACGAGACATTTGTGAAGCAGTGCAGAAGTAACATCAATACTGAAAGCAAGCTGAAGTGTTTCCACCAGGGCCGCACGATATGAGGCGACAGTATTTGGCATAAGATGACGGTCCTGGAACAACGACGAGAGAAAGGACAACACCAAGCAAACCGAAAACGAAGTACAACAACGAAGAGTAAAAAAGAAATGGAAGGACAGCCAGGAAACTTCATACTACCACCGAGAGGAAGCCCACAGGTGGGACACCATCAATGAAGCCACCTGATTATCACACAAACTGGTGATAAACTCGAGTCAAAAATACCAGACGCAAAGACTCGAGGAGAAGAGCGAACCAGTCTCGTAACGGACCGTGCCGATCTTATGAAAGAGGTGGAGCCTCGGAACTCGAACCTCCGGGTTCGGACACAGGGCAAGCAGTGCCTGAAACCACAGCTGGGCCGGCCACCATGGGGCCAAGAGGACTACTCGTCCCTGGTAAATCTCCAAGCGAGCTAGGACCTGGAGCAACAGGCACAGGAACCCCCACCTTGACCAGTCCTGCCGAAAGGCATAGATCCCAACAGCCTCGAGGGCGGGGAAGGGCGCCACATATACCGAAAGACATTGCAACCACGTTGACGTGAAGAAATCCACCTCCAGGCTCCTGAACGTCTGGCAGAGCCAACTGAATGAGTCGGCATCTACCATACATTCCGTAGACAGGGAAACAAACCGGGACAGACAGTCTGCCAGGACGTTGGACACCCCCCGGACGTGAACTGCCAAGAGAGCCAAACCCCAAGAACTCAGCAGACGAGTCACCCGAAGGGACCAGCCCCAAAGAGCCAAGGGCCGCATCGAATACCCTCGGTTCAGGCAATGAGCCATTGGGGTGCAGTTCGAATGGTTTATCCGCAGGCGACCCAAACCCTCCGAAGCGTAAACCACACCACCGCGAACACCAGTACCATGCTGTGGACCCGACAGAAAGATGGATCCACCACCCCTGGCCGGCCTGGTGAACACTGGTCAAAAAGCCCCAGCTGAGAGAATACGTGTCTGTGAACACATCAAGCGAGGGCTTGAGTAGGCGCCAAGGCACTGAACTCCGGAAAACCGAAAAGGAAGTCAGCGACGCAGCAGCTGATGCAAGGCCCACGGGGGGTCAAACCCAGTAACAGCACGTGAGGCAGAAGGGACGTCAACGAAGGAACCAGAACAGCCGACAAAGTCAAACCCGACCCTGTGGGTAGACCATCATCGCAAAGTTCAGGCTCCCGCACAGACCCACAAGCAAACGCCGGGTGACCCGGGAGTCCCCCAGAAACAACCACATGCGGGACCGCAACCGAAGGAGAGCCTCCGGAGGAAGAGACAAGGAAGCGGTTCGAAAGTCCCACATAAGACCCAGCCAGGTCCGAACCTAGGAGGGAACCAGACGGGACTTCTGCCAGTTCACCAGGAACGCGAACCCGGCTAGCTGGGAAAGTACCAAACCCCTGGCGAGCAGATACGCAGACTGACTGGAAGCCCAAACCAGCCAGTTGTCGAGGTAAGCCAACACCCAAATACTTAACAGACACAGACTGGCTACTACGACCGAGGTGAGGCGTGTGAACAAGTGAGGTGCCAGGTTCAATCCGAAAGTGAGACAACAAAAGCAGTAACTCTGACGCCCCAAAACAAAACCGAGCCAGTCCCTGAACCCCAGATGAATAGGGATGTGCCAATACACGTCCTTGAGGTCCAGGGACACCATCCAAGTGCCCAGCTCCAACAGAAGCTGGACGTGGGACAGAATGGTCATCAGAAAGGAGGGGCAAAAATCCCAGAAGCAGGCAACCACCTGCTACTGGTAAGGGTAGGTGGTTTTTCACCACCCCATCTGGAAAGAGAGGTGAAAAAGAGGAGGCAGACAAAAGGCCCAAGGACTAATCCATATCTAATGAATGAGCCAATACAGCAGGCCAGCAAGCAAGATGAGCAGAGGAAAATGTGGTCACCACCTCCCAGAGCATGGGCATAGTAACCGATGTCACCATTGTATACAACACGGTACTTGTGCCAGACCCAGAGCTGAATGTAACAACGTCCTCATGAAGCCGGTCAGTATAAAACTCCAAAAGGACCAAAAACACATAACCATAGCCAAGAGCAAATGACCCTGAAGTCAACCGCCAAGAGGGGTGCTGACAGCAGACGAAACTGGTCATGGAGGTGCATGAACCCCACAACCCAGGAAAGAGCGGGCAAAAAACCAGCGTTGAATGTAATGAAATGCCATTTTCTGGGCGAGCCCCGGAGGCTCCCTGGAGCTTATCGGGCTAATGTATGTTATATTAGCTATGGAGTTCAGACCTACCCGGGTCTGCACCAGAACCTAGCCCCTTCAGAGAGGTTGCAGGGAGCAATGGCCCTGGAAAACACCCCTGTGGTTGGGGGTTTTCCTTATCTGCCACTGACTGGGGGTTAGGCACCCAGAAAGGTAGGCATAACAAAACAAACCCCACATGGTAAGAAACTAACAACAAAACCCAAACATAGAGGTAGAACTCTCTACAATCCCAAGGAAACAAGCAAACGTAACAGTGCTGGCGCGCCGCTCGTCCGCGCAGCCTTCCCCTCCCCAAGAGGGGGAAGGGGTGACCCCCGGACCTCACTGCGCCGGCTGCATAGCACTCCAGTTCGGAAGCTAAGCTTCAACAAACACGAAAAAAATGCCGACCGGTGGGAGGGAGGGATGCCAGGGAGCCTCCAGGGCTCACCTAGAAAATTACATTTCATTACATTCAATGCTGGTTTTCTGTGGGAAGCCCCTACGGCTCCCTGGAGTTTCATACCCAAAGAGAAGGAAAAGAAAGGGCTGACCCAGGAGGCATCGGCCGGTCAGCCACAAACTCTGCAACGAGAAGTTGCGACAACAGGCTGCAACCTGTGACATAAAGCAACACCTGAACGCTCAGGAGCAGACATGCTCACAAAATAACGGGCGGCCAGGAATCTGTACGACCTCCAAATCCCTGCGCCCGAAATGAGCCCAAGACACGTTACCAACATGGCAGCGAAAGCTGCAAATGTCCGAACGGCAAGGATGCGAAGTTAGCCCGCAGGCTGGCTAGACTTAACCCTGCAGTCGACCTGTCGACCTGGGAGACACGAGCCCTGGAACAGGAAACGAGGGGAAACCGGATCAAACCAAAGCACATCCCCAGCCATAGCATGCAGGTAACAGCGAAAAACCTCAACCGGACACAACACATGACGCACCCCCGGCCGAACTAATCAAACATCAATAACCCAAGGACCCCTCCGGAAAGCAGCCATCTCGGCCTTCGCCAGAAAAGACGGAGAAGGCTGCAAACATACAAACGTACCACCATAACCAAAACAGCAGAAACCTCTGCGCCGAAGGAGAGCCGGAAGTTCCTCTAGAGACCAACGCCAACAAATATAGGACCTTTGAAAAACAATCTTGAGTCAAAGGGGCTACCACAAACTGAGGAGAGGAAAGATAAGAGAGCACCCTGACCAAGGACCAGGACGATTCAGGCGGCGCATGAGCAGGCCGGAGGTGAAGCATAGTATGAGAAAGCGTACGGAACGGGGCGGACATGACGTCCACCCCGAGAGTAAGCTGGAGCGGCTCTGCCAGTGCCGCACAATACGAGGCGACAGTAAGAAGCATCAATAAGGGTCCGGAAAACCAAGAAAGGGCAACACAACCCGATGTGAAAGAGAAGACAACCTACGAAGAGTAAGAAAATGGCGAATAGAAACGCCAGGAAACTTCATACTGTCACCGAGACGAAGCTCGCATGTGGGACATCATCAACAAAGACACCTGATCACCATAGAGATGGTGATACACCAACGTAAAAAGACCAGACGCAAAGAGCCGAGGGGAAGGCCGAACTAGCCACGTATCGGCCATGCCACGTAAGTTGGCATAAAATTCACGAATATTCCATTGGAGAATAGACATTGGCAAAAAGATAAAGGACAGCAACATAGAAAAATGAAGAAACAAAGGTAAAGAAGAACACAGTATATGAAATAAGCTCAGGATCAGGGTCAGCGAAGTCAGGGTTAGGGGGCATGGGGTAAACGGAGTAAGGAGGGAGTGAAGGGAGCGGGAGGACAGACCAGAAGCAGATGAGTAGGGTCCGGAGGAGAAGGAGACAACCAAGAGGCGCGGCCATGGACAGCAGGAGGAGGGTGGCGCAGAAACTGGGGAGCGCACCTCAGCAAAGGCAGCAACCGAGAGGGAATCAGGGGCTAAAGAAACCTCCATAGCTGGGACAGGGGGCCCAATCACCAAAATGAGAGGGGAGGGAACGAGAAAGTCAGAGGGGGAGGGGGGGGAGGAAGAAAACGATGCCTTCTTACCCGCTGGGGAGGAGCCAGGCTTACGTTTCTGACTTAAGAGACAGGTGTTCCAGTAACAACGTACTGGGCGACAGACTCAATTGTCTCAACAGGAGAAGATGAACGGGAGTGAACAACATGAAGATTGCTGGGAGGATGATAGACATCAGCCTGGACAGACAGGTGGCGTGGAGGGTCAAGAGACTAGGGGGAGGGATGTGAAGAATGATCGGGAAAAGAAAACACAGGAGACATGGCAGATTGGGTAGGAAGGGAGGAAACTCCAGGATGGAGAACTGGGAGGGGCCCCTTCGGAACAGAACAAAAAGGAACAGGGGAGGTGGTGGTGGATGTGTCCGAGTCTAAGGCCTGGAAACAGTTGTGAGACTGAGTAACATGGGAAGGACAAGGAGAGGTAGAACGCAACACACGAGCATAGGATACGCCAGGTGAGACACGGCGAACTTGGCATCTCGCTTCAGGAAAAAGACAGACAATCCCGGTGTTTCAAGTTGAGAACGCCTTCCTCAAGTTTGTAGTGTATACACAAGAGGGAGAAGATAGGGTGGCCCTCACCGCAATTGAGGCAGCGAGGCTGGGGAGAAGTGCACTCGGACTTAAGAGTGATCATCGTCCCCACACATGAGGCATAGATAAACAGTACTTGTGCATTTGAGAACACCATGCCAGAACTTCCAGCACTTATTGCAAAGTCTAGGAGAGGGAATGTACTCCTGAACGGAGCATCTGGCACCAGCTAAAATTATAGAGGGCGGAATGGTCCTACTATCAAAAGTGATTTTCACAACTCGAAGGGGCCGACGGCGATGACCACCGATGGGATCGAGTGAATGAATCCACCTAGAGGACAGAATGGCATTGGGCTTCGAGGATATGTTTAATATCCTCATGGGAGTCATTTAGGTCTCTAACACCAGTTGCAACATGGTGTGCGACACCATATGCCAACTGGTGAACAGTGAGAACAGTGCCAACACTGGCATTTAATCAAGCATTTTTGAGCATTTTTGGAGACCTAAAAAGGGGTCTCCCCCAATGCAGGACAATGCAGCTAAGTGGGTAGCTGCATCCTGAGAAGGAGTAGCGATGACACGTGTACCGAGATGGGTGGGGTTAAAAGTAACAGAGGCATCTACCGAATCAACAAGGTGTTTATGGAGGGAGAAATCGTCAGGAGTAGAATCCAGATGGTGGAGATCAAAGCATTTAGCCCATGTAGCAGGACCAAACAAGGCGTGGTACGTATTAGTATGGGAAGGGATTTGTGCGGCCGTGGCAGGGATGGCAATGAGAACCCCCAGAGAGAGAGGGGTTAAAGGCGCAGTAGTCACAATGAGAGACAGAGCTGTGCCAGGGGACGAGGTGGTCACCACTGGGGGCTTGAGCTCGATCCTACCACAGGAGGAGGGTGTAGTCCGGTCTGGGCCCAATGTAGCGGAAGCTACAGAACCCGGTCTTCCATCACAGTCCGACTCAGGGGCCTGGTCACCCATCCCATGAGCCAGGGTAAGAGAGGTCTTATCGGTATCCATATATCAAGTATTTAAACACGTCTGGGGCCTGGATTCAAGGGATACCACTTACCAGGGGCAGAGCAGAGGTGCCATAGGCACAATCAGAGAACACTGTATAAACATCAGAGGTCCGCGGTTGTTCAACGTCCTCCCAGCAAGCATAAGAAATATTGCCGGAACAACCGTGGACATTTTCAAGAGGAAACTAGATTTATTCCTCCAAGGAGTGCCAGACCAACCGGGCTGTGGTGGGTATGTGGGCCTGCGGGCCGCTCCAAGCAACAGCCTGGTGGACCAAACTCTCACAAGTCAAGCCTGGCCTCGGGCCGGGCTTGGGGAGTAGAAGAACTCCCAGAACTCCATCAACCAGGTATCAACCAGGGGCAGCCAGAGAGGCCGGGTGCGAGCCAGTGCAGGTTGGGGTGCGTCATCCCCAGCCGTATTCCCCCATTTCAACAGGAGAGTCCTACTGCTTTGTCCATTCTCCTACACTGGTGCAAAGACCTCATTCTCCCTTTCGCCCCAGCCTGGACACTTAGCCATCAACTCATGGGGCGACCCCTCCAGCAGGAGCTTTTTGGCTAACAAGACCCCTACGTTTGTGTTCTTTTGCACGTACAACTCCCAAACAAGGAAAAGATAGGGGGCTGGGGAAACCTTCACTGGTCCCAGAGAGGTGTACGCGAAACCCCTCACCACGACAAGGAAATACAATGGATGGGGCTGTGCTATGAAATCCTTCATCTAATTAGCTGAATTTCCTTCCATATCGGAATTCTATTGAATGTCCACCAAGTAGGCCCCTAACT
>NC_091150.1:46431137-46476137 GCF_040958095.1 Procambarus clarkii | reverse complement strand
CTTTGGGGTTTTTGAGGGAGTCTTGGGAGCTGATTTCTTCTTGCTAGTACGCTGGAAACATTTTGAAAATGTTAATACTTCAGAAAGTAAATGACCGACTACAATTTAATTTTTTATTTCATTACCATATAAAAGTAAGCATCTTTCAAACAATAATACTGTATACAGTACAATGAACCCTCACTGTGTGTGAAAGATATTTTTCTAAAAATAATCATACAATGCAATAAATTTGATACAGGTAGCCACAAACATTGATCAGTTTTAGAGTATGAATAGAATTTTAACAATGTTTCAAAATGCACAATCTACACCAATTTTTTACTGCATTCTCTGCACTTTGCTGAGAGATCACACATGCCACATTCCTCTGTTTTACTCACCTTTTAACTTTTATTTTTGTACCCCAAGCATTGTAATTACCTAAGTAATTACCTAAGTGTAGTTACAGGATGAGAGCTACGCTTGTGGTGTCCTGTCTCCCCAGCACTCTGTTATATAATGCTTTGAAATTACTGACAGTTTTGGCCTCCACCACCTTCTCAATTAACTTGTTCCAACCGTCTACCACTCTGTTTACAAAAGTTAATTTTCGTATATTTCTCCTGCAGCTTTGTTTCGTTAGTTTAAATCTATGACCTCTTGTTCTTGAAGTTTCGAGTCTCAGGAATTCTTCCCTATCAATTTTATCTATTCCTGTTACTATTTTGAACGTAGTGATCATATCACCTCTTTTTCTTCTATCTTCTAGTTTTTGCATATTTAATGCCTCTAATCTCTCCTCGTAGCTCTTGTCCTTCAGTTCTGGGAGCCACTTAGTGGCATGTCGTTGCACCTTTTCCAGTTTGTTGATGTGCTTCTTAAGATATGGGCACCATACAACCGCTGCATATTTTAGCTTTGGTCTAATAAAAGTCGTGAACAATTTCTTTAGTATTTCTCCATCCATGTATTTAAAAGCAATTCTAAGGTTAGAAAGTGTAGCATAGGCTCCTCGCACAATGTTCTTAATGTGGCCCTCAGGTGACATTTTTCTATCTAAAACCACCCCTAGATCTCTTTCTTTATCAGAATTCTTTAAAGATTTCTCACATAATTTATAGGTTGTGTGGGGTCTATGTTCTCCAATTCCACATTCCATAACATGGCATTTATTCACATTAAATTCCATTTGCCAAGTGTTGCTCCATATACATATTTTGTCCAGGTCTTCTTGAAGGGCATGACAATCATCTAAGTTTCTTATCTTCCCTATTATCTTAGCATCATCAGCAAACATGTTCATGTAATTGTGTATTCCCACTGGTAGATCGTTTATGTAGACAATGAACATTACCGGTGCAAGAACTGAACCCTGAGGTACTCCACTCGTGACATTCCTCCAATCCGATACCTTGCCTCTGATTATGGCCCTCATTTTTCTGTCAGTTAGGAAATTTTTCATCCATGTTAGTAGCTTACCTGTCACCCCTCCAATATGTTCCAGTTTCCAGAACAACCTCTTATGGGGAACTCTGTCGAAAGCCTTTTTTAGGTCCAGATAGATGCAGTCAACCCAACCATCTCTTTCCTGTAAAATCTCTGTTGCCCGATCATAAAAACTGAGCAAGTTCGTTACACAGGATCTTCCAGATCGAAAACCATACTGTCTGTTTGATATTATATCGTTTTCCTCCAAGTGTTCTACCCATTTAGTTTTAATTATTTTTTCCAATATTTTGACTATTACACTTGTCAATGATACAGGTCTATAATTAAGGGGGGTCTTCCCTGCTTCCACTTTTGTAGATTGGAACTATGTTAGCCTTTTTCCACACATCAGCTACAACTCCTGTACACAGGGATGCCTGAAAAATCAGTTAAAGTGGAATGCTGAGCTCATGTGCACATTCTCTCAGAACACATGGTGAAACTCCATCTGGACCAACTGCTTTGTTCTTACTTAGCTCCTTGAGCATTTTTTCCACTTCGTCTCTAGACACCTCTATGTGCTCTATGTTGTTCACTGTAATTCTTATTGTGTCTGGTTTCCTAAAGATTTCATTTTGTACAAACACACTTTGGAACTTTTCGTTTAGTGTTTCACACATTTCCTTTTCATGTTCCGTGAATCTATTTCCCTTTTTCAACCTCTGAATATTATCCTTTACCTGCAATTTGTTGTTAATGAATTTATAGAATAGACCTGGTTCTGTTTTACATTTGTCTGCAATCCCTTTTTCAAAATTTCTTTCTGCCTCTCTCCTCACTGCCGTGTAGTTGTTTCTCGCATCTTTGTATCGCCGGTGTGTTTGGGGGTTTGGCCTCTTCCTGTATTGATTCCATTTTTGTATCTTTTGGTCTCTGGTCCTCTCGCAATTTCTATTGAACCAATCCTGTTTCCTAGTTCTGCATCTCTGTTTTGGTATAAATTCTTTTGTGCCTTTATCATATATTTCACAAAACTTGACATACATCTCATTCACTTCCTTCCCTAGGATCAAGTCTGTCTAATTATACTCACTAAAAAAATTTCTAAGGTTGCCATAATGTCCTCAAATCAATTCAGATTTTTCAACTGCTTCAACCTCCTTATTTTCTTCCAGATTATAATACATTGCATACTTTATTCCCAAAAAGACATGGTCACTTTTACCCGTGGCCCAGTCCTCATAAAGGCCACCACCCCCAGAAAGCAGCCCGTGACAGCTGACTAACACCCGGGTACCTATTTTACTGCTATGTAACAGGGGCATAGGGTGAAAGAAACTCTGCCCATTGTTTCTCACCGGCGCCTGGGATCGAACCCGGGACCACAGGATCACAAATCCAGCGTGCTGTCCGCTCGGCCGACCGGCTCCCTGAGCACTCCCTGACCGGTGAGGAGCACCCAACGCCACTGCAGTCTGCACGAAACGACCCGAAAGGTCCCAGAAATTGTGGGACTAGGCGCGAGCGAACAGAGCAAGCCTCCACCCCATCGCCCCATCAATGGGTCGAACCGCGAAAGGGCCAACGCATAATACGAGAACCTAAGAAGCAAACGGGGCGATCTCCATGCCGACCAGAAAAAGATAGAACCGAAGGCTGTGCCTGCCCCAAATCTGGCACCACTGACCCACCACGATGGGAAGAATCCAGAGCCCTGGCATGACTCTTCCGAGAAAGCCCCCGCCCCCCGGAAAACTAACAAGTCGGACATGGGACGGCAAGTAGCCGAAGCCACCTGTAGATACTGTACTGCACCACAGCAGACTCTGCAAAGCAGAGGACAAAAACGCAAAGACAACTGAAGAGCCAGGGCCAAAGCATATTCTAAAGAAAAAGCAAGCACCGCCTACCGACAGTCGAGAAGCAAAAACTGCGAAACCACATCTTGCAGGAGCGGCACGAATAGCCCCAACAATGCAGGCGATGCACCTCCTCCACATCCAACTCAAGCCAATCCAAGGACAGCTTGAGGAGGAAAAAGAAACGCAGGGCCAAAGCCAGCAGGCCACGTGTACGCAAATCCTCCGCGACCACGGCAGCCAAAAGGGAAAGAACCTGTACATGAAGCTGCATCACACCAACATCACGTGGAAGGGCAGGGGCGAACAAACAAGCATTGAGATGCTCGAAGTCACCCTCAGGAAAACCTGCATTGCTGTCTGAGCCTCCCTCCATTCAAACATGCGGGACCGACAGAATGTGTGCCAAGCCTCCAAAGAGAAGAGCAGGCAGTCAGCTAACCAGGACGACCCTGGAACTTCATAACGAACCCAGAACGGACATGAAAATCCATACACGAAGGAACATGGGTCCATCAAGAAAGCATAATCCGGATCACACAGGAGGAATGTCACAAGGTTAGGGGCCTGGTGGATAGCGCACAGGACTCGCAATTCTGTGGCACGGGTTTCATTCCCGCACCAGACAGAAACAAATGGGCAAAGTTTCTTTCACCCTGAATGCCCCTGTTACATAGCAATAAATAGATACCTGGGAGTTAGTCAGCTGTCACGGGCTGCTTCCTAGGGTGTGTGTGTGTGTGTGTGTGGCGTGGAAAAAAAAGTGGTTAGTAAACAGTTGATTGACGGTTGAGAGGCGGGCCGAAAGAGCAGAGCTCAACCCCCGCAAACACAACTAGGTGAATACAAGGGCATCCTGCACCAATTGTGATGGGACACGGGAAGCCGAAAACCTTCGGACAAAAGAACCCATGGGATCACAGAACCAAACCCGGGAAGGGGTAGATGCCAAATCCAACTCGTACGAGGAGGGAGCGAAAGAGAACCCCCTCTCCTTGTAACACCAACTCCTGCTCCGAGGGTATAAAAACCCAGGCGGGGTCTAACGGGGCCCAAGCCCCCCAAGGCAACCCTTTCCCTGCTCCGAGAACCTCACCCCGAGGACCCGGGGCCGAGCCGGCCTCCAAACCCCCCGCCTCCAAAGAAAAGGCGGGAGCCGCCGAAAAAGCAGGAATGAAGGGGAGCCCACTGGTCAGACCCAGAAGGTCTGGCAGGAGGACCAGACTCCAATGCCTCCGCCGCAACCCCAGAAGGGGACTCCCCCAAGACCACCCGAGTCTCAACACCAACTAGACACTGCCCCGACTTCGAAACCCTCAGATGTTTTGGAGTCGGGTGCAAGGGGAGGGGGGAGCCAGATGCAAGGGGGGAGAAACCGGATGCACAACAGAAGGGAAGGGATAGGAGGGGCGGACGGAACCAGAGCTGAAGCGACTTCCGCCCCCAAATCCGGGTCCCTATAACCAAAACGGGGCAGTCTCGGGGCCACAAACAACCTAGCGCGTGGCAGCAACCTAAACCTAGCATGCAACACAGCAGCTGCCTGCGTCCCCATATCATGTTCAGGAACTTGGGTGGACTGGAGCATATACAGACAACAAACATCGCATGACTCCGGGTTAAAAGAATCACCGACCCAACAGGCAGCATGGTGGAGGCACAACAGGTGAGTGCCACACTGAGACAAGGGGACAAACACCTTCAATCCCGCACAAAGCAAGAGGGTACTCAGGATCACATCCATCAGACCAAGGAGACCCCGTGGGGTTTCCCAGGGCCCTTAGCCTTCTTAACATGCTAAGAGAAGCCCAGTCAGAGTACTGCGAATTGGTGCCCAAGTCTACCAAATGAATTTCTAAAAGCTGAACCCCTGGGATGTGTCCACTCATGGGGGCCTAGCGGGAAATACCATCAAAATACAGAAGAAAACCCCAACAACAGAGAGGGGACAGGACACAGCAGACGCCCCACCAGGAAGAAACCACAAAAACACAAGAAAAACCCCGCAAGAGGACAACATGACCAGGCGGAACAGAGTCAGCCACTATAATAGGTGAAAACTAGCAGTGCAGTACCCTGCTCCCCTGCCAGTGACAAAAACTACCTCCTACCCAGAGACAAACAAGGGCAACAAAACCCCAGCAGACGCCAAGGGTGGCTATGTACCGAGCAGTAAGAGACATAGCAGAAGTAGATCCCAAGGTGACCCACACCACAAGGCAGAGAACCAAGACAAAAAAAAAACAAAAAACAGGAGCCAGAGGCACACGATTTTTCCAGAATCGTGTCAGAAAGAACTGCCGGTTGGATCGCCGGTGCGCGGGGGGGGGGTCTGGGGCTCCTCCTTCCCCCCTCCCGGGGAGGGGGGGGATTGCGCAGATGTCATGCTAGTTTGCTAATTTTTGTTTGGGGAGTTCTGTCCACCCGTTCAGCTTTCGGTAGCAATATTTTCACCAGAATAGTAGTTCGTTTTGGGACACCAACCTTTGTGGGTGTCAGACCCCATCGATGGCAGACAGAATGCTCCCAACCACATGGGGGTTTCTATAAGCCATTTCTCTTCACACCTCTGTGAGGGGCCAGGTTCTTGCTCGTGGTCCCCAGTTCCATGGACATTGATGCCAGAAAGTTTATACATATCCATTCAGCCTGAATAGCTCCGGGGAGCTGACGAGGCTCCCCCCAGAAATACTAAACTTTTACTAGTGTAAATATATTAACCTGATATAATCTTTACATGTTCTTTATATGTAAAAACATATTTCAAAATTTATATGAATAAAAACCATTAAAACTTTAATTATTTACTGTATTGAGTTTACCAAAAATTCTTCATTCTCTTTGCATTAAGAAATTTACAAATTTTTCAAAGTAATGGGAAAAATATGGCAAATAACAATGAGAAGGCTCAGGATTAGACTGTAACTAGTTAAAAACTTTGTGAACATTACTAAAGCAGTGTCATGAGCTGTGGAATTGGCATAAAAATGGGAAGGAAGGAAGGAATTATCAAGGGAAAGCGCCAAGCCATTATGACTATATAGCACTGGGAAGGGGTCAGGATAAGGATTTGGGATGGGACGGGGGAAGGAATGGTGCCCCAACCACTTGGACGGTCGGGGATTGAACGCCGACGTGCATGAAGCAAGACCGTTGCTCTACCGTCCAGCCCAAGTGGTTGGGTATAAAAATGGGAAGTGATTCTTGCAAATCCTGACAAAATTTTAATGTTACTGAAGTTTGGAATTTTGAACACTACTGTACTATACAGTATATATATATATATGTAAACGTTCAAAATAACAATAAAATATTTTGCAACTATAAAATAATAACTTTATAGACATACCTGCACATTATTCTCAGATGTCTTCTTTTTGCTGGCTTTCTTAGGTATTCCACCAGCAGCCTCATTGTGGGCATAAACAAAGGAGTTCACTATAGTGAGAAGGAAAGGTTGGCAAGAATTTTACAATATACCTGAAGGTGGTATGTACTTTGTACAGATTGTGAAGAGTATCATCAACACCTGTTCCAAAGCAAAAACCAGCCCCCACTATCCCAGTAATAATGTCCCTGTAAATCCATGACACTACCATAATGCACCTTTTGTGGTGCAGACGCCTTCGGTCAAATAATTGAGCAAGCAAGACAAATTTTAATAATGCATTATCATATATCTAATTCAAAATGTCTACTGCAGCATGTGTTTATGACTGACAATTAAGTTAGATGGAGGAAAACATTACAATTACAATGTATAATTGTAGGTACAGTAATTTAACTGCTTCAAAGCTGAGAGAGAAACATGTACAAGTGACAACAATGAGTAAAAACTTTGTTCATATTCTGACAAACACAAGGGCAAAACACTGGCCACAGCTTGCACATCATGGAAGCTCACATAATGTAAGTAAAGCAACCACATATTTCACACGCACATCTTCAACTCAATTTCATTACTGGGTGAATATGAAGTCTTAATTTAATTAATTTGCAAAGAAAATTTGCAAAGGAATATATATCCCCATATATCTATATGGGGGATATATAAATCCCCATATACATCTTACAGGAAATCAAATGAGGATGCAGCAAACAACCATAATACATACATACAAAAATACTGGTTCTAATTGCATGCAAGTATTTTGTGTTAAAGGCAAAATTACACTAAGATTAAAGAGTAAAATATGTGGACTGATACAAAATTGATTGCAATATAACACTTGACTAAATTTAAAAAGGAAATATTATGCATCATAAAATGTACTCTAAATGTTGAAAAACAATCAATAATTATTAAACTTTTGTTAATGAAGACATTATACCTTTAAGCACAGATTTAATATCTACACAAGTGAGCCGGGAGACAAGACAAGCTTTCTATACATGATTATTTGCATCCCCCCCCAAAACAGGACAACAGTAGTGGGTAACATTTTCATACTATTATATCAATACAGAAATTCTAAGCTAGGGGTGATTTCTAGTCAACAATAAATTGACCAGAGAAAAACTGGAACAGACCAGTACAGAGAAAGGTTACAGATATCTAGAACAAAAATAATATCACTTAGCCATTCACACTATATACCATCATGAATAACCAATGAATAAGACACACTAGCACCCACACTGCTTCATACCATCTGGTGAATTGTGCACCTTGTAAATTGTCCTTTGCTGTACAGAACAAATAAATATTGTACAATCACTCCCTCCTTACAAACCATATCCTGTGCACTGTTCCAAGGGTATATGTGACCTGTTGAAGAAATATTCAAAACTCAAGAGGCCACAAGTCTCCCCACAATGTTGAAAAGAGGAAGCCGAGGAAAGAAAGTAGATATTGGAAGGTGTACCTAATGGAGAAATGTCGAAAAATAAGAGGAAAGAAAAAAGTAGAGCAGAAAAAAGCATTGCAAATGCAGAGGACAGTGTTTGTAGGTTCCAACTGGTTTTGGCCACAACTGTTCTAATCCCTAGATGGAAATCACCAAATGGGAAAGAATGTCTTGAAGAGACGAAGTTGATCGAGGCATTCTTGGCTGCTTTACCAACTCGCTTGATCCCAAACACACATGTGCTGGGCACCAACAAAAACCAATCACTAAAACCGAGATAAAAAATGGGGGGAGGGGGATGATGCAACAAGTTAAAATCTATCAAGATTGGATAAAACTCTCCAGTGTAATAAGACTAAGCAGGATAGCAAAGCGTTTGGGAAAAAAGAATGCTGAGGTAGTTCTATCTTTTGTAATTACTCTTCACTCAGCAAAGAACACTGTACAATCTGCATACAAACATAACAATGCAATAATAATAATAATAATAAAAAAAAATCCTCCAACTCCATTTCCACTCCAGATGTTCTAATCTTTACCTCCCTAACTAGTTACTCTACATATACATTAAGAGCCAGGGACACATTACACAACTGTTTTATGTTGACTAAAATATTAAATTCTCTCTTACTTTCCCTTTACAATACCCATGCTTTGTCATTCATAGATAAATATTTTACTGCTGATAATGTTATTTCTAAATATTAAATACATACTGTATACAGACTTAATTTATTTTTAACAACCATGAGGTGGGGGGATATACCACAACCTTGGTGCACACCTACACTAATGTCATCTACTCCTTAATCACATCAACTCTCCCACACATTAAATTTCTACATGAAAACTCGACATTTCTCAAAATTTGACAAATTCAATTTACACTTATCACTCTTCCAAGATACAACATTACTATCCAACAAATTCTGGCAATTCTGCACATCCACTGCATTCATTACTCAATTGCAATAATTATGTCCGGAAGTAGCCATTAACTCCAGTGTTAACCCATTTTAGCATTCTTATAGTTATCTCTTGTCACACCATTAAACCAACGTTAAATGTAATGAAACGCTATTTTCTGGGTGAGCCCTGGAGACCTCTTGAAGCTATTAGACATATATACGCAATATTAGTCTGGGTCATCAGTCAATGGAGCTCTGCCTACCGGGGACCATGAGCCCGAACCTGGCCTCCCTCAGAGAGGCACAGGAAGCAATGGTCTATGGAGACCCCCCCCCCCCATGTGTTTGGGAGCATTCCATTTCTGCCATCAACCAGGGTTAAGCACCCAGAAAGGCAGGCATAACAAAAACCCCACTTGGTAAGAAATTGCACCTGAAGACCAAACAAAGAGACAGAACTCCCAGCAAAACAAGGAAATGAGCAAACAAGCAAACGTCATTCACCACCACCGCGATGTTTGTCTGTGAAGCCATCCATCACCTCACCGGAAGGGGGAAGGGGTGCTCCCGGATCCCCACACCGGCTACTCACACTTCAGTTCATTTGCCGAGCTCAAAAACGAAACTACCAGCCGGAGAGAGGGAGGGTGTCAGAGAACCTCTGGGGCTCACCCAGAAAAAGAAAATTCATTACATTCAATGCTGGTTTTCTGTGGGGAGCCCTTTCAGCTCCCTGGAGCCACACAACCAAAGACAAGCAAAAGAGGGACTTACCCGGGAGGCGGCCACAATGAGCACATCAAATCGAAGGCGAGACAACTAGCTGCGACCTGTGACCCAAAGTCACACACCAATGATCGGGACCAGGTACAGTTACCAAATACTGGGAGTTAAGTGTAGTGTTGGACACCACAAGCAGGAGGGAGACCCTCTCCCCTGTGGGAGGGAGACAATCTGGTGTCTACAAGGAAACTTCGTCACTGCTGTATCTTGAGTGAGTACTGGTCCCATATGTTCTAGCATCACAAGTGTTGATATTCTATTGCCTTGATAAGGAAGATAGATTAGGATTTTTATATTGAGCTCAATTAAATAAATAAACATTACTAAATTGTCCATCTGTTGTATCCATTCATTCCTGCAAGTTATTCATAGAGAGTTGCCAGGGAATAGTGGAAGTCAGTTGTGTTCTCACCCCCCCATGATATCCTGAACTCACAATGTTAACTCTCCCGTGACCGGTATCCTTCGTCGCCGGTCACTAGGTTGATCAAAGACGAAGGTGGTGGCGGCATTACCTAGTGTTAAGTAATTTTAAGTTTAAGTCATAAGTTGTAACAACCTGCTTTAGTGGGTAGGTATCGATGGTGATACACCGGTGATACGTTTAGCTGCGTTATAAATGGTGGCATTGCGGTGGTCTGTAGTAATTGTATAATTGCTAAAGGGACTTCCGTGCCTGTGCTGTTCGGTAGCTACTGTAGGTTTTGGTTATGACTAATGTAAGGTTTAGGTTAAGACTAATGTAATGTTTAGGTTAAGACTAATGTAAGGTTTAGGTTAAGTTAATAGTTAGGATATTGTAATGTAAGGTTAAGGGAACATGCTTGACATTGTCTTGCGGAGGTACGCTCTGATTGGCTCGACAGAATCAGTTACTCGGTTCTCTTAATTTCATCAGGGGTGTACAAAGAAATTTGTACAGCAGATCGAAAGGTTAAAGTCGGTCTGTCAGAACAGGAATAAGAGTAGGGACGCCTGTCTTATTTCTGAGCACGGTAGAGTGCTAGGGCTTGACTCTGGCGGTAATCACACAAGTCAGTGTAGTCGACAGTATTCAGCTCTTAGTCTGGCGGTAATCCCATTTGTCAGAGTAGAAAGAGGATTCCTGTGGGGTTCCTGGCGGTAATCCTGACATTTGGAGTAGACAGACATTTAGAATTAAGGCTGTAAGAGTAACAGAACTTTGTTCAGGGTAGTGACCTAGGTACTTTGTATAAAAATTTTCGTTCGTTAATTTAATGTATTAATTTAAGCTTAGTGTTAAATTATGGTTGGCAAGGATTGGGCAGCATTTGCGAAGAACACCTGCATTTTGGTGCGATTATCAGCCTTCCACAGGAATTAATATTGGATAATTCCTGAGGATGGGGCTTATTGTGTACTTTGCGAGTGTGCTAATCTTTGACAAACTGTGATTTAAGTTGGTAAGTAAGTATTTAGTCTAAGACGTCAACGGATTTTTGTGATTACAGGATTAGCATTGTAGACAAAGTTTCGGTAGCAGTGAGGATTTACCATTCCTGGACAGCTTGTACATCTCATTAGCGTTGCTGAGAATGGTGGGATAAACTTCGAAGGTCCAGTTGCATGGGGGTTATTGATTCCAGTAACTCGGGATAGACGTGTAGGATTACCTTAATTTCAAAGTGTGGTTACGCATTAAGGGGATTAAGGATAAAGAGATCCGAAGTGTGGATTAGTAACTCTGAGACCTCTCATCACTAGCTTATTAAGAATTAATGACAGTCGCAAGTTATATCTGAGGGTGGGATTTATTTTACCGACGAACAGTTGTCACAGGGGGAGGAGTGTCTCCCCAGGGGGGGGGGGGGGGGAGTCGATGCTCCCACACATTGGGAGTGGGGAGGGGGAGTTAGGGAGGAACATAGAAGTTACCTCACCTTTTTTGACCTCCACCCCCGCTCCACACGGGAATCAAAGCCACTGTTCTGCCTTACCTTTCTAGAAAACTCAGTCACCACCTCCCCCGGTTCAGTGAGCTTCCTACCCATCCCTACCACATGCTACCCCAGTAACCCCACTTCAGTATGCTCCCCACCGGCCCATCTACATGAGCAGTACAGAGTTATTAACAAAAAAAAAAAAAATAGGCTGGACAATTTTATAATTAAGGGCATCTTTGATGACCAGACTGAAAGAAAGATTCATATTAACTTATTGTTTTATTCAGTTATTTTAGAACAGGTCCATTTTTTATTATAGAAGGCAATGAATAGAGATGTTTGTGTGTTTGGACTTTGGGAGGAGAACCTAACCACCCTGGGATTGGGAGCTGTGCATTCCCACCCCCCAGGGTGAGATCCATGCTTCCACCAGTCATGTAGTCATACCTTTCACTCCCATGTCTAACTGTACCCAGCCTCCTTGTCCCACAGAGCCAGCCACACCTTGAATAACTGAGGCCAGTGGAATGGTATTTATGCCGTTCCCTCTGGCAGGGGTGCCAGATGGTCTGAACCCCCGAGAGAGGAAGGGATACGCTACAACCCCCTTCCCTCTCAGCCTAGTGGACCTTACTTCAGCGGTCCTGGAGAAGGTGATGTCAAAAGTCACCTGGCTGATACCTCACACAAATGAGGTTGTTAGCAGTATGCAGTATTGCTGTCATCGGCAGAGCTGGTTCTAGACATCAACGAGTAATTATGATGGGCCGTCGCCTTGTTAATGTCATCGGAGCATGCCAAAATCCTGCTATATCAACAAAGACAGATGCAGGACTGGAAGTGAAAGATGTATGGTCGACGAGGAATGAACGCCAGCTTCCAGATTATGTAAAGTCCTTCTTTGGTTCTCGAGGAAGCCACGTCCGCTGATGTAACAAGAAGAATAACGAGGTGATCACAGAGGAACGGCACGATCCCTGTAGAGGGTACTTAACACGCCAATAGAGGGACACATTGCACATCTTTTGGCCTAAGGTTAAGTGCTTGATGGGAAAACGAACAAAGTCGTTAAGGCCTAGTATGCTGTGATGAAGACACCAGTGAGCGGATGGGAACCCAAGAGCCGTAGTCAGGACCTACTCATCTGTTGCCACGCCAAAACCACCTCAATGCCTATAATTGCTCACTTCCATAGCAAGACCTTGTTGGTGTCAACGTCCCAGCACTTCCATCATAACAGGATCAAGTAACAGCTGATCTTCCAACAAGACCGACAGCAAGCATTATGTAGCAAGAAGGTGGACCCAAATCACTCAACTGCCGTCATCCGTCAACGTCAGCATGGTGGCCGGTTTCTGTAGTATCAACCCAGGAGTATACACAGCCACCACCGGAAGGACGAGAAGGCAGGATGCAAGAGACTGGAGCAAGATCCGTCCAAGACACTTGACGGGTGGATGGTGGATCAATTTTACATCAACATACGTGGGCTCCCGACAACCAAGATCAAGATAGAAAAGTAAACTAGAAGGAGGTGTATGGTCGACGAGGAGTGTAAGCCAGCTGCCAGATATGTAAGGTCCTTCTCTGGCTCTCGAGGAAGCCACATCCGCTGAAGGAACAAAATGAGTAATGAGGTGATCACAGAGGAACGGCACGATCCATGTAGAGGGATCAACTGGCCACAACTGGACACATCACATGATGCACCCTTGGCCTGACTAACCAAGCATCAATGATCTAAAAGGGGCCCCTCCGGAAGCCCCCCCCCCCCATTTCGTTCTTCACCAGAAAAGAAGGAGATGGCTGGAACTAAACAAACCGACCACCAGGACTGAAAGAGCAGAAACACCTGCATCGGAAGAAAGCATGAAGCTCACCAACCCAACCCCCAGAGGCCAATGCCAACAAAAACAGAGCCTTGGAAAAACAATCTTGAACCGAAGGGGCAACCACAAACCGAGGAGAAAAGAGAACACTCTGTCCAAGGACCTGGACGTCTCTGGCGGCACATGAGCAGGCCAGAGGTGAAACAAAGCCCGAGTAAGCTTACAAAACGGGGCGGACATAACATCCAACTCGAACACAAGCTGGAGCGGCTCCGCCAGCGCCGTACGATAAAGAGGCGACAGTATTAGGCACCAAATGACAGTCCTGAAAGAGCCAAGGACAAAACATCCTGAATGGAAATAGAAGACAACCTACGAAGAGAGAAAATGGTGAAAAGAATGCCAGGAAACTTCATACTGTCTCTGTGATGAAGCTCGCAGATGAGACACTATCACTGAAACCACCTGATCACCCTACAAGTGGTGATACACCCACGTCAAAAAGACCAGATGTGACGAGCAGAGGAGTAGACCGAACCAGCCATGTACCAGATCGGTCCTATCTGCTGAAAGAGGCAGAGCCGCAGAAAACGCCCCTCGTACGGACACTAAGCAAGCAGCACTTGAAACCAAGGGGCCAGAGTTTGCAGCTGTGTGGATGTCGCTTCGGAGGGTTCGGGTCGCTCGTGGATCGACAATCTGGCTTTGACTGGAAACAAGTGGGATTTGTTTTGTTATGCCTACCTTTCAGGGTGCCTAACCCCAATTGATGGCAGACATGGAATACTCCCAAACACATGGGGGTTTCCATAGACCATTGCTACCTGACTGAAGCCCCCAAACTAATGTAGCGTATATCAGTCCAATAGCTCCAAGGAGCTGGAGGGGCTCCCCACAGAAAACTCAATCATATTCACATCTGAATTTATTAATAAATTTAAATTTAATCCCTCAAATTTCAAAATATTTTCTCAACCCTGTTTGTAAATTCCTCTTCACCTGTTAACATTCTCCCGTGCTTATATTTAACATATTCCCACTATAACATTTTACCACTAACTTTTCTATCGGTTTCTTTCTTGCACTGCCTTCCTTTATCGAGATATTGCTTCCCGTTTTCCAACTCGGAATTTTATTCTATTTCTGTCTAACTCATACAATCTTCACTTTTTTCTGTTACACTACTTTTGGCATGCTTCTTTTACTCTCATCACAACACAATACATATAGACAAAACTTCCAAGATATGCAACATCAGTGAAATCAAGCTAGAAAACTAATATTATGCTAAAACAAGAGCAAATTTATCTGGAGGAATTGTTAAAACTACATTTGAATGTTAAGAATAAATTGTGCAGAAATTAGGTTCTGTTTCCCACTGCTGTTATCATGGAACACACTTACAGTACAGGGTTCTTCTCAATATCACTAAAAGTCCACAGTCCATTTTAAGAAACTGAAATGTATTGCTTATGTTATACAATAAATAAATGTTGAGAAACCTGTTAGCATCCACCTGCTTACAAACACAACAGACTAGTGAGGAAACATTAAAAACTAGAGATAACAAAATTATTAAGTAAAAAAAAAAAAAAACATTCAAGACACATACCTTAGGTTTTCTTCCAACTGGAGCCTTCTTTCGTTTGCCTCCTTTGTTGTTGTACGTTTCATCCTCAAAGTCTTCATCAGATTCAAATTCATCTTCTAACTCATCTTCAAAAGGAGGCTCTTCATAAAATGTTGCCCACTGTTCCGGCTAGATGACCAAAATATAACAATTTCATTACAGTATAAGAAATTAAATGATTTAATTTATAGAGCATGTGAACAGAAGGGCATTAATAAAAAATGTAAATGGGAGTACACAAGTGTCTGTTCGATTATACAAACTAACTGGGACCGATTCCAACTGGTTAATCTGAAGTCTGAAAATACAGAGATTTCCTGATCAATATTCAGGTCATGTAACCAGATGATGGATAATCTAAAGTCTTTAGTCAAACTTGACCCAGATTACTACCATGAATTCCAGTTTATCTGGACTATCTCTAGTTTGGTGACCTCCGTTCAAATAGTCCAAAACCCTTAAAAACGAATTACATTCAACATTGAATTGCGAGCTCATTTATCTGGTCCAACTTAAGATTATACAAATACTTGGGGGCTATATGTAATCTAGTGATGTGGATAATCAAGATTATATTAAATGATAGTAGAACCTCGAAAATCCAAACCTCCTTATATCATAGTGGAATAAATTTGTAATATTTATTTCTGTGGGGAGCTCCGTCAGCTCCCTGAATCTATCATCACTGATTAAGTGAAATACTATCTAGTATCATCAGTTGTGGAGTTCTTTTTGCCTACTGGGGACCACAAAATAGAATCTGGACCCTTCAGAGAGGTGCAGATAGTGATGACCTATGATTACTTTACATTTAAAGACTACCATCTTTGTCATCACCAGGGAAGCACCCAGAATGATAGGCGAATCAAAACAAACCACTGCCTGGTTTAAAAAACAAGACCAAAGCCCCAAAACGTCAAAAGAACTCTCAAGAAAAGAAAAAATATAACTCAATGACACTACCCCCCTGCTAATTAGCTCCATCTTCTCCCTCGTTGGTGGGGATGGGGGAGCTAGCCTGGAAAGACCAGATCAGCCAGCTTCAGTTCTTTACTGATGTGCATACCTAGCAGTCGTGTGTTGCTCGGGTTCCTCTGTCCCATTTTAGAGTGGTGTTTTCTTGCCTTTTTGGCAGTGTTTTACTCATAAGTATGCGTGAGCCAGGAGTTATAGTGTGCGGGAACTGCACAAGATCACAGTTTCCTTCCCTGTGTGCGCTCTGTGAGTACTACACATGCGTGGTAAGGGTTGTCTTCCCTGGGGCATTAGGGAAACGATCCTAGTTTCCTCCTCACCCTTGAGGTAAGCCGGTCTTGCACTATTCTGTCTTACCTGGGGTTTGGGAGTGTTTTTGGGGGAAGCCCTTTCGGCTCCCTCGGAGCTAACCAAATAATAACAAGAACTGCAGAGGGCCTATTGGCCCATACGAGGCAGCTCCTATTATAACCACCGAATGGGAATTGTAATAGGAATAAGAAGAGGATAGTAAGGGAACGTAAAGAAAACAATGAACAGAAAAAGAGAGGAGAAAGAAAAGGAAAGAGAAAGAAAGATAAATGGAAGGATAAGCTTATGTTAGGTAACGTTTGTTAGAAAGATTAGAGCATTTAAGTATATACTACTGTGAAAGGGAAGAGTCCACAGTAACAAAGCCAGGACTCAAGTTCATGTTGGGTACATTGTGTATTAGAGCCGATTCAACAAGACGGCGTCTGTGTAGAGTAGAGGCAGGAAAGATTATTTTGGAGGAAAACCAATCAATAGGATGATTGGAATCCCTCACATGACAGAAGAGAGCATTGTTAGTGTCTGCAGACTTAACACTTCTCTTGTTTTCTTTAAGTCTGTCATTCAGTGTACAGCCAGTTTCGCCAAAGTATTGGAGAGGACAAGACGAACAGGAAATAGAGTAGACACCAGCAGCATTAGAAGCAGGAGGAGCAGTATGAACTAGATTGGTATGAAGTGTGTTAGTTTGTCGAAAGGCGAGCTTTATGTCAAGAGGACGAAAGGTATTGGTAAAAGTTTTGAACTCAGATATGAAGGGAAGGCAAAGGACAGTGCTACTAGTGTTGGAAGCAGGTTTAGGATGAAAGAAATTTTGTTTAGCTTGCGAGTAGGCACGGTTGATGAAATGCAAAGGGTAACCAAGGCGAGAGAATGATTTGAAGATAAAGGCAATATCAAAATCAAGAAACTGAGGGTCGCCGAGATGTAGAATGTGGAGGAAGAGAGACAAGGACACTTTTCTTAACAGAAGTTGAATGGTAGGAAAAGAAGTGAATGTACTGTACATGCCACTATGCATGGGTTTGCGGTAAACAGAGAAAGAGAACCCAGTCACGGAGCTGTGAACGTGAACGTCAAGAAAAGGAAGGAGGGAATTAGATTCCCACTCAACTTTGAAATGGATAGGAGTCAGAGTGTTAAGAGAGGAGAGGAAAGGCTGTAAAAGACTAAGGTCATGAGGCCATAAAGCAAAAATGTCATCAACATAGCGAAGCCAGAGAGAGGGATGAGTATCATTAGGAAGGAAGAAGAACAGTTTTGAAGTATTCCATGTAAAAATTAGCAAGAACAGGGGAGTGAGGGGGAACGCATAGCGACACCGAAAGTTTGAGTGTAATAATTACCATTGAAAGAGAAAGAGTTAAGAGTCAACACAGAGTCTAATGAGTTCGAAGAAAACGTCAGTGGGAAGCGGGAGAGGAAGAAGGCCCTCAGACGCCTTCTGTCTAAGGAAAGAGAGAACGTCATCGAGCGGAACATTAGTGAACAGAGAGTCGACATCAAGACTAAGCATCTTACAAGAGGGTTGCAGGCGCAGTCTTTCTATGAAGTTCTGAGTGACGAAGGTGGGCAGGGGAAAAAGTGCCAAGGTAAGGTGTTAGGGTTTTAGCAAGCCAGGAGGCAAGAGGATAGCTGACAGAGCCCAGTGAAGAAATGATTCTTCACTAATGTTCTTCACTCTATGTTCCGCTCGATGACGTTCTCTCTTTCCTTAGACAGAAGGCGTCAGAGGGCCTTCTTCCTCTCCCGCTTCCCACTGACGTTTTCCTCGAACTCATTAGACTCTGTGTTGACTCTTAACTCTTTCTCTTTCAACAGTAATTATTACACTCAAACTTTCGGTGTCGCTACGGGTTCCCCTCTCTCCCCTGTTCTGCTAATTTCTACATGGAATACTTCAAAACTGTTGTTCTTCCTTCTATTGATACTCATCCCTTCTCTCTGGCTTCGCTATGTTGATGACATTTTTGCTTTATGGCCTCATGACCTTAGTCTTTTACAGCCTTTCCTCTCCTCTCTTAACAATCCCGGCTCCTGCTATCTATTTCAAAGTTGGATGGGAATCTAATTCCCCTTCCTTTTCTTGACGTTCACGTTCACAGCTCTGTGTCTGGGTTCTCTTTCTCTGTCTACCACAAACCCATGCATAGTGGCATGTACATTCACTTCTTTTCCAACCATCCTCCTTCTGTTAAGAAAACTGTCCCCGTCTCTCTCTTCCTCCACGCTCTACGCATCAGCGACCCTCAGTTTCTTGATTCTGAAATTACCTTTATCTACAAATCATTCTCTCGCCTTGGTTACCCTTTGCATTTCATCAACCGTGCCTACTCTCAAGCTAAACGAAATTTCTTTCATCCTAAACCTGCTTCCAACACTAGTAGCACTGTACTATGCCTTCCCTTCATATCTGAACTCAAAACTTTTACCAATACCTTTCGTCCTCTTGACATAAAGCTCGCCTTTCGACAAACTAACACACTTTATAGCAATCTAGTTCATACTGCTCCTCCTGCTTCTAATGCTGCTGGTGTCTACTCTATTTCCTGTTCGTCTTGTCCTCTCCAATACTTTGGCGAAATTGGCCGTACACTGAATGACAGACTTAAAGAACACAAGAGAAGTGTTAAGTCTGCAGATACTAACAATGCTCTCTTCTGTCATGTGAGGGATTACAATCATCCTATTGATTGGTCTTCCTCCAAAATAATCTTTCCTGCCTCTACTCTACACAGACGCCGTCTTGTTGAATCGGCTCTAATACACAATGTACCCAACATGAACTTGAGTCCTGGCTTTGTTGCTGTGGACTCTTCCCTTTCACAGCATATACTTAAATGCTCTAATCTTTCGAACAAACGTTACCTAACATAAGCTTACCCTTCCATTTATCTTTCTTTCTCTTTCCTTTTCTTTCTCTCTTCTCTCTTTTTCTGTTCATTGTTTTCTATATGTTCCCTTACTATCCTCTTCTTATTCCTATTACTCTTCCCATTCGGTGGTTATAATAGGAGCTGCCTCGTATGACCCAATAGGCTCTTTGCAGTTCTTATTCCTACTACTATCCCCTCTACTACACTTTGCTCCTCACCTTGCTCTAGCCTATTTATTGCCTGCATCTACTTCCTCATCACAATCGACTTGAGAATGGTCCAGGACGGACCGAAACGTTGTCGTCCCTTCACCTTCTAGTGTGGGGTCTGGTTAACATAAATGAACCCTGTCCAACATCGTTTATACAATTCAATTATTTCAACTCTCTAAATGATCCCTTTAAAAATACTGTAAATCACAATAAGCTTCTTTGTTGGCTTTGCCTATCTGTAGTCATAAATCTCAAAGAAATTATTCTTTCTTAAGTGTTTGCATATACAATGGGGCCTCAACTTAAGATGCTAATCCATTCCCAGAGACGGATCGTAACTCGAAATATCGTAAGTCGAAGCAATTTTTCCCATAAGAAATAAAGGGAATTGAATTAATCCATTCCCCACCCTCCAAAATATTAACATACAAATACATTTCATACTGAATACAATGTTTTTTTTCTAACTACAATACAGTACCTAAGTTACTCTTACCTTTATGGAGGGCTCATGATGGCATATGGAAGATGGTGATGAGGGGGGGAAGAGGAGAGTTGTTACTGTTTGGAAGGGGAGTCCCCTTCCATTATCACATCAGGCAGTGATGTTTTCTCTGGGGTACTCTCTCTCTCCTACGTTTGCGTGAATACCACTAGGACCTGGTTGTGGTTCAGTGCGTGTTTGTCTCACTACAAATTTGTCAAGAGACATTTGTTTTTCCCTTCGTTTTAACATTTGTCTGTAATGATGCATCAGTGTCATTGAATAGGTTAAGGCAACGACCTACTGCAGCTTGATTTGGGCGAGTCGTTTCAGCAAAGGTTTGCAATTCTTCCCATGCTGCACACATTTTCTTAATTGTTGAGGAAGAGAAATTCTGTAGTCTTGTTTCTGCTCTATGGTCATCCTTACATGGGTTTTCATATGTTGAGCCTAACCACTGACTTTCCTGGGACTCATGGTGTGATATATAATACTGTCTCCACTCGATCATCCGGACTATATGGGAAGGACCCCCAGCTGGATTATCACATTTTTCGGATAATGGTACTTTTTCACCTACGAGTCCAAAAGTGGCAATTTCCAACTACTTTTATACTACAAACAACATAATTTGAATTGCCTTGCCACATATAATTATTAAATATTCAACTAGAAACCTCAACTTACCTTGTTGGTGTTCGTCTTCTTGATTGATGCCACACGTCTTGAAGTTGAGAATTCTTAACAATTTACGTAACTTATACTAACACAACACTAAAATTAACACTTAAAATTACTGTACAGTTCATTAAGCAAAGTTAGTTTTGACTGCCAGCTGCTGAAGCCTCACTGGTTGAAGGCATTTGGGTTGCCTGTGAGGCCTCGCTTGTTGAAGGCGCTTGCATGTGCCTCACTTGTTGAAGCGCTTGCATGCCCTCATTTGTTGAAGGCGCTTGGCTTGCGCCTCACTTGTTGCAGGCGCTTGGCTTGCCTGTGAAGCCTCACTTGTTGAAGGCATTTGGCTTGCTTGTGATGCCTCACTTGTTGAAGGCGCTTGCTTGCTTGCGCATCACTTGTTAAAGGCGCTTGGCTTGCCTGTGGCGCCTCACTTGTTGAAGGCATTTGGCTGCCTGTGACGCCTCACTGTTTGAACAAGACATAACTTGTCTTTAATTGCTAGGACAACCTTCTTCCTCTTAACACCTCCAGAATGATTGATGCTGCTACCAGACATAGTCTTGGCCAAAAATGTTCAAAGTTACTATGAAAATAAAAAAGTTATTTAAAAAAATATTTCACTAATGGCGCAGCACTGTGTGTAACACGAGGGACGGATGCACATGGGTTGACCAGTGTTGGACAGGTCCACTTGGGCTGGGGCAGCTATAGCGCGTTACGTAGACCGCCAGGAGGAAAAAAACTCACAATATTTTTTAAGGAAACTTCAGCCTGTGCACATTAATTTTAAGAAACTTATTTATTTGTTATTACATAATTACTAGTACTTATTTCATTTGTTTTTGGCTATGATTAAGTGTTCTAAAATTAATGGTAATTCCTGTACCTAGGTGGTCCCTTCCGACGCACCCCTCCCACCCCCCCGACACCACCCACCCACCCCACTCCTTCCTCCACCATGCGTCTAGAGCCACAGATGGGATTAATACGGTATGGCCGAATATTCATCCGGCCAAACCAGCTTTTATCCGGTTCCTGTGGCCATTTTGGCCGGATATTGTGATAACTTTATCCGATCACGATTTTGGCCGTATAAGGGCGTTTTCCGGATGTTTGAATCCCGGATAATCGTGGGGTTACAGTAATTACTTTAATGTTCAAAATGCAAAAAATCACCACAAACTTTCTTATAGGGGCGGTCGTCACTAAGCGGGCAGCTGTAGTAAACTGAGGCAGGTCGGACCGCGTGACCGGGAACCACGCGTTCGGTCGACCCGAACGTGTACCAACAAATATCGGAAGTCGGCGACACCATCGGATGTCGAGTCGCATTTTTTGATGAAATTTACATCGTAACTCGAAATTATTGTAAGTAGGGACAATCGTAAGTCGAGGTGCCACTATACTTCACTAACAGTTCCAAACACACAATTCTTGACTTGGTTACTGTTGATTCTTTAATCAAATAGTGAACGTGGCTTGGTTCATCATAGAACAGTACAAGACACCTTTTTCACATACAGTATTCACATACAGAACAAGGAGTGTCAAAGGATAAAAACAAGTGACTATTCTTCTTTCTGACATTTTCAGTTCTTACTAAAACACTCATATGTTTTCAAAAATTCTTAATCAACCTTTATATATATACAGTACCAGCATTCTTATTCTAATATACAAGACATACGCATTCTTACCAGAACCACTTTTTCTGGTGGATGAATAGGTTCTTCAACAGCTGCAACAATTGCTGCAGGATTTTCCACTGTTGTAATTGTATGCTCATCAGGGTCTGCTTTAGCTGCCTGTAACAAATATTTAGAAATAAATGTATGTAAAAAGTGATTGATTATAACTGATCAATAGATCTACTGTGAAGTATATTAAGTCTAGCATATTGCAGGATGCAAAGTAATGCCATAGTGGTGCAGTGGATTATGTAATGTAATGACTACAGGAAGTATATCTGTAATGACAATAGGTAGTATACCAGTAATGACTAAGAAGTATAGCAATTACGGTTACAGGAAATACAGTATACTGTACTAATAATGATACGGGGAGAATAACGAGTTTAGGGAATTAAGAGATTATAACGAGTAAATATAGCATAATGAGAAGAGCACGAGAACAGGTATAGTATATAAGGAGTACATCAAATACAATGAGCTGAGTATGAGTACAGAGAATACCAAGGACAGGGAGTATAACAAGCACAGGCTAACATAAGGAGGATCAAGTAAATGGTGCTTTGAGGTGAAAGCAACGAACAGATTAGAGGAACAATACCAGTAAATAAAAATGAAACAGATGTTTAAGAAAGAATGAGATGGATGAGGTGCAAGGAGTATGAGCAGAGGAGGGGTTTAGAGCTATAAGATAACAAGTGTACAGAGTAAGGATAGTTTGGAATGGATGACAGTTAAATATGTATGTCCAATTAAAACTGATCCTAGTCTTACTAAAAGGCTGAAAATGAAACTGCTTTATTAAACAACACGTAAAACCCATAATAGTTTTGAAATACAGTGCATCAGTAAATTGGATTTTCAGTTATTGACCAGAGGGTGCCATCACTCTAAACCCTTGTAATTACATATAATTTTCAACTTTAAAAGAATTATAGATAAAGTTGTGAAAACTTGCGTATTATACACAGTATAATACGCAAATACGCATAGGGTTTGATTCAAAGATATTCACATTTCATTTTTAACACCCCCCCCCACCTCACACACTGTATAATATATGTGTGTGTGGTTATCTTGAGATGATTTCGGGGTTTAGCATCCCCGCGGCCAGGTCCTCGACCAGGCCTCCTTTTTGTTACACAACCCCAGGAAGTAGCCCGTAGCAGCTGTCTATCTTCCAGGTACCTATTTCCTGTTAGGTAACAGAAGCATCAGGGTGAAAGAAACATTTTGCTCATTTGTCTCTGCTTCCACCGGGGATCGAACCCGGAACCTCAGGACCACGAATTCGAAGCGCTGTCCACTCAGCAGTCAGGCACCCATACATATACGTGTGTTATACATATAATGTATATATGTGTACTTACCTATTTGTGCCTGCAGGATCGAGCATTGGCTCTTAGATCCCATCTTTCTAGCTGACAGTTATTTAACCCTTTAACTGCGCAACGCGCCTGCAGGCCCACGTCTGGGGTGCGCTACGCACCTCCAAGTATTTGTATTTTTCACGTTCCATTCAAAACTCCACCAGCTACATGGGGGTTACATCCCCAGTCAAGTCACTCATCCTGTAACTACACTTAGGTAATTACAAAACTGCAGCAAAATGTCACCTCATAACATCCTGACACAGTAACATTTACCACATAACCTTCACCTCCACCAATGTACCTCATAACATGGATGAGGTGGGGCCCCTTGATTGACTCAAGCATGGGATGGACATTCATATGAGTGGGACTCGATGGGTAGAAATAAGAGCTGCCAATATGGGACAACAAGCCCTCTGCAGTCACCTGTGTGTTGATAGTCTTATATTCATATCCAAAAGCCACGAACAAGCGCCTGGCCGAGAGAAACGCCAGACAGCAGAAACTCACCTGCCAAACATAGGCACGAATGTGTTACAACACAACGTAGCCGAGAATATTCTGGGAGCACCGCCAGGGAAAGAAGGCCAGAGTCGCACATGCAGGAGAAGAGTAGGGTAGAGGCAAAGTAGGCGCCTCACACCCATAACACAGGGAAAACCCTGGCGTCCTCCCTATAGCTGCAATCCAGAATGCCCCAGTAGCTACGGGGCACGGACTGGAGAATAGAGAAGAGCGAGAGGCAAAGCACCCAGAGAGAAAAGGACGCAAAACACCAGCACTTGAGCACTCCGCCCAGACCAAAACAAACTCCCACTGCGCATGCGCAGAACACAAAGACCGAATTGCATAACCCGTTCGGCGGGGAGGCAGCAACGAGGAGTATGGAAAGAAAACGAACAGTACTGAGACAGAGCACGGAAAGAAGAGAATTACAAAAGGACGAGACAAGCATGAAAACCGATAAGAAGCACAGAAGAGGACCAACAAGCCCGAGAAAAGACTGGAGTGAAGCCAGACTGGATGACAAGACGTTCCAATAATACGGGAAGAAGCGAAAACCTTCAAGAACACACAGAAGCAAGCACTAAGCACAAAGGCACAGAAGGCACAGTCACACCCGAGACCAAAAGTCATGCAGAACCCCGAGAAGAGGGGAACATGACGGAGAAGTCCCGTCCCAAGGAAGAAGGGTGAAGAAACGGAGAAGAGTACCCACCGCCTAGGACGGAACAACGGACCCAAGGGACAAGGAACTGAACAGGGGAGGGGCCGACCCCCAATAACTCGTACAGAGAGGGGGGAAGAAAAACCCCACCCCTCGTAACCGCAAGTCCCCGCCCAGAGGGTACAAAACCCAGCGGGGCCCAACACCCCCCAAGTCAGCCCCTCTCCAGCCCCGGGAACCCATACAGCAGGCCCCGGGGCCGAGCCCCCCCCCCAAAAGCCCCAGCCTCACAAGAAATAGCCAGGGCAGTTGGAAAAGTACTAAGGAAAGGAGCCCACTGGCAGACTCATACAACACAGCTGGAGGAACAGGCTCGAATGCTTCCGTCGCTACCCCGGAAGGGGTATCCCCCGAGACTGTCCGAGACTCATGACCATCTAAACACTGCCCCGACTCTGAAACAACCCTCAGACGTTTCGGAGCCAGAAGCATGGATGGGGGGGGGAACCAGAATGAACCACAGCAGGGGAAGGACGAATGGGGCATGGACTGAACTAAGGTCGAAGTAACCCCTACCCACAAGTCCAGGTCCCTATAGGCATAAAGGGGCAGCCACAGGGTATCCGGGTGAGAAACCAACCTAGCGCGTTCCAACCTATAGCGCACATGCAACACCTTCGCCGCCTGTACCCATAGAATATCATCATGAGACTGGGTAAACTGAGTCACTAGCAAGCAACAGAACTTGCAGGACTCCGGGTCGAAAGTGTCACCGACCCAACAGGCAGCATGATGGAGGCAAAAACCGTGAAGTCACCCTGAGTCAAGGGGTCCGAGCAACCCTCGAACTCGCACGATGTGAGGGGGGGGGGGGACTCCGGGTACACATCCAATGTATCCACATGCCCCCTAGAGGTTTCCCAGGGTCCTGAGCATTTAACGGAACTCACACCCAGGTAATCACAGGCAGGGACTACTAACCGACGCCCAAATCTACCAAACAACTTTCTAAGAACTGAACCCCCGGGATGTGTACACTTACGGGGACCTAGCAGGGGGAACCACCGGAAGAAGGAAGGGTACTCAGTATACAGGGGCAAGACCCAAGGCAGACCCCCACCACCACCAGGCAGACAAACAAAAAGAAAAAGAAAACACCGCAAGAGGACAACATACCCCAAGGAACAGAGCCAGCCGCTATGATCGGTGAAAATAAGCTGCGCATTACCCTGCGCCCCTACCAGTGTAAACTGCTCCCTACCCTAAGGTGAGCAAGGGAGACAGAACACCCTAGCACACAAAGGGCGGCTGAAAACCAAGCAGTAAACGGTCTAGCAGGGGCAGAACCCAAGGAACTTGCGGAAGGTGGCCCCAAGGGCAGTACTTACAGGGCACCTAGGGAAGGAAACCCTAAACGCATGCAGCCCAAGTTACTGGTGAATCACTCCCGGCTCACGCACCACCTAGAAGACAGTCACCACACACTAGGTACAGTGCTGAAACAACTACCGGAGCCAGAGCACACGACCTCAGCCTCTAGCATCAGCCTTAGAACTGAAGGGTGGATAGCCAACGTGAGGGGTCTGGGGCTGCCCATTCCCCATCCAGGGGAGGGGGGAGCTGCGCAGACAGCGGCGCGGCGATGTGTGACGTCATGCTTGTTTGATTGTTTCTTTTAGGGAAGTTCTATCTATTTGTTCGGGTAGTGGTAGCAATAATTTCACCAGAATAGGGGTTTGTTTTGGGATGCTTACCTATCTGGGTGCCTGACCCATTCGTCCTTTCCCTGCTGTGTATGGAGCTCTGTGGGCCTACCGGATAGGTAGGCCCACAGAACTCCATACACATGACTGATGCCAATGTCCGACATTAGCATATCAGCCTAGTAAGCTGCGGGGAGTCGAAGGGGCTCCCCCCAGAAATGCAAAGTAATGTCCAGATTTCACTATGGACCTTCCAAAATTTTCTCATAGACCACTAGCTGGCGATCGCTGCACTAATACACCTATTGCCATGGCAGAGTTTAAATCTTCTGAGCCATCCATTAGTGTAGTGAACTCTACAAGTGGTTCTGTGGGCAGTCACTGGGCAAACTAGTTCCATCTCTATCGCACATTTTTATTCAGACTGCCTGCCCCACCAGTTAATTAAATGCTTTTTATTCGAACAAACTCGAAACGGATAACAAGCATATTAGGATAGGTGGCATCCGGAAAACATGTCGGTGTCTGTATTGCCCAAAGCAACAACACTATAAGGGGGCAGATGAAACCAAATTCTGTAACGTACTTGAGGGTAGAATCATGTATTATTAATATTGCAAATGAATTGTGTAACATGATAAGAAGTGATTTACCTGCATAAGCGAGCCCAAGTAGGACCGTCTTTGTGCTTTCCATCTTCGTGCAGGATATGTATAGACTTGCCCTTGAAGAATTCCTGGCATTCGATGTTTGTCACTAACAAAGAGGTGGCAGTGTCGTTGTGCTACACCTGTCATAAATCAAATAAACAAAGATCATCATTATTTTGTGTCCCACATTTATGAGGTATGGAGTCATCAGTATGGAATCTGGAAAAGGAAAGACAGAAGTAAAGGAAAATGGATATAACTATTATAAAAAAAAGTTACCTTCGTGATTACCCATGTGTAAACCCATAAAATAAAGGTATCATAATGTACCCTAACGAAAAATACTTCCCTGTATGTTTTACTGAATCTATTTGACCAAGTCCATTGTGAGGGAATGTAGATTCCCTCAGCTAGTTTTCCTAGTTTTCTACATTAGGCTAGTCGCTCTAGGGACTCTAGTCAAGAAGTTTTCAACGGGCTCACCATAGCCCGTGCAATTTGGAACTTTGTTCCAGGTAGCGAATCTTTAACAACAACAACAACAAGTTTTCAAACTAACATACACTTGTGGGGTGTTGGATGAAAGCTCTTGCTATAGACTATCAATTAAGACTAGTCAGAAGTCTGTGATTGCTCTGTAGAGAGAATTACAGAAATTTTCCTGTTTCTGTGAAATAGGATGGGAGTTGAAAGTGAGTGGTCTGGGAGCATACTTGTCTAAAACCGTTAGAGGTGGTGGGACAGTGGGGTGAACGTTGCCCCCCCCCCCACCATGTGAGACAGGCAGACAATGTCTTTAGGCCTCCCCCTCCTTGTGACGTCACGGGACGCCTGAGGGTGAGGGAGGCCTGTGATTGGTTTAGGCATCTCTACTCCTAGCTTGGTTTTGGCGCGAACAGCTGTGATTTGTAGCGGCCTTTTGGGTTGTGCCGGCTTTGTGCTGATTGGTCAAGACAAGGTAGGGGGGAAGATGTGGGCATTTTGAGTTTCCCTAGCCGCCAAATCTTCAGTTTGAGCTGGGCGGCAAGCTGAGGAAGAAGTGATTGGGTGGGGGTGGCAGCCTGCCACCCCCCCCGTTAATCGTTGTGTCATCCTTTGTTACTCATCGTGGATGGCACGCCTGCCATCCTGGGTTGTGTCAAGGCCCAATTTGCATGAAATTGGGGCCGATGAGGTACGAAAGGAACAGTAAAAGCCTCAGAGACAGTGGGCACCCATGAGGCAGCTGGCAGAGCCTCATGGTGTAACAGGTGGTTCGAATATCCTGTCTAGTGTTGATGGACAATGGACAATTGGTGGTATATGGGCAGTGTAATTTTGGTGATATTACAGGCCCCTGTTGGACTTTTTTATTCCACCTGGCGGTGTCCGTGTGGTGACGCCGCCGGCCATTGTCACCCGAGTGTACGAGCGAGCATGCTGGTTTGATGGGAGTGTAGGTGATCTCCCATCCACGTGTGTATGCCGGTGGGCGCCAGCCAGCCAGTCGGGGGCCACCCCAGGCCACCCGCGCCGCCCACCTTGGCCAGCCGCCTGGGGGGGCCACCCTGGCCAAACCCCCACCCCACCCCGCACGCCAGCTCAGCCCGGGTGGGGTGCTGTGACCTCATGCGCTACCCGTAGCCCCCCCTTAGGGCCACGAGGTGGCCACATGTTTTGGCCACCTTCCCTGGACATTCTAGGGCCACACCTCGCACGAGGAGCGAGCTAGGTGTTTACAGCCAGAGGTAGTGACCAGGGAAAGGATTGTTGAGGATTTGAAGAAACGTGAGTACAATAATCATTGTGTAACAGTGTCTGAGGTAAAAAGCTGTATTGTCTCATAGCCCTGCCAGGCTAGGGAAGCAGCTGAGAGACAGCTGTTAGTGGCACGTCCAGGTGACTGGTTGGGAGTACCTGGAGATGGATGTTGTACATGGTACCACACAAGTAGTTATATACAGTATGTATTTATATAAGTGTGTAGACTGACTCGGGTATGTAATCGGTCAGTGTAGAGATCAACCATATAAATGATCCAGTTGTCGATTCTATATAATCGGTCAGACTGGATTAATGCCATAGAGTACCGCATGAAAATTATTATCATTCCAGAGGTAGGCAGGCCAGTGTTGCAGGGATGTCAGTGGATACCCTGAAGTCTGTGTAGTTAGGGATACATTTATCTGGTGATATAATTTTCATTGATTATGTGAATGCCATTTCTATGTGTTCATTTGCATGTTTTATGTACTGTGTTGTATGGTGAGTCAGTAGATGAGATTGCTGATTGATTGCCTAATGATGTCATTAGCATGTGGGGTATGCTGACGGCATCATTATGCTGTGGGTTTGTGCAGTGTTGTTATCAGGTATACAATATTACTGCCCTAGGAACTGTGTTGAGGCTTCGAGGGGCCTCTTTGATTATTCAGGGGAATTCACAGTACTTAATGAGAGCAAGCAATTGATTTGTTAATTGCCTAATTAAGAGAATTAGTGCCAGCTGTCCGCGTAGCGACGGTGCTTTATATTAACGTAAATTGTCTTGCTGAAGTAGTCCCTTGCAACGGTTGCAAGATAAGGGGGGGGGGGCAGTAATATTGGTATACTCTTGTTGTTGCACAACCGTGTGTCATTACTGTGTGGGCACAGAAATTAACGAGTTGCAGTAGCCGCAACCGTATGTGGGCAGTGCATTTATGTTGCATGCCATTGTAGTGTGACCTATGTAACACTGGGGTTACTTTGTTCTTTAAGTTGTGTTGAGGACTTAAGGATTCAGTGAGTTAATTAAAGGGTAATTAACTGGATAAGGGGTGCACACTTATTGTTGAGTGAGTGAGAGCTGTTATAGGAGAACAGTGTTGAGCTTGAGTGAGATACGTCTCGGGAGCAATTAATTGTCTGTGACAACTAATTGACCACTCTAGCTAATAATGTAATTAGCCTTCTCATCATGAATTCACATAGTGGGAGAGGATCTGTCAGTGTCAGTATTTGTGTTAACGTAATTTGCTCGGGACTAATTACCTTTCTGGGGTATAGCAATTAGTGGAGTAATTAACGTCTGGAGTCTTGAGGACTCAGATGACTCTGTAAAGTGAGGTCATGGAGCTAGCATAAATCGTTATATTAATCATATCCTGTCTGAGGACAGTGGATTAACTGCACTCATGTTAATTAGGGTAATTAACTCCTCTCCCGTGAATTCACAGTGTTTGATGAGACCTGCTTAGGCAGTGCGGAGTGAGACGTATTTATGGATGATTAATTATCGGTCCTGGTGACAGTTAATTAATTGCTCGGAGTTAATTAGGGTAATTAACACTCAGTAAAGTAAATTTTGACACAGACTGTTGAGAAGCTACCAAGTTAGGGTAGGCTTAGTTATCGTAACTCAATGGGGATGTAATTAGTGGTCCGTTTGACCTTAATTAAGAATTACTCACTGAATACTTGCAAGGAGTCAAGTGTGATGTAATATAAGAGAGTTTTGAGTTATTGTTAACAAGATGACATGTCTTAAGAGAGACAAGTGTTAATGATTAACGTAGAGTACCATCATGTTGTTGTCTATGAGAGGCAATTATGATTAACGTAGTACTTTGTTGCTGACTGCTGTGATCAGTCAATTAACGTAATTAATCACACAATCAGTTTGGTAATTGATTAAGGCAATTTCTTTTGTTTATCGTCTGGTGACGAGAGTAGAGTAACTTAGGGATTACTGGAGCTGTGTCCTAGACTCCCACCTTGCCTGACTTTGTTTACTGTTTACAGTGCAGTTTCTTGTAGGGAATTGCAAAGTGTGTTCACACTAGGTTGTGACAGGGGGAGTCACTGTTGGACTACCCGCCTAGTTACGGGGGTCACTCCTGTTTGGAAGGAGGACCCTTAAGCTTGTGATTATAGTATTCTGTCACCGTGAAGCCGTGACAATACTGATTGCATGCTTGTGTCTTTAGTGGGCATCATTGTTCAGTTAGTTCACTTGTCAACCCGAAGTGTCAGCAGGATGGAGCCTGCTGTCATTTCTCGAGGGGCTGTTGAATAGCTGTGTTGCAATTGCCACTGGATGGACAATAACGTAACCACTCGCTGTGGTGTAACTTAGTCTGTGATATTTTTTTGATTTGCAATATTGCGTCATCAGTGGGCACACCTGTGTTCAGGTTAGTTCAGTATGCAGCCGCACAGCAAGGGTTGCTATTTAGCTGTTTGTTATTGTGCCACTGGATGGACATTAACGTAACGTAAACTCGATAATGTAGTAGTTTAGTCTCTTGTTATTAATAAATTGTTATGTTATAGAAAACGGTCTTTGATGTCAACCCTTCAACCATTCTCTTCCACCCATGTTCTGCTTTATACGATTGAATGTTGATATGATCTTGATATGACAGGCTGTTCTTGGGAATTCGAATTCCAATTCATAGCGCCACATCAAATATAAATATTTGATTGTGAGAGCCCGTCGGTTACCCTTTATTAGTTTTAACGTCCTGTTTAACTAGGAGGAACCAGCGGCCTATTGTGGACAGGTTTTCGCCCCTAGTGGTGGAGGCCTGGCGGTTTGCTCCCGCTTTTCCTTTTTCTATTGGACTCATGCTTAACTACCGTGAGCAGCCTTTAAACTTGTAGTCCACCTCCTAAGGGAGGTAGGCGTAGAAAAAAAACTCGCATCCATATTTGAAGTGATTGAAAAATCCTAAGCTAAATAAGAATTCCTGCAGGATAAGTTAAATTTGTCACTCAACTTTCAGGGAAAGTGGCATTTAATCTTTCATTCATGTTATAACAACCAATAATATTATTAACATACCTGTTTGTCCATCAATATAAGGCTGTCGATATATCCTGTCTTTACGGATTCTTACATTATATCTTGCAGAATTTTGCATAAGTTCCTTGTATCCAGTGTCATTGACAAAACTGAAAGACAAGTTATCAAATTAGACAGTCCTCAAAGCTGAAAGTTTATTAAAGTAGATATATTACTTTAAAAATAAGAATTAAGTTAAAATAAAAAATAAGATTATTGATAAGTATGTGACAGACATTTATGTCCGTAGAAATGGTATAGATTATAATGTAACTTTTAGAACAACTTTCACTACTTTACTGTGCAAGTTGCAGCTGTGTACTGGTAAAATAGTCATATTTTGCCAAAAATGATAAATGCAATTCTGCTGCTCTTAAAAAAACCATTAATGTAATGAAATGCCCTATACTTGTCAGGGGGCCCCAAGTAGCTTCCCCCTAGCTGGTAGGAAAGTTTCATTGAAGGATATGAAGTATAGTTAGCATCAATAGGGTGATAAGGGAGTGGAGAAATGTCACAAGTATTTTATTTTTATTTTTTCACCAGTGGTATGCCCCAGGGTCAAAATTGTGGTCTACCAGTATACTATTCATAATACTGTAGATGAACAAATCAACAAGGGCCGTGACGAGGATTCGAACCTGCGTCCAAGAGCTTCCCAGACACTGCCTTAATCGACTGAGCTACGACACGGTAAGAGAGGTGAAACCGAAGTTCTACTGAACTTACTGGATCCTGCAGTCTCTCTGAAACACAACCCAGGGTTTTACACAACTCCCCCATGCACTCAAGCTATGTCAATAGGCCGTTCTCCCTCTTCGCCCTTACTTCATTACACACTAGAAATGACAAAAATGTGATGCATCAAATGAACAAATCCACAAGGGTCATGACGAGGATTCGAACCTGCGTCCAAGAGCATCCCAGACGCTGCCTTAATCAACTCAGCTATGACATGGTAAGAGAGTTGAAACCGAAGTTCTATTGAACTTACTGGATCCTTGCAGTCTCACTGAGACACAAACCAGACACAGAAAGACCATTGCATTGCAAGACTGAGCTGAGTAACAAATCAAGGTCTAGGTTAATAAATGCAATGTCCTAAAGTTGGGATATGAAAGTGGTACCATCTACCAGATGAAGGATGCAAATTCTGGCAATGCGAGTTGTGAAAGGATTGGGGGTATTGAATGACAGTGACGCGAGACCTACCTAGACTTTACCGTGCGGTTACCTTGTGGTGATTCTAGGGGTCAAGGTCCCTACGGCCCGGTCTCTGACTAGGCTTCCTGATTGATAGACTGTTCAACCACGCTGTTGGATGCAGCTGCTCGCAACCTGATGTATGAATCACAGCCTGGTTGATCAGGTATCCTTTGGAGGTGTTCATCGAGTTCTCTCTTGAACACTGAGGGAGTGTAGTGGAAGTATGTGTAGTATATGTAAGTGGAAACGTGAACAGTCTCGGGCCTCTGATGTTGATAAGCATTCTCTCTCAGAATACCTATTGCACCTCTGCTATTCAATGGGGATATCCTGCACCGGCTTTCATGCTTACTGGTCTCATGTGATGTTATTTGTGTGCAGATATTAGAATCCCTCTAATATCTTCCATGTGTAAATTATGTATCTCTCCAGCCTGCACTCTAGAGAATACAGATTTAGGTTTTTGAGTCAGTCCCAGTAATTTAGATGGTTTATTGAGTGGATTCTAACAGTGAAGAACCTCTGCATTCTCTGCAGGTCAGAAATATCTCCAGCTTTTAAAGGGGCGGTTACTAAGCAACAGTATTCCGCTTTAGAGAGCACTAGCGTCTGGAAAAGTATCATTTTTTACGGCATCTCTTGTTTGAAACATTCTTGTTACCTGTCATTTTCTTGCAGTTGTGATGGCTACTTCATTGTGTTCTTTAATGGTAAGGTCTTCCAACATGAGTACACCCAAATTCTTTACATTGCTTTACATTCTATGGTATAATTTGACTGTGTTTTGTATTTGGTTCCTGTTTTTATATTCTATTTTTTTTCTATAGCACAGGAACTAGAACTTATCTTCATTAAATACCATTTTATTTTATGTAACCCATTGAAAAACCTGATTTACCTCAAATTGGAGGTTTGCTGTGTGCTCTGTGATGTCTACTCTCATAAAAATCCTAGTGTTATCTGCAAAGGTACTATAGGTATGGTACTAAAGGTACGGTACTATAGTTTGTGTCCTTGTCTATATCTGATATGAGAATAAGAAAGAGTACTGGAGCCAGACGGTACCCTAGGAGACTGAGCTCTTCACAGTTGATGGTCCGAATTTTACTTTGTTGACTATTACACATTGGGTTCTGTTAGTTAGGAAATTGTAGATCCATCTTTCTATTTTTCTGGCGATTCCTTTTGAATGCATTTTGTGCACAATAACACCATGGTCACATTTGTTGAAAGGTTTTGCAAAATCTGTGTATATAATGTCAGCGTTATGTCTGTCTTCCATGGCATCTAAGGCCGTGTCATAGTGGTCCTGTAATTGTGATAGGCAGGAGCGCCCTATTCTGAACCCATGTTGTCCAGGGTTATAGTGATACATGTACTGTGTTTCTATGTGTTTTGTGATCTTACTTCTTATCACTCTTTCAAAGATTTTTATGATGTGTGATGTTATGTGCTATCTGCCTATAGTTTTTTACCTCACCTCTGCTTTATTCCCCCTCCTTTATGGAGTTGAGCTATTTTTGCTGTTTTTAGTATGTCAGGGATAACACCAGTATCTAAGCTCCATCTCAAAAAAAAAAAAATGTTTAGGGCCTGCGATAGTGGTTTTGTACAGTTCTTAATGCATATGGAGTTTCAGGAATCAGGGCCTGGTGCAGAGTGCATAGGCATACTGACTATTATTTGCTGATTTAGTGCAAAGTAGAACTGATTTTAGAACTAGACTGTTACTTTGTTGCTGGCAAGTGTTAATGGTACTGAACATCTGCGGCATCTTTCAAGTGTTAGATTTAGACTGATTATGATTCACTGAAGAGGGTTTATATTGCAAGCGTCCCTTCACCTTGGCCAAACTGACCAGCATCTAGCAGTTTGGGAAGAGGTACGAATTGTACTTAGGCATGCACTTGGGAATTGTAATTAGTGGACCACGAATTAGTGTAGGACTTCTAGGAATGTGGAACACTTAGAGATAGGTTATGTAGAATTAATAGACCAATCTCATTACCTGCACTTAAACTAATAATAATATGGAACAAGCACAGTATATCACTTATTAATAATATAGTTGCTACAGGCTTAGCCCAAATAATACAAGCACACTGTGGTGACTCCTATTTGTGTGGGTTAGGTACTATTTGGAAATATTTAAACAAAATTAAGGGAACTTGCTTCAACAGTAGGATAACACTTCTTACATAGGGGAAAATTAGGATTAAGGACTTGTCCGAAATGCTATGCGTGCTAGTGGCTGTATATGAAGGTTATCTTAAGATGATTTCAAGGCTTAAGGCTTAGCGTCCACGTTGCCCAGTCCTCGACCAGGCCTCCTTTTTTTGTTACACACCCCCCGGGAAGCAGCCTGTAGCAACTGTCTAACTCCCAGGTACCTATTTACTGCTAAGTAACATGGGCATCAGGGTGAAAGAAACACTTTCCCCATTTGTATCTGCCTCCACCAGGGATCGAACCCAGAACCTCAGGACTACGAATCCGAAGCACCATCCACCCAGCTGTCAGGCGCCTTACATAGGAGCCTGACATGTAAGAACTTTTGTATATATAAATAAAATAAAATACATATTGAACATAGCCTCCTGCATTACTATCATCGTACTTTAAACCTGGTTGTCTGAAATATTCTTACATGGTAATCCTAACATTGTTAGGGCAAATGGGGGGACCTTTTACAAGCCGCAGGCTTCCTGTCCTCGTCGAGGCCACCGATATTAGTGGCCCCTCAGCTAAATTCAGGTAAATTGTACAAGCTTATTCTTACATAGACATAAATACAAATGCATATACGTAAATTCAATCACACTTGTTCAGAAGTGACACTCAAAATTTCAGTCCATGAGTGATTACAGTAATTATTGTATAGGGAGTTGGTATAATTATTGTATAGGGAGTTTGCATACAGTAATTACTGTATAGGTAGTTTGTATAAATTAATTATTGTATAGGGAGTTGGTATAAAGTAATGGTAATGGGAAGTTGTAAATGCCAGCAGGTCTCCAGCGATGCCTTGAGTACAATATACAGTACTCAAGATTTCCATATATATATACTCACTTAATTATCTTGTCTAGCGAGGAGTTCTCGACTGTAGCGACGGCCATCATGACTGTGGTGTTGGTGTGACTAGTGAGTATATGGAAGAGAGAGAGAGAGAGAGGGAGGAGGTGCGAGAGGTAGCCACATTGAGGAGCCCAGCTTGTGTTTACTGCCGCTCGCTGACGCTCCGTCACACCGTTCATATCCACAAAAATCATCCCTCCATCACTCATGCTACATATAACACATCCACAACACAATATTGCAACACAAAAAATATAAGGTTAAATATTTGTAAGATAGATAATACTATTGTTTCCAAAATGAATAAATATTGTATATTAAATTTCCTTGGTATTTTGGAGACTCTGCAATGATATATAAATTTGTTTTAATCTTAACACAGACGCATATTATAACTATGGCATAATAGATATTTTCTAAAATAAGGGAGAGTATTAGAAAAAATATTAAGGACATGCAAGTGTGAATTGGGTGTGTATGCGCATGCGCAGGTGTTTTGCACACAGTTTGAATTGGAGAAGGTGAAGGGACGCAGGGCGGCCTTCGCTCCTACCTTCTGCTGCTACTATCCTGCCTTATAATCTCACTTTCTCTTGTAAGTACTTCTCGCTATACGTCATGCTCATAAATTTTATGTTCACTAGTTCATTCTTATGAGTTTCTGGACGTGATTGACTCGGAAGTGAAAATTGGTAAAGCCTATGATGTTGCCTCCTGGCGCAGTATGTTATTGTAGTGTTGTTGTTGGAGAGTGTCCTGGTAAAAGTACTCTTCAAGCCACAGTCAAGCTTTGTTGTAAACCCTTTATGCAAACTGCACTTACTATCAACAAGAAAGGGAAGAAGCTTTGTGACCTTATCATCCATCCATCTTACTGGCCAGACCCATTGGTGTTTAACCCAATGACGCCTATATCCACTGCATCCCATGATTGCCTGTTGAACGTTGTCCAACATATACGCGGAGTTACACTTAAAGGGTTAAGCTTTGATTCTTTAGTGTTATGAGCCGTGGCGTACCTGTGCCTAGCTCACACTTGTAACTGCAGGTTTTATTTTTATATCAAAATTCTCGTAAAGCCACCAACAGGCATAGGTTGTATAGTCTCAACTTCACTTCTTAGTGCATTCCATTTGTTGACTTGTTCACAATTAAAAACTTTTCTAATGTATCCACGGTTTATTCTGGTATTCTAATGTATCCACGGTTTATTCTGGTGCTTAGTTTTTCATTTTTAAATTCTTAAATTGTCAAGAATTGGAAACCAATTACACTTACTGAAGTCGCCATAGGCCACCTACAGTAGTAACTTTTGCCAGGATGCAAGCCACAAGAGTTGTGTACTGCTAGGTACAGTACGTGTCGAGTGCTAGGTGACCGGGCATTACTAGGGATGAAACACGCCCATAACACTGACCAGGAGAATTGAATCCGAGACCTTTTGATTGTGAAGAAACTGCACTGACAATGCTATAGAAAGAGGAACAGGAAGTGTCAAAGTCGAGCACCAGGCATTGACAAGTGCCAGATGCAGTCTTGCAGTGCCTTTACCCAGTCAAATGTTAAATATTCACTTGTTTTAATTTTTTTTTATATTTTCCATACAAATTAATAATTCTATAATGAAAAATTATTTGTTGTAATTTTATTTTTTGTGCATAGGGAATTCTATGACCATTTCTTCATGGTCCAAGGGTTAAACTGGCTTGGAGATGTACAACTTATAATTACATTTGGGAGGTCATTCCACAATTTGGGACCCCTTGATTTGAACCCTTGTGGTGTTTCCTTTGGTAATGTGTTCTTGTTCTCTAGACTTTCTTATGCCTCTACCAATGGGGCCAGATTTTGGTCCTTGTCTTCAGTCTGCACTTGATTCTCTAAACCATACATGACAGCACTGATCTCTTAAAATACTGTACTGAGTGAGCAAGTTGCAGGATATTAATTCAGACTACTACTATGAAAGGTCAAATGTAACACAGACAGGGCCAATGCCTTTAAGCTCAACTTGGCACAATGTAGGACAGAAAACAGAAAATACTTTTTCACCCATAGGGTTAACCCATGGAGTTAACCCTACCATTCAAAGCCATAAATGCCAAGACATTACTGCAGTTTAAAATCCAGCAGGGAAAATGGGAGGACCTTTAACAAGTTGCCACATGAAAAAAAAAGTTTTTCTTTTCACGTGGGATTCAGGGAAACAATAACTAGGGGTGTCAGAAGAAAAATACCAATATAATTTGTATTTAAAAAATGTAATAAATATTTTGGGTAACAATGGTGCCACATGCTCCAAAATTCAAATTAATGATTTGTTATGTACAGTACTATATATATTGACAAAGTTTACTATGTAGTACTGTAGATTAACATAATAATGTAACAGTAACTGCCTCATGGTGATATTAGTATCAAATACAATACTTTATACACAAATGGCTTAATTTGCTGTAATTTACTAAATTATATTTAATTTGCTCTAAACTTTCTTGGTACAGTAGTTGTGAAAGTGACCTGGTGAGATGGATGTTGCTGAAGAATCAAAGTGTTGGGAGTTAAGTAAGGAGAATATTCAGCCTTTGAGACAAGGAAGGAAAGAGACGGTTCTATCTGTAGCCCTTGATGAAAGTGCTTCACAGGCGCTAAATATTACTAGACAGTAAGTATTGTAGACTTTGCAGATTTGTTATTTGTTTATTGGCACATTATTTTGGTGCTTTTGTTATTAGACTTGGTTGACCTATTCCTGATGCATTATGGTTCCCCATTTTAGGGTTTCCAGTTACACAAGCACCACATTATATCCTAAGCAATACCATGCCCCCTCCCCTCTCTTCAGCAACACAAACATAAACATAATTGTAAATGCCTACAGCCCACCAGCAAGTAACGCATGAACAAAGGAGGAACTAGATGACAAATGAGTGCCTCATAATAGTCATGAGAGAGATTATTGTAAGAGCAAACAAGGATAAATCCTGATTGTTGGTGCTGGGGAAGGCAATAGACTGGGAGGCCTATGAGGTAAAAACGAAGGACATTTGGACAGGCAGATTTGTAAACCTCATTTTGAAGACATTCATGCATCAACACGTCAAGCAGGCCACAAGAATGAGGGAAGGGGATGTTCTGTCAGTACTGGGTCTAATATTCACCAGGAAAGAGGAGGAGGTATTTGACATCCAGTACCTTCCTCCCTTGGGAAAGAGTGATCATGTCCTGTTGGACATTAAATATGTTTTGCAATATAATCTAGAAGATAATTGGGATATTGAAACAGTTGATAAACTTGATTTCAAGAGCGAACACTATGGTGAACTTAGAAAATTATTTAATGAGTTAAATTAGATGAGTTAAATGCTAGGTATATGAGATGTATGCCATATTGTGAAGTATAGATGAAGGCACACAAATTCATAACAAAACAAGGATGCAGAACCAGAAAATAGGATTCGTTCAACAAATTGTGAGAGGGGCAGAGAGGAAAAGGCCTTATCTACAAACATACCAGCACTACACAAGCAAGAAACAAATACACAACAGTGAGGAGGGAGGCAGAAAGGAGCTTTAAGAAATGTATAGTGGACAAATGTAAAACAGATCTGGGTCTTTTCTATAAATTCATTAAAAGCATCATCCATAATTCATTATGGACCTAAAAAATGCTATTGACTGAGTCCCACACAAAAATGTTTTGTTTTGGAAACTGGAACATGCTAGAGGGGTGACGGAAGACTTTTGACAGGGATGAAAAATTATCTAACTGGCAGACTAGACAGATGATGGTAGTAATCAGAGACAATGTATGTGACTGGAGAAATGTTACTAGTGGAGTATCACAAAGTTCAGTTCTTGCACCAATAATGTTCATCATCTACATAAATGATCTACCAGAAGGAGTACAATTAAATGAACATGTTTGCAGAAGATAGGAGATGGAGACAATTGTCATAAACTTCAAACTGATACTGTATATAAAATAAGTGCTTGGAGCAACATGTGGCAAATGTAATTCAATGTGAATAAATGCCATGTTATCGAATGTGGGATTGGAGACAATAGACAACTTACAAATTATTTGGAAAGGCATTAAAGAACGAGATCTTGAGGTGGTTTTTGGATAGTAAACTGTCACCAGAGGAACACAAAGAACATTGTGAGAGGAGCATGTGTCACTTTCCAACTTCAGACATGCTTTTAATTACATGGCTGTTGATATACTAAAGAAACGGTTCATGACTTTTGTGAGGCCAAACTTGGAAGATTCAGCAGTTGTATGGTGCCCATTTCTCAAGAAGTGCACAAACTGGAAAAGATGCAAAGGCATGCTACAAAATGGCTTCTGGAACTGAAAATCAAGAGTTACGAGAAGATGCTAGAGGTTTTAAATACACCAAAACTAGAAGATAAAAAGAGGTGATATGATCGCCACTTACAAAATACTGTACATAAAGGAATTTACCAAATTGACAAAATAATTCCTGAAACCAGACTTTAAGAACAAGAGGACACAGTTTAAGCTAAGGAAACAAAGGTGCTAAAAAAACAATAGAAAGTTTTCTTTTGCAAACAGCGTGGTAGATAGTTGGAACAAGTGTAGGCCAAAACCGTCGGAGGCCAAGATGGTGGAGGCCAAAACCGTCAGTAGTTTCAAAGCGTTATACGGCAAAAAGGTACTGTACTGGGAAGACAGGACACCATGAGCGTAGCTGTCATTCTTTAACTACACTTGGGTAATTACATTTAAGATATATATGCTAAAGCATATACAGTATCATTTAGCACACATAATTACTTATGCAGGCGATGAGTCACAATGTGGCTGAAGAATGTTGACCTTCTAGTGTGGGGTCTGGTCAACATGCATGCATGCTCACTATAAACCCCTCGACACTCCTCTCACTCAAACCTCCACAAATTCAGTCATAGTTAAGAGTCAGCAAAGTATGTGGCACACTTTATAGGTTTCACTTGATAAAGGTTAACTTGTTAAAGATTTCTGGGGTCTCAGGATCAACCCCCCCCCCCTTAGCCCCTCCCCTTCAACCACCACTAGGAACACACCTCCCTCCCTTGCCCCCCCTTGCCATCCCTTCCTTCGACCGCCACCTTACCCACTCTCCCTTCTCCCCTTTACTCCCTCTTTAATCCCCAACACCCACACTCCTTCCCTCACTCCCCTGCTCTCTTTTCATTTTTGTTCCCCTCCCCCTTATCTCTCCCCCTCCCCCCTCCTCCCTTCCTTTCCTAAGCTAAATTACTTACTGGTATCATACAACTCATCCTCTAATTGAATATCTCTGACTTAGAGCTAATAGTGATAGTGTTCAAAATATAATTGCTGCACAATGTTTTGTACTACTGTATTGTTATTTTAAAAGCATAAGAAAAGCTGGTGCAACCTAACCATATTGTTGCTCTCGTATTGGCATCCTGAGTGATATTTAGTACCCATTGAATATCCTGCAACAGACTGCTGTAGCCTTCCTGGCTTGGTGCCATCTTATGATACTTACTAAACCACATTATGTATATTCTATCCATAGTAGCTAAATATGATATAATTTCTATAGGCTAGGATAATATTTTAATATGTACAGTCTGAACTATACTTTTTTTTTTTAATATTCATTTTATTGTTAAAATGTCAGACATAAGGAATGGAAAATGACTATTTTCTGAATACAGTATAATTATCTAGTTTGTGATGTTTTTAATTAAAATATTATTTTTCAGTGCATTTGAAGAGGAGCTCCGCACATATTCAGGGGATGATCCCCTGGATGTATGGTATCGCTATTGTCTCTGGACTGAGCAGAACTATCCTAAGGGTGGGAAGGAAGGTAATATAATTAAAATAGTTCACATGTGCTTGAAAGACATTCACGCCAGCGATGAAAAACGAGAAAAATACAAAAATGATCCACGTATGTTGGATATCTGGATTAAATGTGTGAGTTCCTGCTTAGTACCTTAGTTTTTTTTTTAAGCATAATGTATATTAACATGTCTAATTTACATTAAGAAGTCAATCTATAAAATGGCACTGCTATTCACTCAACTTTGTATAAAATTTTATTTGGGAATGCAGTAAAACAGGCCCCTTGTATTCTCCTAATTGCAAGACACACATTGATGAGAAACTTGTAAGGCCAGAGAAGCCTCTGGGAGGCATTTGTGAGATGCAGCTGCTTTATTTATTTATTTATTTATATATATAATGTGTGTGTGTGTAAATCACAAAAATTAACATGTAATGAAAAATTTGAGTGTCGGACCAATGTTCTGACACTCAATGTTCTCCAATGTTCTGCTGCCTGTGTCTTTGTGAGTAAATGGTACACGGTTTGTTCCAATTATCTCCCCCCAAATGTCCCGCTTTCTCTTCCCAATCTCAAACACCTACTGGACTCCTTGCCGGAGCCTGTGCTGCTGCTGGGTGATTTCAGTTGTCAACATACCCTCTGGGGTGATGTTCTGACAAACACCCGGGTCTCCTCGAACCGTTCGTTCTCTCTTCTTCCCTGTCTCTTCTGAATTCTGGGAGCCCACTCATCTGGACTCTCGGACTCGCACCTCTCCCTGTCTTGATCTTTGTCTCTTTATTTGGATTTCACATGGTGGGTTCTTGATGACTTCCATGGCAGTGACTATTTCCCATCCTTGTTACCTTTTTCTCTTTTCACCCTCCCCTATCCTTCTCTAGATGGCGGTTTGCCACTCTGACTGGCGCCTATTTACCCTCTGCGCTACTCTCTCCGACCTCTCCATTCTGCCTCTCCCTCGTGCCCTCCATCCTTTTCCGTGACATCGTCTTCGACGCTGCCCTCCGCTCTATTCCTCGCTATACCTCTTGGGGAACGCAGAAGTGCGTTCCTTGGTGGAATGTAGACTGTCCTCGGCTGTCCACTGTAAGCATGCAGCCTGGAAGACACAACTCCGCTGGCAGACGGCTGAGTCTTTTGTTTTGTTTTGGAAAGCGAGTGTGGTGGCCCGTAGGACCATCCATATAGCTAAACGTGAGTGTTGGAAGTCTTATGTTTCCACCATTACGTCCGAAACTCCTCTGCCACAGATCTGGAAGCGTATCCGCAAGATCGCGGGTAAGCTCGTTCCCGATGTCTCGCTGGTTCTTCACCTCCGTGGTACTCTTGTAAGGAATCCGTTGCAGGTCGCGACTGAACTGGGCGTTGCTTGACGTGTTGATACATGAATGTCTCAAAAATGAGGTTTACAAATCTGCCGTTCAAAGTGTCCTCTGCTCTTGCTCCATTCTTTTGAACGTTCTTGCTCCGTTCCATTGCTTGAGAGCAATAGGCCTCCCAGTCTATTGCTTCAAGTTGAAGTTCCCTAGTACTAACAATCGTGATTTATATCTCTGCTTTTACTATAATTTCTCTCATGACCATTATGAGGCCCTCTCATTTGTCATCTAGTGCCTCCTTGCTGGTGGGCTATAGGCATTTACAATTATCATTTTATCATCCTGTTTGATAAACCAGGTGTGTTTTGCAGTCGGAGATTCATGAAAATGAGGTGCACCAAACTGAGGTTGCATTGTAATGTAAAAATTGGAGAAATGGGTGATGAATATTTTTGAGTTTGCTTATTCTCCTATGTATGCCCGACTGAGTTACATGTATGTTTAACGAGTGTTCCGGTGAACTAATTGGTACCTTTGTGGTTTTTAGCATTCTTGTGCAGTTATCGTGTTGATCATCTAATTCATTGCTGTTATCAAATAATGATTTGTTAAGGTGTCAATTTGTGTACCAGTGATGCCCATATGGTTCCAATAACTCACTACTGTCTCCCAGCAGTCATTGCTGCCTGATGGTCTCCCATCAACGTACAACTATAACTGCACTTACCTGGCTATGATATAGATTTTCACTATTTTGTGTTTTTGTAGCTATATTCTCTGAAATACAGTGCTATAATTCAATGTTGAGAGATTGACCCCTATAGAAGTGTGTTTTTGAGCTTCCACTCACATAATCAATATTACTGGTGTCTCATTGGACTGGATCATGTTTAGGCTTAAGGCAGTAACATTTTGTACCAGACCAAGAATTTTGTTTTAATGTGCCTGTCTGGTCAGTCAGGTATTATGGATACACTGGAGGAAAGCTCTCCAGTCCATAGTAATTACAGGAAGGTCATTTGATCTGTTAATGGTGTAAATTACTGTATACACTGTAACTGTAAAGAGCTAGGTAATTCGGATTTCAAAAACCCAAATCTCTGGGTAATCCAGGTGAATTCACGTTCAAGTTTTTTACCTTTTAACTCAAATTGGTATTAATAATCTCAAGTAAATTCGAGTTTAATTTTTTAAAATTTCCTTTTAAAAAGTCAACCAACTCAAATGGGGGAGGGGCATATGATTCAGATTACCGAGCATTGGCAGTAATGTATAATGATTCTGGTCAATGATACCATCAGTTATCTTGCCTTACAGAACATACAGTAGTAGTTTGATAAGAAAATAAGTTTTCATATTTACTCAGCCATATTTGTGACAAGTGTAATTTTGCAGGCAAATGTAAGTGCATCACCAATTGAATGCTACCAGACTTTAGAAGCTAAAGGGCTATTCACTTCACTTGCTGAATTT